>NC_136539.1:21861018-22423518 GCF_910591455.1 Pholis gunnellus
TCCTAAATCCAAGTCCATCTCTGAACTCACTTCATGAGCCCAGACTACCCTCTCTGTGGTATTTCATGCAGGAGGATAAAAGGACTAAAAAAAGGCATCTTTATGTTAGTGTCGTTAATGTCACACAAGGTGGAAAAAACCCAGTTATGACCGATGTTAAATGCTGAGGACACGCCTCTTTGCTTTCTAGTTTCATTCAGTATTGATTTGATATTTTTTAGGTTATAATATTACAGATTTATACTTTCCTTTGGAGCTGATTACTTTATCAATATTACATAATGCTCATGCTTGAGCTGCAGATGTTTGATCAGTTGAAGCATTGAATAAAAAGACAAGTGTGTGTCTCTCTATACTCCAGTCAGTTAACTATTAATGACCTGATTCACCAGTGGCTGGCGCTAGGAGAGAGAGAGAGAGAGAGAGAGAGAGAGAGAGATTTATCACTGAAGGGGGCAGCATGACTGAGGCACTGACCTCCCCCCCCACACACACACACACACACACATTAAGAGGATTGTTGTGTGACGATTATTTAACCTAAATCTCTCCCCGTTATACACATCATGCTTCTCTACGGGATCACAGTTCACGGTGCTGCCAAAGCATCGGGGCTCCCTCTCTTCTTCGTGGGGCAGCTGTAAATCCAGATGTGGCCGCTCAGCAGGCATCGGGATCACATGTGCGAATGCCAATGAATCCCATAAAAAGCGCTAAAGAGCATGTCGGCCTGGTAGCGGTTTACAGTAGTACACAGTGTACCGCGTGGCTGTGTGTTTTTTTCTTCTGTTCAGTCAAAGCTCACATTCGGTCACTTGGGACGCGCATTCGACGCATAACGATGCCGGGTGTGAACCACAAGGGCATGCTGGGAAGTAATCTGCGGGTCGGGTGCTAATTTTAAAGCACACAACAGGGCTTCTCTGTACGGAAGCCCAGAGGGGACTTTGTCAAAATGATAAGAGTGAATTTACACTTAGCATCATACTTTTTAAATACGTTTTCAAATGATCGTATAGACGTTCTACAACCACATCAAACTGGAAATGTTAATGTTTGGCAACTCTGTACAGTACACAATCAAATATAATTCAAATTTGACAATTTAATGTAAATATAAATGCAATAGACTGTTCGCTTATTGAATTTGACTATATCATTTGCATTTCTATTCAAATTCTGAAATTACATTTTCACACATATCCTTTGAATAAAGTCCTCTATTGGCTTCCATATGTATATTCTTATATATATATATAATCTATACTAAGTATTTCTCTCTCTTCGTGAACCCATGTCCGTCCTCACAGAGCGAAGCTGTGTTTGTGTGTGTTCTACCTGAAGCCTGGACCTCCATGATGTACTGGTGCAGGTCTTGGCCCTGCTGCATCACTTCGTAGGTCATGTTGTTCATGGCCGCCTTCCTCTCAGCGTGACGCTTCAGCCGCTGCTCCGCCAGGCCGATGTCCTCCGCGCCGCCGGAGGAGGCTCCTCCGCTGCCGCTGCCGCTGCCGCTGCCCGAGCGGCCGACGTCGCTCAGCTGACGAGACAGATCCTCGTTCCAGGCGTCCAACTCCGCTGTGACCTGCAGGAACGGAAGACATGTAGGGATTAGAAGAAGAGTTGGCACAACAAGCCTAAAACCAGAGGGGCCATTCTATCTCATTATAGTGTCTATCAACATCGGCTTTAATTAGCTCTTATCAGAGGCTGCTGGAGCGATTGGACATGTTGAATCAGCACCGTTGCTCAGCTTAGCAAATGTGCACGTTTTCTACCTCTGGTCTTTTTGTTGATCAGAAACAAAAGACCACAGACAAACCGAGAGAAAAGTGAACTTTGCAGAGCCAGGTGCAACTTTTTAAAAGACATCTCTTCAGGATGTATTGTGAGCATATCACAAGACTTTTTAAACAGTCTCTTAATATTTATTAATTGGGGTCCTAACCCCAAAGAATTAAGGGCTATGAATAATAGCTGGAAATGATGGTCGTGTGAAAAATGCCATCTCTTCCTGGACCGTAGCTCTGATTGCTACCAGATGTTCCGTGTATCAATATTGGCCTTACCTTATTACGTTACGTTATCGACTTATATCTTAGACAATATCTTAGGATATTGACTAATCATTTTTAAAAGGGCGTCAGTGTGCTGTGGCTCATCACAAAAGTAGACCAAAGTCACCCAAAGTGACCCTTGGGCCAATCATCACAAAAGTTGCAGAACATGTCTGCAAGAGTGCCGGAAATATTCCCCGAACGTTCAATAAAATCGACCTTTCAAAGTCATTGACACGATGCTACGTACTTAAAAGATGTGAAGCAATGTGAGGCAACAAAAAGTTTGATCAGTCTGCTTTTTCTCTGCGACACTTCTTCGAGGTCAGCCTGGTGTGTCGGGGGCCCTGAGACGGAGACCAACGGGGGGCCTAGAGCAGAGCCCTGCTGTACGCCACAGCAGCTCCCAAGTGCCCGCGTGAGTCCACTTTGATATATCGAGCCAACACACGCTCGCGCCCTCTTACCTCTATAGTGTACTGCTCAAATATGCGTAGCTGGAGGAAGATGTCCAGCTTGATTTTGCGTTCGTGGAACAGTTCCTCCATCTGGCCCTGGGCCTCGTCCAGCTGCTGCAGCACCCCCTGGATGTGTGCGATGGAACTGCAGTGAGGCGTCTTATTGGTCGACATGGCTGCATCTCTGTGGACAGAGAGACAGAGAGGAGACTTTAGGGTCCTCTTACAAGATGCTTTCAGGAGAAAAGGAACTCCTACTTCAACAAGGTAAGCACATGTGCTGTATGTTTCTGAAATAATCTCAATGATTACATATTCGCATGAAAATTAAACGGCAAATCTGTACATTTGTTCATGAAATAAAGCTAAAGCATCCTAGTCAATCAGCATTCACACTACAGCTAGTAGAGTAACAAGTACTTTCCCTCACATCTAGCACAAACACCAATACGAGTAAGAGGAACAGAGAGGCAGACACAGAAGAAAAAAGTACATAAATCATAAATCATAAACAGTATTTGTGCCAATATGGTAATTATTATCCGTCTTCCCTGAGTGGCTAAATGAAATTGACTTTTTAATGACATTTTAAGTATGAATATTATTACCTGAGCTGCTGCGTTAATCCATCTTCCTCTTTAATAACTTTATGAATATTAATGTCATTACCTGGGCCTCTCAAAAACACCATCAGGAATAACGATGGGAATTGAATTATTACCTGAGCTGCTGCATCAACTCCTCTCCCTCTTTAATCACGTTGAGCGTTGCCTCCAGCGTGGCCGTCTGCTGCTGCTGGAACTGCTGGATCAGGGTCTGAACCGAATCCACCGAGTCGCAGCACACTTCATCCAACAGCTGCTTCTGCAGCTCCTCCATCCACGACCACAGCTGGACACACAGACGGGTGAACAGACACACAGACAGACACACAGACGGGCCAACAGACACACAGACGGGTCAACAGACACACAGACGGGTCAACAGACACACAGACGGGTGAACAGACACACAGACGGGCCAACAGACACACAGACGGGTGAAAAGACACACAGACGGGAGAACAGACACACAAACAGACACACAGACGGGTCAACAGACACACAGACGGGCCAACAGACACACAGACAGACACACAGACGGGTCAACAGACACACAGACGGGCCAACAGACACACAAACAGACACACAGAGGCGCAAACAGACACACAGACGGGTGAACAGACACACAGACGGGCCAACAGACACACAGACGGGCCAACAGACACACAGACGGGCCAACAGACACACAGACAGACACACAGACGGGTCAACAGACACACAGACGGGCCAACAGACACACAAACAGACACACAGAGGCGCAAACAGAGACACAGACGGGTGAACAGACACACAGACGGGCCAACAGACACACAGACGGGTGAACAGACACACAGACGGGCCAACAGACACACAAACAGACAGACAGACGGGCGAACAGACACACGCAGGTTAGTTTAAGTGTGATAAAACCATTTGCACAGATCTGAAAATACTGGATACCGAAAACAACACTAAGAAATAAACATGACACACTACGGTGCCACTAATTGTAGCAGAGGAAGCGTTTTGTCCTACTGGGACTCAAAACTTGCAATTATCACATACCAGAGTCTCGGTGGTTAATGACGGATTAATAATTAAATTAGATAGAACTCTCAGGCAGCAGCAGCAGGATGTCTGAGAATGTGTACGTGTGTGTGTGTGTGTGTGTGTGTGTGTGGCCCACCTCCTTGGTGTGTGTGTGGAAGGAGACAGACATGTCGAGCAGCAGCTTCCTGTGCTCGACTCGGCGGACGAAGTCCTGGATTCGGACTTCCAGGTGCCGGGCCGCCTTGTAGATTTCCTCGGGGTCGCACTCTCCCGTCTGAGCCAGCTGCTCCGCGGCCTCCAGCAGCTTGTCTGCATTAGTGTACGTGTTCTGAGGAGGGGGAAGGAGGGACCTTCATCACCACCATCATCATCATCATCATGATCAATATGAGCTCATACCATGGCCATGGACAATACAGTTCTTCAGTTTAAAGACACAATACATTTTTCATCATCACCAGTATGAGCTTAATCATCATCACTGTCATATTTATACATATTTACCATAAACATTATCACTAATAGCTCGTCACTAGTATCATTTAATTTGCAACAAGCAGTATGACTTTTATTCTTTTATTCATCATTGAGAGGCAATTGTGTCCAAAAAGTGTGTTGTTGTAATACTCATTCTGGCCACTAGAGGCTGAAATGCGCCATCATCCCATGGTCTAAATGGAGTAAAATTATTCATATTTTCTGTTTTAATTTACATTTTACTTTTTTTCAACCTGTTCTTAAGTCATAAACACAGGACAGAATTATTTTAGATCAGACTTAGAAGATAGAGCGTCAGAATTTGTTTTGTTTTTTAATTTGCCTATCAGGGCTTCCGTAGCTTTTAACATCATCATTCACAACAATACAATATTTTTTCCAATGATGGTTACACCGAAACACAAATGCTCCACACACACACACACACACACACACACACACACACACACACACACACACACACACACACACACACACACACACACACGGATCACATTATATATTAAAATGTTAATTTCAGTTTCTGTGAATCAACAGAGCGAGGTTTCCCGTTTCTACCTCTATCTTCACCATAAAAGGGACTAAATCCTGTCAGAGTTACAGCTCTCGGCATTCATCAGGAGGACAAAATGGATTAGTGTCGGTCTATTCTGGCAAATATGAGAGATTATCTCAGTAATATTTCACTACAGGAAATATATTATATGTGGGCGTGGTGCTAGACTGAAGAAATGTTGCGTTATGATCCCAATTATTCAAGAATATGAGTTTGGCTGAACGCTTACAGTCTGGACATTTCACATTTTAGAGGGATTAGTGAGAAGATAAAGATTATAATTTACAAGAGATTATTACTCTTCACTGCATGACTGGTTTGGTTCAGGGTGAGGATTACAGCATGAGGAGATGACGGGAAAGCAGAACCATCCCTGACACCTGAGTGTAGAGTAAGACCAAGACATGAATGAATGAATGAAATGGTGAATAAAATCATTAAGTAAATGAATATCAATGTGAAGTTATGCTTCACAAATGCAGTTTGTTTTAACTAAAGACTCTAAATAAATTTCGTATTTTCTCATAGACTTCTATACAACCAGAGGAGTCGCCCCCTGGTGGACACTAGAGAGAATGCAGGTTTTAGGACACTTACGCATCGGCTTCACTCATCAGTACTCAGCAGTGGGTTGCTGCCTGGTTTTAGCTTTTCTGGGAAACTTATCAATGCTGTTATGCTGCCGTCTTGACCAGGACTCCCTTAAAACTGCTAATGTCAAAGCAATGCCAAGCAATGCCCTACAAAACCTTTGGCAACACAACAATAAAAACATGCAGGAGTTTTCCATAAAGTACCAAAAAAGTGACAGTCTGAGTCTAACCTCCTTATCAACCCGCCAATGTTTGAAGTGGATCAAGTGAAGCCGAGAGAAATTAAGATGTAAGGCAGTGAGAAGAAGCTGGCGAATTAAGGCTTTTAATGAGAGTAAAAGAGTTCTGTTTGATGTTTGGTTCGTTCTAATGGAGAAACAACTAATCTGATGTAGACGAGGAGCGCTAAAAATAGACTGTCAGAAATGAAAAGGACTTTAAGATGAAATATAAACTCACCCAGTTAAACACATCTTTATCAGAGAGGACGCCCATCTGCCAATAATGTCTGAGCACGTCTCTGTGTTTTGTACATGAGAGAGCATGTCAAAGTGCATTGTGGGTAATCTCTTTGCATGTATCATAAACATGCACTTAATGTATTCATGTTACGTTTAACGCTAAGTGGAGACTTTTACCAGCAAAACACCACAAACTGCATAAATATGCTAATGAGGAGAAAAAAAAAGAAGACAGAGCGCCTGACCCAAATAATGCTGATCCAGCAGTTTATGAAGGTTAATCCTAATCCAGAGTGTAAACATCAGATTACACATATATATACTCTTCATAGGATTTACACTCAATCCCTTATTATCACATTACTGAACCGCCACTAAACAAAAGTAGAGAATCATTTATCGTGGATTCTGATTGGACACCTGAGTTACTGTGATGTCATTTGAGACGGCAGTGTGTGTCATAAACCACATTATGCTTTTCTCCCCCCCCCCCCCCCAACAACTAGAAAGCACTTAGACGGTGCAAATTGTTGAGAAAGCCTTTTAGGAGAAATTGAAATGAATTGGCTGAGACGAACGTTAAAAAGGTGGCGACGACGTCAGCTCCGTGAAACGGGGGGAGAAGAATGACAGAAAGAAGAGAAGAAGAATGACGAGACGAGGAGGGAAAGAAGAAGAAGATGACAGACCAGCACTGTGTGTGTGTGTGTGTGTGTGTGCTTGAGTTTATGTAACAGCACCAGAGACAGTTATGGTTTGAAGATCCTGATCACATTTAGTCTACAAAACAATGCTCTAAAACACACACACACACACACACACACACACACACACACACACATCTGCCATCACGGTACGTACTTGACTTTAAAACAAATCAGAACAGACAACTGACAACTCCAATAGAGAAGATCATCACACACTTTTACTACGACCGATGCACTTCAAAGCCCCTCAAGGCTTCCATATTTCTCTGCGTGAGCTCCTGTAAGCGGGCATTACTGTCCGCTGTGGTGCATAGTGCTGAGCAGCACATGTTGCATCGTTTAAAGGGGTAGTTATGATGTTTTTAAGTGTGGTTGTGTATTAATACCTGCAGTAGATGGAGTTTGGAGAAACAAACAGGAGCACGGGAGCAAAGTAATGTACTGCTGCGGACGTATTGTAGACGCATAAAAGAATCAATATCAGTTTAAGTGTGCATTATATTTAGAATATGTTGTTGCAGTCAGGCAGACCTTTTAAAACTGCAGCAGTGTTATCCATATACATGTAGGATGTCTTCAAAGACACAAGACTCCATTAAAAAAAACTGTGATTTTTACCTCGCAGAACACGGGAGTTGCTGAACTCGATCCGTGAGTTTGTTTTTTGGTTACTGTGTGACTTTTGGTGAATCAGAACTGACACCAAAGTCCAGTTCCAGGTCCAGCGTTTCTTACACGGTAAGACCGTAGCACTGGAGTGACATTCAGGAATGGATAGCTTCAGTCAGTAAGGACTGTCTGATGCTAAGATAAAGCATTGAAAATATTCTAAATATAGCTTTCCATTCAACAGAAATGTATATTTTTCCAGGTGGCCCACAGCAGTACATAACTCCTTCTACTCTGTGTAGTACACTGACTATGTATAAGTACCTCAAACAGCCCAACTTCAAATGATCCTAACGATCCCTTTAAGGGCTCAACTTGAGGGCTCTGCAATAACACTGCCTGTCTGTTCAGTATTAGATAGAAAACAGGTCACTGGTGTTTGTTCTATATTATCTACTTTTCTTTTACTTTCGCAAACGTTCGAACCATTTCTATTGCGGCACTGACGTTAAACACAAGCCACATTTCTACTCACATTTAGTTTTTTTTAAATCTCTACTGAGAGCTTCCACATGTTTCTTTGTTTTGTTTTCATCTTTATGAGCACAACTCCAGGTCCAGCGTTTCTTACATGATAGACCGTAACACTGGAATGAAACTCAGGAATGGATAACATCTTCCGCAGATCCTTCAGGAAAGCCTCGTGACCATACATGGTTGCGTATAGAGGCCTGTTTTCGTGCTTCCCGCCGCCACCCGGCACGGTGGTTTTTTGAAAAATTTGGGATTAATCAGGGAAGATCATTTACAGATGTTTGCAAGGCAAGCGAATAAACATTTGATCAAAACAAACTACTAACTTCAAAATTATCACGATAGGAGTGGACCTTTTCTGTTTTATGTTGATACTGTAAATCTGAGACAGACGTGATTCAAGAACAGCAGAAATAAAAGTGTTCGTCAGGATAATCCTAATTTATCCACGAGAGGCTGAAGTGCACCGCAACACTAAATGTTCTAAATTGGACCGAACTCATTCATGTTTTGTTCTAGGTGATTTATATTTTATATAACTTGCTAACACACTATATATATATATATATATTGTACTTAGAGTACACATAGAATTGAAAACTCGCCTGGAAGAAAACATGACATTTCGGGATAGTGGTGCACTTCAGCCTCTTGTGGTTGAAATGAGTATTACAACAACAAACACACAAAAAAGAACATTTTCAGCTGCAACAAATTCTATTTCGCCTGATTTCCCCGTGAAAACAAGTAAGTTAGATAAATATTATGCAGGCGAAACCTTTTTTTCACCTTTAGAAAACTATTTAGATCAGACGACCAGATTCTTTTTTCCCCCTCTCAGGGCTTCCATACTCCTGATTTAAGACAGTGACAAAAATCATAATTTTGGGATAGACTGCATCTTTTGGACAAGTTTGCATTCAGAATTTCAAATGCAACAATGAAAGCACGACACAGTAAGAAGTGCAACAGTCAAAGTGTTGCTCTTTGGTGTCAGCTCATATCTAACGGTAACCATATTTCTTGCATCGCGAAGACGTAAAACAAAGTAAAGCAGCGCTCAAAAAGACAGAAGACACCGTTGATTTATGTTAAAAAGTATTGATTGATGTGGCGTGTGTCTCTCATTGGGGGAAGTGAAAGTCTTCATCACGGTTCTTGGATGGAAACCCAACGTGGACGGACCGAGACTCACCTGAGCTACGTCTTCAAAGTCGTCGTGTCTTTTCTGCAGGGCTCGGGCTCTGTGAAGGGACTTCCCGACTCCGGTGTGTTTGCTGAGGAAAGCCTCGCCGTGGTTTTCTATCCAGTCCATCACCTGGAGGAGAAGAGAAGATCACCTTCACATCATCTCCTAACACACACTTGCTTCACCCTTTTTTTCTTCTTGACAGTGAGCGCACAGATCAGCAGTACAAACTGGTCTCAGACCTCATGAATTAAGAATGGAACGGATGAAACCTTCATGATCTGCGTGGGAAATGTAGGTCACTGCAGCTGTTAAGAGCTGGATGCTGAATATTCTGCCATTAGACTATTGAAAACATCAACATTGAAGTACTTGGCAGACGACTCCATCCCTTGCTTTGTTGTATATTTGCTGGTACTTCTTTTGGTCATTATATACTGTCATCTTAAACAAATTGTATTATGAGCTCTTAGCTCTGTGACTGTGGATGACACAATGCTTTGTTTTGTAGGGATTTCTGGCTCAAATAGTCCTTTAAAGGACAACTATGATGCAGGTTGGACTGAAGCCCTCTACTGGACTCTACAAGCAGAGCCGGGCCAATCAGGACGTGCCTACCTGAAAACATGCAGACCCTACAGCATATAAAGGCAGCACATCCTCCTCAGCGGTGTGGGAGCGACAGGGACCCTTTGGTAGAGGGCTCCGCGTGTGCTTAAAAGAACTAGGGTTACAATATCGTAACCATCATACACAGGCTCCGCCCTCACTGAACTCACTGAACTCAATGAACGAACGCCCTGTGGTGACATGACATCGACCCAACCACACCGATCCCGTCAGTCAGTCTCCGCACTCCATCTACTCTTTATAAGCTAGGAAGTATTTATTTATTTATTTGTCATCTGTAGTGTACTTTCCAAATAAAAATTACATGAAAAAAGCAACGATATGATCATCTTATAAAATGCAATTTGTTAAAGAATAAACCAGTCGCTGGTCTCATGTCTATGTACTTTTACATGAATGACTTTTACTTGTAATTGACTACTTCTATATTGTGGTATCGGTACTTTAACTTGATCTAAAGCACTTCTCCCACCACTGACGTCTCAGAGCACTTCTCAGGGCTTTTGAAGGAGCGGCGCGCCCGGGACGAGCGATGTTGTCATTCGTGACGTCAGTGCAGTGTAGTCAGTCCAGCTGGAGCCACAAAGAGTTCGGCGAAAGGTGACGAGTTAACGCACACAAAGCCGAAAGCGTGCTGTCTGCAGCTGGGACTATCTTTGCAGCTAAAACTGCCAAATAAAACTACACACCTAATATGTTCTCTTTCAGCCTTTGCTTTCTGCATCTCGGCCTCTTCCTCTCTGGGGTCGCATTCATCCCGTAGCGTTACTTCTCTGGCTGGAATAGCCCTGTTTTCAGTGATTTATGGACTATTGGTATGAGCTTACTCCCTCACTCGCTCCTTGTCTCGCTCTCTGTGTGTGTCTCTCGCCCTCTCTCTCGGGTCTCATAGAAACTGACGCATGACGAGCGCAGTTGGCAAAGCTCTGTTTTCAATGAATTTATAACCCACTGATACAATCTCCATTTCCTCTTTGTCTTTCTACCTCCCTCACACACACTCTCTTGGGTCACATAGAAATGTTTGCATGGAGCCCAATGCTCGGCATCCATCTTTGTAGTCCTACTGATGGCCCGGTCCTCTCTCTCTCCCTAGAGCCATTCATTTATACATACGTGATGACTTCAGTCACAGTGGACCTGTGCTTAATCAATTCAATGTGCTCTTTGTTATTGCTCGTGTCTGTCTTCCTGACCTCCTAGTTACTGAAGAAGAATCATTCATTTATTCCATTGATTTAATGACCCTTGTTGACCGCAGGAACTTTCCCCAGAGGACTAAAGGAACATTCTGAGGAACTCATTGCATTTCAACAGCAAGGACCGGGTCTGAATCAAGTTTAGGGGACAATATAGCCCCTAAAAAGGCCTTAGTGGAGGGGTAGTACCTTCTGAAAGTACAGGAACTTTCTGGGTTGGTTGCGTTGCTGATTGGTCAAACATACATTAAAACAAGGAAGAACTTTAGCATCAATTTAGGACTATTTTAAGACGAGAGGGGGGCATTTACCTCTGTTTTATAACATTAAAAGCAAAGTTAGGCTTCGCTCTCGGCTTCTCTTGAGGTGAGAAACAGCAAAGTATCAGAATCTTGATTCATATTTGATCAGCGTCGCCTAATTTGACAGTTTGATCTGAGTTTCGTGAGCTCGCCGCCTTGCGATGGATATATTACATTTGCATAAAGTTGAAGTCCAGTCACGATTATGCAAATTCAGACACGGCGAATCCTCAGACGACTCGCCGAGCCGCATCCATAATGCAACGCGAAGACGGATCTCCTGCTCTCCGTAGAAAATGAATAAGATCCACTTCACATACATCAACGGAGGCACATCGTTACGGAGACTCCAGAGGTTTCAGCGATGCCGGTGGTATTTGGTTGTGCCTCATTCTGACTGCATTACTGTCAGACCCATGATCACATTAAAGAAAGTAATGCAACAAACAAATCCTCCTGCTCCCCCACTGATGACATCCACTCTGCTGGTTCCAAAATATCCTTCATAAAACATAGTAACGTTTTATTTGAGCTCCCAAATATCTCTAAAACCGTTCCAGAACTACACAGTCTGCTAGTTTGTAAAATATGAGCGTTTTATCTCAGGAATTCTTTTCACATTACACACAATTTGGCTGAGACGAGAGCACAGCGGAGCTAAACGAACCAGTTGTGGTGAATCTCATCGGTTGTGCTAAGCAGAGTTCATCATCACATCGCTCACATGCTTACGTACAGGATGACATGCTCCACTGGTGGTGTGACATCATCCTCCAACCTCGTGGGCGAGTGAAACTCTCACAAATCATAAAAAGGTCAGACTGTCGTTTTCCTCGACCCCTTAAAAGTGGTCGTTTCAGAGATCCCCACTTAGCTCTGGCTGACACACTTCCTTTTGTTTGTATGTGTGTGTGTGTGTGTGTGTGTGTGTGTGTGTGTGTACCTGCTGGACGTCTTGCTGGAACACACACAGCTGCAGTCTCTGGTGCAGTCGGACCTTTCGATGCTGCCAAATATTCTCCAGACGCCGCTGATGGTGGAGAACCTCGTGAACCACGTCCAGGATGCAGTGAACCTGAGAAACAACACAAACTACACAGTGATGCTTTTGAATTCATTTGATTACATTTTGATTTAATATAAAATACTTAAACGGGTAACTTTTTTTCAACCTGGACCCTGTTTGCCCATGTTTTTGTGTCTTAAGTGATTAATGGCGACGGTATTGAGGGAACTCCTCACGGTCACATGTACTAAAAGTGCTTGTTCTTGAGCTGACAGGCTCAGATTGTTATTAGAAGTGTCCGACAAGGATTTCGCTCCTCAAGGAGAAGTTTTGTTCTGAAATTGTTGGATTCTACAAACAAACAGTCTGGAACAGGAGAAAGGTTGTATTTCTCCGTAGGGTTCTTTCCATCATGTCGTCAGACACTTACAATAACATTCTGAGCCTCTCAGAGGCAGAAACAAACACTTTTAGCGGTCGTAACGCTACATTGACGAAGCACAATTGCCCCTCGCAGCACGCTTAGCATCTGCTGTCTGCAGTGTTCTCCCTCATTACTGGACCAATTTAAAAACGTGTCCCCATTAGTTACTTAGACACACAAACATAGGTTGAAATATACCAAAGTTGCTTGTAAAGATGCATCTCTTTTTTTAATTAGAAGCCCAAAGCGACCCCCCAAAAAAGCACTCACCGCTTTGGAGTAATTAGCGGTGGCCGTCAGCGACTCAGAGTTGCCGGGACCCAGAGGCCTCTGGAGGACGTCCAGTAGGGCTTTACCGTCCTGACTCACCTGGACACAGACAGAGATATTTATAAAGAAACTCTTCTTCTCAGTTTCCATCTGCTCTCTGATACAAACATACACTTTCAAAATCAGCATTCCTCTTCTAACTGTTAATTGCTAAATTATACACTGAAACCTCAGCGGCACAAACACAAGCAGTGACCCTGCAAGGAATGAGTCCTGTGTGTCTCTTCCATCCTGAATGCCTTCACGTCTCATGGAGAGCTCTTTGAACTGCCTCGCTGCTGAACGGTGCTCCTTGCTTTGCCTCAGATCAGTGAAGATCATTAACAATAAAACACATTATGAACTTTTCAAGATACCGTCAGAGTTAAAGTTTATTTAAACATCCTCATGGTCCTTGTTTATGAGGAGACACGCCAGGCAGGAACATATTATTTCCTCGGTTTTGCTTCCATAACATCTTTCAGACTAGTGGAAAGAAAACACCCCAAAATACACATCCAGGTGTTTATGGGACTACTTTTGTTTATTTGTGTCTGTAGATTTCTCCTAAATTCATCAACAGTTACCATTAGATAATGCCTCATTTGCATATTTAAACATTACATTTTAGAAAACTTGTCATACAATAGATAATTGTTGATAATCTTAGTGTCGGTTTTTAGAGTCTCTAAATGTCTGTAATGGAACTAAACGTCTCTTTAAAGGACGTTTTCTCTGAATGAGTTTGTTCTCAGACTCTGATGATAAATCTCCACTTCAGCAGCTCTTACATACACCAAACTTTACACGTTCATTCCTCTCTATGTGCTGAAGGTTCACACAGAGGGGTTGGTTCATATATCATTCATAGACTCATTTATTAACATGTTATTACTAACAACATGGAGGAAATGGTTTGTTTGATGGCTCTTCACAGTATTCTCTGATTTATGGAGTGATCCTGTAAACACCTTTGACTCTAATACGCCAACAAAATGAACACGTCTTCATCCAATGTTCTGTTGTGGAAATGCGGCAAAAAAAGCAAATATTAAATAAGATAATGAATTATTTGCATATTTAAACATGACTTTTCAGAAAACTTGTGATACAAACAATGATTGTCTTTAATATCAGTAAGAAACTTCAGACGTTTCGTGGTGAAATCAGTTTTTACCTGATCACCTGTAGTGTCTCCCCTTATGTGTATTTAATGAAACATATGTCTGACGTCTCATCCTCTCATTGTTCTCTTTTATTTGAGACCTTCCTACAGACGTTACGGGCTCCTGAGCTGGTAAACTGCAGGACATGAAGAGGATTCATATTATGGGATGCCCTAAAGGGAAAACAATCTTTTAAGTTCCCCTGCATGCTGTGGCCTCGCTCAGGAGGAACAACGCCATGAGGGAGTTTGTTCTTTTGAACCAGTGATGAAACAAAACGCTCTACAGACACACACACACACACACACACACCTGGCAGAGACACCTGCATCTTCATCTTCTCTCACAGAACAGAGAACACCATGTTGTAACTCATCAAACAAGAAGAGCTTCTGCTTACAGTGTTATTTTGTGTCACAGAGTTTCCGTTATCCTAATAAGGAACGCTGTCAACACTACAACACCTCGTTAAATAAAACGCATCGAGTCCAGAGGACAAGATAAAAACCCACTCTCCAGTCTTAGAGCGTGTCACTTTTTGCAGCGCTCTCACTGTCATAGCTTGCCAAACCTGTATAAATATAAACACAGACTTATCTTTTCACAGATAAGCATAAATTGGGCTAATGCTGCAAAAGCCCGGCTAAAGATAAAAAACGCCCGTCCGGACTGCAGCAAAGGGCAGAGAGGAGCGGGAGAGTTCCCAGAATACATCTGGTGGAACGCGGACTAGTCTGGACGGCGGTGGTGAGACGAAGCGTTACACTTTTCATCATTTCATCATTTCATTTTTAGAATGATTTCAGGATATTTCTAATGTCCTGCCGTCTAAAATGTCATATTTTGCCGTTCGGGGGCCATTAACATTGTTCCAAGTGTTCCAGGGCACGCACAGCGTTATAAACAGAAATGCTGTTACGGTTAATAGAACCGTCTCTCTTATAGTCGTCACTGACACAATAACAAGCGACACAAGCCAGAAAGTGACGTAATCACAGCCGGTGTATATCGTGCGTCCAGTGGTCGGGGTGCTTGTTCCTGCACCTCTGAAATTTTGGAACTTGGCGCGTGCGATCACGTGACTGTCACAAACAGTTCACTGATAAAAGATCTATTTAGTCTCGGGATTATACAAAGAAGGCCAACTCATTTTAGATGCTTTAGAAACAGGAAGTCTTAAAGATCTTCATTTGAGTAAAGAGTTTGCAGCCAAATCAAATAGTTTAAAGGATATTCAACCTTTAAATGATATACGAGATACGAGTTTACAGATAATTACAATGCCTCCTTGTTACGCTGTCAGTCTACGGACAGATCAATGGGTTACACTCCTTGTCTTTTTGATTCTTCACAGTTCATTTTGTTTGTTCCCGTGTGCTGTGAGCTCGGACACCATCTGCGGAGGCTCACGCTACGAGTGCAAAACGACGCTTAAGGGGCGAAATACACATTAATAATGGAGCAAAGACAGAAGATGACCTCTCAGAACATTAACAGAGAGAGGCGGCTGTGAGCGGTAAACTGAAAGTCCAGGCGTCATAACTTCCGTTTAGAAACCAACAAGGTGATAACGGAGATAAGTGTCAAATTAAATTCAGCCTTTGTGGCCTCGTCATAAAGGCTCTGGCGCCATCAGATAATCAGTGGATCTCAGCCGGTGAGCCGTGCTGTCGGTTTACCTCGGTGTAAGCCTGTGTGACCTGCTCGTACAGGCTCTGGTGGCGGTGGATGGCGATCTCCAGCTCCTGCATCTCGGACGGTAACCCTCCCTCATTGCACACTTTACACCAGGCCTCCACCTCCGACAGGAACTGAGGGAGAGACACAGACACACAGAAAGTCATACAAAGTGTGTATTCATATGAAAATGAATCTCAAAAGACTGTGAACATGTGGATAAAACACTGTAGAACGTAATGTGGACTTCTTTTCTCCCACATAACAGTTGCTAATCTAACAGCTCTGCACATTCTCAAGGTGTCACGTGTCCCGGGCTTCGTTGTTTTGAGCTCTGGACTCTTGTCTAGTTGCTTTGTGTCTATTTGAGTGACATGTTGTAGGTGAAGGTCAGCGGGGCCCCGGGCTTGAGCCCGTTAGGCTCCATGTGGTAGTCCATCCACGTGTCCATCTCACACTTTGATCCACGGGAAGATATCTCGACAGCTACAGGCCGGATCGCCGTGACATTTGCTGCAGATATTATCCTCCTCACGGGATGAATTCTAATTATTCGACTTGTATTGGAAAACTGTTCCTTGGGACACTGTCGCCCTTTGAGTGTGTTGTGTGCGTGTCAGTCGCCTTTCCTCAAGAGCCCTCATCCAAATGACAGATTTGAAAATGTATTTTTTTATCACTTTATAGTTTAGCTTTGTTTCTATATTTATTGGTACTATTTAAGATACATGTAGACGTTATTGAGATACAAACATGTTGTGAATTTTGGAAATGATTACATTCATCTTTTGTGATACAAAAATAGAATCACCAACCAAGTCACGCTGCACATTACATCCACGTCTGTCCAAAATGTCACCGCCTCATCATTTTATCATCATAACTAGCATATGAATTATTGAGTCGTGCCCAAAGAAATGTGTTTTGTGAGATAACAGTGACCTTTGGCCACAACATTCTAATCAGTTCATATTTTTGTGCCAAATTTGAGGAACTTTTCCTCGAGGCGTTCCTGAGATATCACGTTCACGAGAATGGGACGGACTCAGGAACACCGTGAACTCCAGACGGTAGCGTTGTTGCTAGTTTTGAGGTACTTTACTGACCGGGTTGATGAGGACAGCGCCTTCACATCGCTCTCTGATTCTCTCTTTAGTTTTGCCAGTTTGCTTTTGCTTGTGTCTCTTTTTGTGCGTCTTTCATCCCGACACGTTTCTCATTAGGCTCCGTCTCAATCTCAGCCAATTCTCTCTCTCTCTCTCGCTCTCGCTCTCGCTCTCTCTCTCTCTCTCTCTCTCTCTCTCTCTCTCTCTCTCTCTCTCTCTCTCTCTCTCTCTCTCTCTCTCTCTCTCTCTCTCTCTCTCTCTCTCTCTCTCTCTCTCTCTCTCTCTCTCGCTGATGTCAAGGGCCCAGCAGGAATCAAACAAGGCCCCATCTGTTGCCATGTCAACCTTCCAAGAATCAGCAGCGGAGCAGTTTGATCTATTAAATATAATCAGACACTAGAAATGTCCCATTTACATTTTACATTCTGGACATGTGTCTGCTGCAGAGAGATTCCCAGATGAGATAGTTACAGAATCAGCGAGCACCAGCGGCCTCTCTCTGAGGACCGGGTCTGTTCAAACACGGCGAGGTACACAACACACGACCTCACCTGCTCGGCCTTCTGGTGAAAGACGGACGACATGGCGAGGATGGTGGAGCGCTCGTCGAGCGCGGCGGCGAAACTCTTCCAGTCCAGGTCCAGCTGACTCGAGATCTGTTTTATCTGCGTGGAGGCGTAGTGGCCGGCCTCCGCCAGGCGGCTCGCCACCGACATGATTCTGTTGATATTCACGTACGCGTTCTGGGAAGAAGAAACAAACATGAACAAAACCGTCTGATGCCGTTACTGTCGTTAGCACGACTGGGTTTAATGATTGTTAACGTTACTGCATCAAGACACTCATATCTGTACTAAACTAAGAGTAAACATTGACATTGCTGGTGTGTCTTCTCTGTTATGATATAACAACAATAATAATAATGTATATTAGTAGTATTATAATAGCATCTTTCAAACATGAACTGCAGCACAAAGTGCTTACCAATAAGAACATAGAAAACAGGATAAAATAAGGTAAAATAATATAAAAGAATACATAGAATACATGACATAAAATGGAAAATAAAACCCACTGAATATTAATAATATGAAGTAAAATTAGTACTTATATTTGCAGCATTTTCATCAATAAACATTGCAGCTGTTCATTTATGTTTCTACATCAGAGGTGGAGATCTGTATTTTCAAAGCTTTGAGTGCACTCTCCACCTGTGGTGTAGTTTTCACTAAAAGTCAATGATTTCTTCTCATTGACTTTTGCAGCAGCTGTACTAAGCCGAGGCCGTAACTACATTATGATATTCCGTGACACTTTGTGAACAGGTTAGCTGGCCCAGAGCCTGGCCGTGTGTCCATCATTGCTGCTAACCGCTCCTCACGTCTGCTCTTAGTGATCTAACAGTGATGTAATGTGAGAATTACGGTTTCTGATGACATTACAGTAGCTACCATGGAGTTCATGGCAAAGTGGTTGTGCTGAGTCTGCAGCTCCACGGCGTGCTGGTATCCTCGGCCGATCTCCGTGTGACTCTGCAGGAACACTTCCTTGTTGTGGCTGATCCAGTCGAACATCTGCACACACACACACACACACACACACACACACAATGTTACACACACAATAACATTGCAAACTATGAAGCACATTCATTTCTTGTATTGCATCGGAGCAGAAAGTTGCATCAGGAACAAATATGATGTGCACGTGTGAGGGACCATTTCATCAACGTTTCTTCAACTTAAACTCATACACTTGTGTTTTTGAAGCTTTCTGTGGATGAAAGCTCTGGAAAAGCTAGTAAGAGGACCTTGAGTTGTGATTTCTTTGTCAAACTTTAATAATAAAGTAAAACACTGAGGAGTTCTCTTTAATTGTTCTGAATGACATCATCACCGGACACCGTTATAGGCGGCTCCTAAAACTGCACATCGTCTTTTGTTGTTCTCCTTTGCGTGATGTGTTTGAAGTTGATACTGAAGCTCATAACATTATGTCTAGCACCATTCAAGCAGCCGCCCTGACTGACTGTGTGTCTACAGTACAGTCGGTGAGTAAAACTGTGACATAAACATGACCCAGCCTGGAAACAAACAAAGGAATATTCCTTTAAAAGAGGCGATGAACTTTTGTTTTTGCTCTAGCTTATCATTATGAAGTAAATGTTGATTGCACAATGTAACGGCTATAAAACAAGCATTTAGATTGGCTCCCTATGAGCCTTGTTTCCACTCTGCAGTTGTGTCTGTCTCCGGGAACGTCCCACTTTACGGCACAAAGGAAGCAACTACCAAAACAGGAAGAGGATCGCACTTTTGGTTTTTCCCCGGTAGCAAACGTTATAGCTATCCCTAGTTACCAATAACCCCTGAACGGAACTTCTTTGAAGGAGCTGGAAAGTTGCCTGTTGCCACTTCGAAAAAAAATGTCATTTTCTCTCGCTGCCTTCATCTTTAACCAGCTGATCCCGCGCAACAGCCGGAGAGGCCAGGACACAACCTTCACGCGCGCTCCTCCCGTCGCAAATCAATCTTCGCAGACAGATGGAGGCCGGTCGTGTGGTTACCATGGCTACCACATCGTCTCCCCCCCCCACACACAGTCACTCCTCCTCCGGGGCGGTGATCCCCCGCAGAACGAGACAACCTCGTCAGGTCTTGACCATTTTCTCTGGCTCCTCTGCGAGCGTCCTGAGTGTTTTCCCCACAGTGTAAACCCGTCCACACACCCCCGCAGCTCCTCCGCATGACACCACCGACAAAAACTGTTTCTTTTTCCCTCTCTGTTTGCTTTAACAGTAAATATTTACTGCTCCTGCATGCGGATTTTTCTGAGTGGAAAGACACACCGAGTCAGCTGACGCCCGTCTGTGTGTGTGTGTGTGTGTGTGTGTGTGTGTGTGTGTGTGTGTGTGTGTGTGTGTGTGTGTGTGTGTGTGTTTGGTTGCACAAGCTGCAATCTCCTCCACGACACTTTGGGTTCTACGAAACACATGCAGCTCTGTACAGAGGCAGGGCTACAGGTTGACATCATACTGGTGATATATAGGTATTTATTGGGTGTGCAGATGTCGGTCATCACTCTGCAGTATTTCTATAGCTGTGGAGCGGCGTTTTACAAAATAACAGCAATTTCAGAGGTTGCAAATTACCTGTAATGTCTTAAATACCGACCTCTGCCCATCACGGGGTGTGATCTTTCTATATATAGAGTTTTGGAGTGAGTGTAAACAGGCTGGGATGACAAAGATGAATGGAATCCCAGCATTAAGTCACAACCGCAGCTAATCGCTTTACTGGTGTTGTAAAAGTGAAGCAGAACTGGCTGGTTTTTCCGCTGGATTAACGGCCGACTGTGTTGCTCTGTTTAGATAAACAGGCTAATTCATTCAGTTCACTAATACATTTACGGTAACACAGATGTGAAAAACACTGTATGAGGCTTTCGAGCTGATGCCTTTTCTCCGTTTGAAGCGCCCCCCCCGGTGATGTTTTCCCGCTCTGCCTCGGCGACATCACACTCGGGGCGTGACTCACCTTCTCGGCGTCCTGTTCGAACAGACGGAGCTGGAAGCACTGGTCCAGCTTCAGCTTCCTGACGTGCCACATCTGATGGAGATGCTGCCTCGTGGAGTGAAGCTTATCCAGCAGACTGGCCACCTGGCGAAAAAAGCGAGAATCAAGAACTGTTAGATGGTGTTTCTTACGATGTCTTCCATCCATTTGGGGCGGAGTGCAAGTGGTTTAATTGGGATAAAAATGCCGCAGCTCATGGTTGGACAGTTAGTCTAAAGGTACAGAGACAAAACATCTTCCGTACATTTTATCCTCCAGTTTTGACTTGACGAGACACACAATAACACAGACAGGATCAAGAGAAAGGAAAAGAAAAAAGTTGTATTTCTCTTTCTATAATGTTGTCAGACGCTTAAAACAACAATCTGAGCCTGTCAGTGGTAAATACAATCACTTTCAGTGGACGTACATTGACGATGAGGATATTACATAGCAGCCCGTTTAGTGGCTTCAACGTTCTTCCTCAATGCTGGAACAATTTCAACTCTTGATGTCCTGATTAGTTACTTAGACACAAAAACATAGAAATATAGGGTCCAGGTTCAGGTCCTCATATCGTCTGATATCCCAGACACTGCTGCAGATCTTTGAACCACCGGGTCGCTTGAGAACATGCATTGTCATTGTTTTCCCGAGGTATACCTCTAAATTGTCGATCCTTTACCTGAAGATGTTTTTCTCTGGTAGACATTCATATAAAATATTCATATATTAACAGCATTTTTCTGTGTACGGTGTGTGCTTCATGCAAACATCCTGTGCAATGAAACTCGCTGTGTTCCTTCACAACTTCGGCTAACGAGCTGCCACGCAGCGAGTACCTCTCATTAGCCCTAATGAGGAACGGTAGCAAGCTGTGGGCCCTGACCAGGTGAGCAAAGAATGAGACTGTGCATTGAATTGTGCATTATGTTATATTGAGCTTTTAGTGTAATGATGGATGTGCACCATTTTGGTAGGAAGATCACTTAAGATGAGTCATGTTTTAAAAGTGACTGTATCCTGTTGGCTCTGTTTATATTGTGTTTAGTATTTACTGCTATACTTCCTAGTGAGAGTCAATTTTGTTCCTAACATTCCAACAGTGCAGATAATAAAATCTTTTTACTCTTTACAATTGGAGGAGTTCAATCATGTTTTGGTTGTTTCACCATGGAGGCCATTTCCCCCCCAAACTGTAACATGTTTATTATATTGATCAGCTGGAGTGACTTTACCTTGGGCACCAAGCTCTGGAAGTCAGCAGAGCCTGAGATGCAGTTCCTCCCTGAAAAACCATCACTAGATCGGATACACTGCAGCAACCTCTGGCCCTCCCGGTCCAACTCCTCCACTGGAGCCTTCAACACCTACAGGAGAGTATCGAAAAGGACTCGCGTGATGACACGACTATAATGTTTCACACAGAGCTCCGCTAGCTCTAGCCCAGGGAATGCTAAATGCAACGAATCTATTAAGATGTCTACAGTTTGTATCGGACTGTCCTGACAGTAGCTCGCTGACCTTTTTCTTCAGCAGTGTGTGCTCATCTATCAACCGACGAGATCCCTCCACATCGGCCGGAAACTCCTTCTTGGACTGAAGCTCCTGCGAACACACAGTACAATGTTTTCATGTTGGCATGAACTGTTCCTTTAATCCTTCCCTCGATTTAACTATTCATTCATCTGCCCATATATCTGTCCACCCCCCCACCTGCAGGTCTTCCAGTCTGGACAGCAGGTGAACAGCATTGGATATGAACTCCTCCAGAGAGACTCTCAGCTCCATCCACTCCTCGTGGTTGTAGTCCAGAGAGCCTTCAAAGTCGTCCGTCAGCTGGGAGGGGTCCACCAGTTTGGACAGACCTTCAACTGACACCATGCTGGTCTGGTGAACAGAAATTTAAAGGAAATTGTCAAAATGAATGTTTTATTTTTAGCAGTGACGGATCATACAGGTTTGAGCCGTGTGTTCCATGACACCATGTAATTAAACATTTACAAAAAAAAGACAATGGCATGGGAAGAAAGCAGCGAACTACTGGCATTCTACATTAAGATTAGAGAAAACAGAGTGTGAGAAATATTATTTAAAAGAAAGTATTTCCCTTCTGTTTAGCAGCATGACACTTCAGCAAATGAGCAAAGGGAAAGTGAACTATTGAGTCCAACATTGGTAACACTTAAATTTGGCCTAAAGATGTGTTTGTTTGTTTTTAAATGGAGAGCATAGATACTGCTACTGTCGACAACAGTCTTCAATCATTAAAAAAACTTCTTAAACAAATTGTTTCAGCCTCTAAACTGTTGGCTAATCCAAACCAGACAGTTATTGCTGTCTGAAGTGAGACTATGTGTTGGATGAAACACTCAAAAGAAATCAAAGAAGCCCGTTGACCTCAAAGGAGAACTTCGCACTGCCGAAGTTCGTCTTCTGCTTCTGCCAGAAGTTGTCCGGTTTGATGATGAGCGCCACGCAGATCTCAGCCGGGAAAAACTCCTGCAGGGTCTTCAGCAGAGGCTTGATCAGCTCCCACTTGGAACCACGCATGTCGATGATGACGGTGAAACCACGTTTACACACATCCTCACTGATCGGAGAGGCAGAAATCAGACAGACAGAAGACGAGGAGGAGAGGAGAAAGACAATCGAGAAGTTAAAAAAAAAGCTCCTAAACAGAGAAATCAATCGTGATGCTTGCTTAATCCTCGTCAGTTGTCAGACTGGTGCACCAGCCTAATTACTTAGAGAAACCTTTAGGGAACCAGTGTAAGCAGTAGTCTGCACTGCTCTACAGGGAAGCAGTCGAGGCCACGAGCTTGCAATCAGTCACTGATACGTACTTAGTGAAATACAATTATTTATTTCTCAGAGTATGCCTTTCGGTAAGCAAATTATAAACTGTTTCTTCACCGGGAACACTGACTTTCTGAAGTCTCCACTGTTTCCAGTCTTAATGTAATACTAAGCCGACTGGATACGTGCTTTATAGTCTGATATTCACAGCACAGTTATGAGAGTGGCATTAATAGGTTCATCTCTCCAGGAAAAAAGGTGTATTTCCCCAACAAAAACAAAGGCTCCACATTATTCACATCACCTCAGCAAATTAATTCAGCAATAGTTCTGTTCACATGTGGTACAGATCAGTCCTGTGAAAGCGAGGGAAAGCATTGAAACGAGATTCTCAGATCTGTTTTGGGCCAACACTCACATAGGCTGTGTAAATAAATATGATATGAAGACAACAGAAAGCCTTCCAGATGGCAATTTGGGCCGTGCGTGTTGCATGTTAATTTATTTATGCGTGTGGGCTGTATAAATTGTATGCAACATATATTAATACTTCGTGAATAATATGTAAACAAAATTAGATAAAAAGGGGGAATTTTACAAATGGGAGTGAATTGGTGAAACATTTTAGTTCAAGAAACTTTAACAAAAAACAGTGTGTGATACCACG
This sequence comes from Pholis gunnellus, assembly GCF_910591455.1. Taxonomy (NCBI): domain Eukaryota; kingdom Metazoa; phylum Chordata; class Actinopteri; order Perciformes; family Pholidae; genus Pholis; species Pholis gunnellus. The sequence goes on from NC_136539.1 coordinate 21,885,151, forward strand.
TGATAGAGAGGACAACAGCTGTACACCGGTGACCAGAAGCTGCTCTGAAACCAGTCCGAGAGCCAGATGTGTACACTTCAATCCATCTGCTGCTGATTGGACGGTAAAAATATACTGGAATGACCTCAGCGCCACACACACACACTCACACACAACCTCTATTTAATAAAAATTCCAACAAAAGCACATCCATTATGGTCTGCCTCGGGGAAGCACAAACTCCACTCGTCACCATGGAAACAGCAGCTCGATTAGCAGGAGTAATCAGAGCGGGGCTGACGGGGATCAAACGATAATACACATTTTCGGTTTAGTTTGGTTCAAGTCAGCCAGGTGAATGTTTTAAAATTCACATCAGTCTCTGTTTGCATTAAAAAAACAAACCTCTCCCTGCTGCAGCATTCAAGGACACTCTGACATCTGATAATTTAGTCAGCTAACGGATGAAAAAAATAAATTTGGAGAGTCCCAGGAACTGGTCTGTGACTGATCGGTTTTCTCTAGACCAGCTCGTTCCGTGTAACATCCTCAGACTGTGATGAGGGGACAGCGGGATTAAATGGACTCCAAGCTAAGTGTGACAGACTCGCTGCTGTCCGCTGCAAACACTGCAGCTCTCATGCCGATGCAAATCAAAGCGCCGCTCTCCGTCTGCTGCTGTGATGTCGAAGAGAGGAGCGTTTGATTTCCGCAGTGTGGACAGCACCGACGCACTCCACACGCACCCCGCCCTGCACCTCTTCCCTCTGAGACGCCTAGTTTACTACATGGCATCGTCCCGAATAACGAGGCTGATTAAAAGGTTAATTGATAATAACTGCAAATATGATCAAATCTAAAATAAAGAACACGCATGCTATTTGTGTGTGTGTGTGTGTGTGTGTGTGTGTGTGTGTGTGTGTGTGTGTGTGTGTGTGTGTGTGTGTGTGTGTGTGTGTGTTGGAAATGTGTGTACCTGGGGACAGTAGAAAGGTAGGTCACCAGCCTCCTCAGGTCCTCCTGTTTTATTCGGTCGTGGTTACTCCTTGCAGGGAATGTCAGGATCGGTCCGCCTCTTTTATCTCGCCCACCTTCAGACGCACACAATGAAATGAGAAGCGTGATGGTTTTTATGTTTGTATGTAGTGTTTCAGTGGCATTCCTATGTTCATTTCACATAAAAGACCAAGAGCATCAAGGACTTTATCCTGCCAAGTATTGTTTCACCAAACATTTGGCGACATCTTCTTTCATTACACTGAATGTAGTCGCACTAGTACCAGTTGTGCCAGTAGTGGTACGATAACTGTAGGGGCAGTTAGCCTATTAGCAGCAGTTAGCCTTGTAGCAGCAGTTAGCCTAGTAGCGGCAGTTAGGCTAGTAGCGGCAGTTAGCCTATTAGCAGCAGTTAGCCTAGTAGCAGCAGTAGTAGCATCTGTAGTATTAGCAGAAAGTGCAGAAGAATTAGTTGTAGTAGCAGTTTTAATAGCAGTAGTAGTCATGGATGGATTACTAAACAGGCCTAGACAAAAGGCAAAAACAAAGAGACACAAAACGACTACAATGACACACAAGGCAACTACAAAGAGACACAAAACAAACACAAATAAAAAGAGGCTAAGTCTGTGTGCCCAGGGGCTCATTGTGTCATAATTCATGGCATTAATGGATGTGTAGCAGCTAAAGTGGTAGTGGCAATAGTAGAAGTGACAGTAGTACCAGCAGTAGAAGTACTTATATATGCCATTAGTAGTAGAAGTAGTAGTTCTAATAGTGAAAGAGTACTAGCAGTACTAGTAGTAGCAGTAGTAGGAGCGGTCACAGCAGAAAACGTAGTCGTAGTAGTATTAGTAGAAGTAGTAGCAGTAGATGGAGAAGTAGCAAGAAGTTACAGAAGTTATGGTACTAGTAGCAGTAGTAGTTAACAGTAAGTAGTGATGGTAGTAGTAAAAGTAGTAGTAATATTATCCTTATTAGTAGTAGTATTTGTAATATAGCTTTAGCAGAAGTAGTAGCAGTGCTTCTATTATGGCAGTATTGTTAGTAGTAGTTTAAAGTTGTACTAGTGGTACAGCATTGTCAGACTGAAGTTCCAGAATAAAGGATATTTTTTGGATTGTAAATGATACAATTCAAGTGTGAGCCTAAACAGAAATGTATATCTACATTTTCATGAGATGTACATTAGAATGAAAACTGAAGTAACAGAGCAGACATTACTCTACACTGTCACTCCTTCACCACTAAGGAGTATCACTGTATCAGTCCTAATCTGCTCTTAATTTACACTAATAGCTTTAATATCTCTGTGTGTTTGAAACAAAACTCCCATCACAGCTTCATCAGCCAGTAAAACACACGTTCCAAAGGCTCCAAAAAGCCATCCGAAATACAAACGCTCCCTCTCCCCCGTCTGTGATAAATGATGTGAGTAGAGATGTTTTGGTTAGATTAATGTAAGAAACACAAACCACAATGTTTATGAAACTGCTACTCAGTCGTGGAAAATCGGCTTGTGTGTTTGAGTGTGTGATTTGGGAGGGAGCACGCTGCTGTAATCTCGGGAGGAATCTTGATGACAGATCGTTGTTGGCACTCTGTTTTTTACATGCTCGCTCTCTCTCTCTCTCTCTCTCTCTCTCTCTCAATGTCTCTCTCCCATTCTCTCCTTCTAATTCAGAGTTGCACTCTTTTGTTACGTGCATTATGTAACAACATAACACTATGTAACATCAAACAACATGGATGTTGCAAACAAAACAAATTGCATCTCCTGCATTTTAAATAACCATTGCATTATGTAATAATGTATTACAAAATGTGATGAAGTATATTCAATATGGCACTCAAGCTGTTTATTACAAAATGAGGGTGTTATTACAATAATAAAAGTTGTTTTTGTTTTTTTCGGACCCTCTGATCGGGTTTCCATTTTGCAGGTTTTTCGTGAGTCTGTTTCAGATCTAGTCCAAAACTTTGGACTCAAAGGCTTCGACCACGGAGTACACAGGTAGAGCGAGGCAAGTTTCTACATAAAAGCACAAAAACACAGAACCATATATCCTTTTGTTCGTTGTTGTTTTTTAGCAATCTTTGCTTGGGTGCTCCTCAATTCACGGCTGCTGTTTCAGTAAATCTTTAATAATTTGGGGGGGTACAATATTTTGTTCGGTACATTTTCTGAGGTCATGTGACGCTACGTCTTGTTTGTTCAGAACTGAAATGCATCACACGGCTTGAGAGTTTGTGCGTGTGATGGCCCGTTGAGTGAAACAGTTTGTGCGTCTGCTTTCTCTGCTCGTTTTGGCAGGCGGTGATGTGCAGCGGCCTGCCGGAGGGGAGAAGTTCACATAAGTCATGTTCAGGGTGTGAAGGGCCTGTGATGATTTTTCCCTGCCAGTTTCCTGTCTCAGGAGGTGTGCAGGTCTAGGTCCAGACATCAGTGATCTCTTCTGCAGTCCTGGCGGTTTAAAGGCTGACACGGTGCTATTGAGTATGATGAGTGGGGTCAGTGATATCCACTCATATTCCACAGTCATATCCACAATTTTGGGTGTGCTCAGCTCTAAGCTGTTGTGACTATGCGACCAGTCGGTACGCAGACTTGTCTTGGATGAGGCCATGGACCTTCCTGGATGAGTTAGGATGTTGATACTGACCCCCGGGGCTGTCTTCAATAAACATCTTAAGGCTAAAAGAGAAACTCCTGAAGTGTCAGTCCTAACGTCAAAGGGTGACGCTGGTATTTTTCAACCTGGACCCTTTTTTCCTGTGTCTTCATGTCTAAGTGTTTAACGTGGTGAACAACTTTTTTTTAACTGGTCCAGTATTGAGGGAGAACGCTGCAGACGGCAGCCACTAAACAGGCTGTAATGTAATCGCTTGGGGGACAACTCCTCACCGTCAATTTACTTCTACTAATAGTGATTGTTGCTGCCACTGACGGGCTCAGATTGTTATTGTAAGTGTCTGACAACATGATGGAAAGAACCCAAGAGAGAACTAAAACCTCTTTCTTTACCTTTCTCTTGATCCGGTCTGTCTGTCAGGAGAACTCGACTTTCTCGGTCAATATAGCCCGCACTGACGGATTTATTGCTTCAATCAACAACATTTACCATCAACATTGATTGGATATAAAAAGGTGGCGAGTTTTCCCTTTTAGGGAACTCTAAGCTAGGAAGACCTTTTGGTAAGATAAGATCCTTTGTGAATGCAGCTCCTGGAGTTCTTCCCCGCTGTCTGCTGTATTTTGACGTAGGTTTGTATGATCTCAGTGTCTTTGGTGTGATCTCAAACAACTCTGGCTTACAGTCTGTAGCTCCGGATTCCTGTCCTGGACTGAATGTTTGGTGATTGAAGCACACTGACTGACACTCACCTGACACGAAGGCTACTTTCTCCTTTAACACAGGAAGAACATCAGACGCCTTGATGCCTTCAGTCCTCAGTGACCCTGAATAGAGACAGAGAGAGAAAAACAGTGGAGCTTTTAGTATTAATCCCATTATCAGATCAACATTCCTGTGAGAGAGAACACACCCACACTCATCTAGCTATTACTAGGTTTGTGCGTGTGTGTGTGTGTGTGTGTGTGTGTGTGTGTGTTCTTTGCTTTAACATACTGTAACGTAAAAGGGGCCTACCGGGCACAGACCCAGGGGCCCGAAGTGTCAAGAGGACCCCTTGTGACCCCTTTTTAAAATGACTACGAAGAAACACAAAGCAACTACAGAGATTTAAAACAACGATGAAAAGGGGCAAAACAACCACAAAGAGACACAAAGCAACGACAAAGAGACTCAAATAACTACAAAAAGAACAAAACTATTACAAATTGACACAAAACCACATAAAAGATGTGTGACAACTCCAAAGACACTAAAACAGCAACAAAGAGAGGCTAAACAACTATAAAGTCTATGGCAGAGGTGGTGGGTGCTGTGCCAAGGGGCTCATTATCTCATAATCTGCACATGATTGAAAGCATTTAACGCCTACGTTAATTGTTATATAACAGTAAAGTGGCAGTATTAACAGTAGAAACAGTCTGTATGAAGTGAAATAAGAGTTCATCTTCATTCTTCCACCCTTTGTTATCTCTTTATCTCTTTATGATTCCATTCCCTGGGTCTTGTTCTCCCTCTCAGTTCATCTGGTCAGCCGTCTGTCATGTTATGAAATCTCTCTCTCCCTCGTTCTTATTTATGCTCTCTTTACCTCCTCACCTCTCTCTCTCTCTCTCTCTCTGTAGAAAATAAGCAGAAATGTCCATGTCATGCTGTGTGTGTGTATGTGCATGTGATACACTCTCCTGGCTGCAAAACACATTCACACACACACACAAACACACACGTTTCAAGAAAATTCCACAGTGAGAACGCTAAGTCGGCCAAATCTATCTCAGGACACCGAAAGAGAGATAAAAGTCAAATCCATGTTTTAAAGCGCTAACATCAACACAAACCTGTTTTATATGAAATACAAAAAAAAGTGAGGCTGAAGGGACAATATTGATATTCAAATCCCTCATTTTCAGTCCAGTAAAGTCTGGAAAGAGAATCTTACTGACACATTTTTTAATGCATCACGGGCGATTTGATCCCAAGTGGAGAACTTTTGACGAGCGTGTGAACGATGCACTGGGATCAGATCGCTCAGACACATTCAGAGGTTGTTCTCGACACACGTGACCAATCAGAGCTGATCACAGCTCAGCAGCTGAGCGATTAGTCACGATCATTAATGGCGTTCAAGGTTAATGATCTAATTGATCAGTTTTATGTTGGCTCATGTAACCGTGTGCCATGCTTTACAGAAATAGTATTGATTCATACCTGATGCAGCACAGAGATGGATTGTATTCAGGTGCAGGTGGCTCCACCGTATTTAACGGATTATCACAATGTCTTTGCCAAGTTTAGCTTCTTATTCACAAATTATCTGTACATGCATGCTTCACATTTTCAAAGGCATGCTGTGTTGTTTTTAACCCTTCAGAAACAGACCTTCCACCGGAGATCGGCGTTTGCATGATCCTGATAAATCAATCTTAAATAAAAAAAACAGCTGCAGCTATGTCTCTGTCTTCATGTTGTACGCGTGTGAAGAGGTCGTTACTTTACATCACGTGCGTAATGTAACAAAACGATCAACACCTTTGCACTCTGCTCATATAAATTAGCATGTCGAAAATTAAGAAATGGTCATTGTTCAATTCATGTTAGTTGTGTTGAGAATTTTTTTTATATTTCACGTTTCTGCATGCAGAATTGTTTAGGAAAAATACTGTGAAACTTCTTAAAAAACACAATTTCAGTACTATTATCATGGTTTATTTGCTAACATAATCATATTATTTTAGGTTGTACAGATTTAAGTGATGAGCAAAAATACCAAACATAATAATATTCAAACATGTTTTTTGTGCTTTTCTGAGTCAAATTCTATGAAAAAATAATCAGTTTTTTGTATTTTTTTAATGACAGAATGTTAATACTTTTATCAATTATTATAGTTTATTGACATGTATCACCGTTTAGCTTAGGTTGTATTTTGTAGCTGAAGATGACATCAATGGGTTTTTTAAAACAGCTGACAGTGACAGTGCAGTAGTTACACCCATGGGACTCGTGCAGCTATGTTCACATGCTGTTTAATGTTCTGCAGCTAATTAGCTATCTTGGCTGAACTGGTAATTGACGTGGAATGGACCCAACCGGTCCTACACACACAATCTGGATGGATTCTAGCTCGACATATATCTTAAACTTGCACACAGATGCACCACTTACAGTGCAGCGTTAGGGTGAACACAGTGACAGTCAGCTCTATCTGGCACCAAATCAATGTAACTGTTCACTTTGACTAAAAATGGTAATGAATGGATCTAAAAGAAAAACACACACACCAAGTTGTTTCTGCTCGCTTGTTGAAGCTAGAAGAACATGTGTCGTTATATTAAAATCTAAATGATTTGAATAGAAAAACGAGCGAGAGAGAGAGAGAGAGAGAGAGAGAGAAAAAAAGAGAGAGAGAGAGAGAGAGAGAGAGAGAGAGAGAGAGAGAGAGAGAGAGAGAGAGAGGAACAAAGACAGGATTGGCTGAGATTGAGACGGAGACACACACACACACACACAAATCTGGCAGTCTCGTCTCTGGACAAACACACAACCCTTTTTCAGAATTCTTTTGAGCCGTGATTTTCATATTGTGTTTGAGAGCACAGTGATGTTGAGTCGGGTTTGGCTGTGGTTCTACGGTGTTCTCCGCTCACCAATAGAGGTTCTTTTCCAGTATGGAACCATGAAGACTTGCATTGAAGGCTGTATATAAGAATGTGTGCAGTGAGAGACTTTACATATATTTTGTCCATCCCCTTTAAATCAATAAAAGGCAGACTTACTATCAAATTATTCATGTTTATTAAGAAAGATGAATGAACGAACATGCATCTAAAAATGTATATTTCCAAGTCTTCATTGCTTGCTTTCTCTGTAACCGTTGTTGCTAACCAGGAAAAAGGAGATAGAGAGGATTATGCAAATAGTTACAACTGTCGATAAATGCGGACACACAAGCAGAAGGGCACAAAATGTGCACAGACACACACACACACACACACACACAGACACACACACACAGATGTTTTTGCCACTCAGGATGACATTGCATTAATTCCTCCCCTATGCAATTATTATCCTAACTTTAACCACAACCACAATATAAACACAACTCTGACCCAAACCGAAAACCAAGACTTAACCTAAAAAATGTCATGGTTTACATTGTGGGGACCATCTTGAGAGGGAGGATAGTCCCCACACTGTGACTGTATGAACAGTCTTTCATCCCCACAACACACATAAACACACTCACAAAACACACACTCCTCAGTGGCCTTGAAACAACTTGCCAATAAACAATATACCGCAAGAAAAAAAGGAAATTTCAGAGAGAAAGAGACATTTGTATTGACCCTTCGATAAGTCCCGCCCCTCGAATGCAGACTGGCCAATCGTAGCGTAGCATCAGACAGGAGGTATACTTTTTAATGATTGTAACAGTGAATAAAGACCTACCCGGCTTCACAGGAACAGTGCTGTTCCTTAATTTCACTGTTTTCAGTCTCTGTCAGCTGATGAACTCTGTGAGCTGCAGCTTTAGCGTCTATCTTTATCTTTTTAACCTATTTTCACAGCTGAATCAGTCCGACATCATGGATTTATCTTTCAAACACATATTGTAGACCCTTCTGTCCGCTTCTCTCTGAAAATCACAATATTCAGTCATCGAGTGTGGTTAGTGACAGTGTAGGCTCTATAGTAGCAGCAGGGCTTAGCAAAGGGTCGATAACCATCCCAACCAAATGTGGAAAGACTTTTCACTCACACAGTGAATTTAAATGACTTTCACAGTCGTCATCCAGTAAAGTCATTTTTTATTGTTTGTGATTTGTAAATTGTAGAATAAAGAATAAAAACAGCACTATATTGCACGATATTATCTTACTTATCACCTGCTGCCAGTAGTCACTCCATTACTCATGGAGCAGCGGGAGCTCCATCATCTTCTGGTTTGTTCATTAGATGCTATATAAAATAATGTCGATGCACAAAGCTGCTGTTGATATTAACTCATCACTTCCTAAATATACTTTGTAAAACATGGCTGAAGAACTCAGTGGCCTTTTATTGTGAAACCACCTCAAGAAGTGTTGTCAATACGAGCCAGGTTGGTTAACGTTAACTCAAAAGTTAATCGAGACATTTTTCTGGATTCTTTGGGAGGTAAAATGTAGTTTATCATTGTAAAAAGCACTGTAAATGGGAGAGAATAAATAAACAACAGAGACTTATGTTTCATTTCATGAACATCAGTGGCCTTTAAGCACGTGGAGTAAACTAAATCCTGTCACAGGAGGTCTGTAGTTTAGCGGTTTTGTTTTTGGAGAAGAAAAAAAGCTTATACACACAAATGTGGTCCGATCGAGAAGTTCAAAAGATTTTGTTCGGGGCAAAACTCTAACTTTGAAAAAGCAATAAAGAAGAGTAAAAGCTGTGGACACACAGAGGGCAGCATGTCGGCTCTGATCACAGCTGCAGCTGTAATGGTCTGCATCTGTTCACAACATTAAATAGGCTGATAATGGACCAGTAGCGAGTGACAAATCTGTCTCTTTAACCACATTTTCAGTCAACGCAGAAGCTTAAGTTGCTGCTTATTTAAGTTTTTTAGAAATAGGACTATTCAAAAGGACGGGTCTATTGTTTTGTTGTTTTTTAGGTTGTTCTAGGATTCTCAGTGGTGTTCAATTCCGAAAAATTCACATCTTGGTTGAAGTACGAATGTTTTGACATCATAATGCTATTTTCTCAAGACCTTCCAAAAACGTTTTCCAAACATCGATAAGGCTTAAATTCCCTGTTTGAAAAGGGCTGTCTAACTGAGGTAAAGCTGTGAAAATATTATAAATATAGTATAGTAGTACATTTTGTATTTTATTTTTTTAAATACGTTCTTCTGGTGCTCCCGTCCACAGTTGCTGTACCTTGCTCTCAGACAGCCGTCTCCGACAGGGAACTGAAGCCGTTATATCACTCTTTAAAGCTACAAGACTCCATTGAAAACAGCAATCTTAACCCGAAAAACACTGTTTCTTTAAAAAAAAGTTCTCCAAACTAACCCTTTCACTTTCCCAAACGTTGACTGTAGCTATGGAGCTATTGTTCACATCATTCATAACCTCACTGATGATCTTACTTTGGTAACCTACGTCTTTGCTTTTTGCTAGCAGCTAAATGGGCGTTTGCATTTAAAAAAAACGGAAACTAGCGCAGATGGACCCTCCATATAAGAGTGGTCACATACCTTTATATATCAATCTCTGTTTTTTCTGTATTTGGCACATAACGATGACAATCCCATTCCTAATCCCAGGGATGCCAACGTCTGCTCCACAGAGATAAAACATAATCAGCATCCTGATGGACGTGACATGATTTGTTTGATTTCTTAATTTCGTGATCGTAAGAAAGCAGAGGTTGTAACATCAAGAAAGGACACAGTGTGAGAACTATACCTCCCTTTCTCTCTCACCACACAAGTAGGTCAAAGAGCAGTGTGGTCAAACATTCAATCCAGTTTGGGTCTCAAGTATTTAATAACTGTCACGCATGTTTTTGTTCATATCTTGGCTCTTCTTTCAGTCTATCTCACACACACACACACACACACACACACCTTTGATCCATCCAGCATGTGTTTCCTCCATCAGAGATGTTCACCGCATATACACACATTCAGCACATGTTTGTACAGTAGCAACACAGCAGTGATTACAGCAGCATATGGCTGTTAAACACACAAGACTGAATAACTTGGGGCCATTGAATGGACTTGACACACACACACACACACACACACACACACACACACACACACACACACACACACACACACACACACACAGTGGGGAGACGGAGCTTGCAGCCCAAAAAAAAAAAGAGTTAAATCCTCAGACAGAGGGAAAACCTGAAACTTCATCTTTGCTGCCACGCTGCCCAGGAACAAGGCAGTCCACCTTCTGTGTGTGTGTGTGTGTGTGTGTGTGTGTGTGTGTGTCCTTACACCGAGGCTGACATCATCCAGAATCTCTGTGAGACATCTGCTAGCGATCGGTAGACCGATGAACTAACGTTAGCTTGATCCTAACCTTTAACTGTCCACTCCTTAACAGTATGGTAACTACGGTTGGTGGTATCCATAATTGAGGTAAAAAAGCTAATGACGTCCGCTTCCTTTCCGCTAGTTATATTCAAATTGAGTCGTTCAGGGCGCTGCTGTAAAAAACGCAAGGCGCATAGAGCGTAAAAGCATCACTGAGCAACGCAAAAGCAGCGCGAATCTCTTCATTGTCTCTGAAAAGAACTACAAAAAGCCTCCCCATGCTGCTAAAAGATGCCAGGATATCAATGTTTGCTTGCTATCCACTCTCAAGTTAATTGCTTAACTTGCAGCAGACAATATAACCAAAAATGTTCCAAAAACCTTTGTGAGCGAGAAGATACCCTCCAGCTACATGAGAGTAGCACCTGCGTAACAACAGCTAGCTAGCAGCTAACATGCTCGCCAACACACTGAATAAACTGCACAATGACTTGGTCTTTGCCTCCGAGAGGAAAATAAAAAAACAGAAATACTGGGAAAGTAAAAGTGCCACCACAGAGGAATTTAACCAAAGTATTCTCTGGTTTTTAAATGCTCGGACTCTTCAACCGCTGCGAGGCAACAAGCGGAAACAAACGGCTCTTGCGTGTCATCCCGAAGCAGCTTGTTGGCATAAAAAAAACACCCGGCGAATAAACTTCTAATGACCGTGAATGACTGACCGTGTCTCTGGCCTTATTGACATGCTAGCGAGGATTTTAAAGTAATGAATTCAAATTAAGCCCGCTTCAGTCAACACACACACACACACACCCAGGACCGTCGGAGCCGGGGCAGGTCACACGTCTGGAAACTCTATTACACCGTCACTGAGCGGCACATGGAAGCCAACATCTGCTTTTTAATTTCTCATGTAAACAGAACATTGGTATGAAACTTAAAACAAAATTTAAAGACGGATTGTCAACGAATTGAGCAATGTCAAAGGTCAGGCTTTATTATAGGCCTATGTATCCATGAATTTAAATACCACACATTCACAACATGATGTGAGAACAATAACTTGACAAAAGACAAAGCTTTTACTCTCACAATGTCAGTCGAACACGTTCAAAAGTTTCCCCATCAGCACCATTTCAATCTGTGATTATATAGATTGGACTAAATCCTCTTTGATGGGGAACGAGATCCCCTAAATCTTTCACACTGCTGTCAAAATGTGGTATTCTGTGAACGATTCCTGCTGGAGATCATTATAATCTTTGTCTACAGTCTGATTACTAACTGTGCATCATCAGCTCTCTGTGGCACACGCAGACTGGTTGGCCTGGACCTTTTAGAAGTGACTGTACGGACTCATAGCTGTTAACTTTTATTTTAATCTGAATTATCCACAGACTTCCTGATGCTCTTTTCGGAGTGTGAAGGCGGCTGTTTTTCCTCAGATAATAAAACATTTATAGAATTATAGCTCAAGATGTAAAACTGCAAAATAACACAGATATATGGGCTCCAAAAACTGCTGAATAAAATGCAACTTCACAAAGTTAATGTGCTGTAAAGAGAAATACTGGAGCACTTTCTGCAAGCGAGCCCACCGAAACGCACAGTGTCTCTGTGATCACTGATTTACTGCCTTACAATATTTCAAAGAGGTAAAGCTACACAAAAACCACTCTGACCAAACCTCACACACACACACACACACACACACACACAGAAGTCCTCAGAAGTCTTTCAGAGGGCGTTCATGTTTTTTTCATTTCGTTGTGGGAATAAATGTTGCTCTAATGATTTGTCCCTGTGAAGTTTTGGCGTCTGTCCCGTGGGTTCCGTTCATGTAGCGCACTGGTTGCTAGACGGCTACATCTGATCGCCCCGACGACAACCTGGCAATTAACGGCGTCCAGGCAGGTAACCGGGACGTGGTGAGACGTTGGAATATGCGACTTTCATATGTCATAAACAAACACACACACACATTTCATTTCATATTCCCACACTACCACAGGAAAGTAAAAAAAACGTGTAAGCGTTGAACCATGAATGGACTCTGGTGTGTACATGTGTTTCTTTTGTCATAGCAAGGTCACAGTCAGGAAGTGATGGCACTGTGTGTGTGTGTGTGTGTGTGAACCATTTTATCTATGTCTATTCTTATGTCTATCTACAGGGGTAAGGTCAGAACACACACACACACACACATGTGGAGAGACGTAGCTGGTGCTCAACGTTCCCAGACGTGTAGATGTCAAAGGTTAACATGTGCTCCTGCTGGAACCATTAACACGGCTAGAAGCAGCACGCAGGAACCGAGTGATGAGACATCCTCGCAGGAAGGACTGCTACCGTCGTTGAAACGCACCCACACAATGCAGGGGGGGGGTGACATAAGCAGTCAGACAGTTTTAAAGTTCTGTTCACGTCAGCCTGTCAGAGAGGAAGCTGTTCGCCAGACAGCGAAGGTGACACTGAGGATGCTCAGACAGCCAACAGACGTCAGGGTTTTTTTTTTTTTTTTAAACGTTATTAAGGAAGTATAAATCTCTATAAATACGATGTACATTTATCTAAGGAGAGAGGCTCATTTCCCAGCTTGGCACAGCTGAAGCCAAAATTCAAAAAAAGGTCACATGAGCCTAATGTATCTGGGTCTGAGAGCCAGAGTGTGTGTGTGTGTGTGTGTGTGTGTGTGTGTGTGTGTTTGTGTGTGTGTGACGATCGAATACACACAGTTTAACAGCTTTATGCAAAACCAAACTGCAGTGAGTGTGTGTGTGCCTATCTCTCTCACTCAAACACACACACACTCAAACACACACACACACACACACACACGAGTGCCTAAATGTCTTTAGAAGGCAACAGGTGAGGCCGTCTGCACCCATACCAACAGCTGCCCCGACACCCGGCTGCCGGACCTCGTGTGGTACCGCGGGGACATGGGGACAGGGGCCCGGGGCCCGTCATATCTAACGTTGCTTTGCTCACACGTTGAAAGAATTCAAAGCGACACAGTACATATTCTTGGATTTATGACTGTGGAAAGCTGAAGTTCCCCAAAAGCTTAGGCTGAGCAGTTATTAACAGTTTGCACCAAATCAATCAACGACGTCGTCGTCGCAGGTTTGATCTTAACAGACGCTTGTCACCCCGCTCGCGTCAGCATGTGTTAACCTGTCAGGATTGGGTTGCATCAGCTGTTTGCTTTCTGCTTTCGGATTCAAACACAATCGCAGCAACAGATACAGTCAGTAATGTAAACATGGGCGGCACTGCAGCAGAACTTAAATGACATATTTAACAGAACAAGTGTTTGCTCTGTTGTTAATCTTTATCCGGATTTCTTAAAAATTCATCCTGCTATCGTAATCAAGACCCGCTAAAAGGTGTGTTGTATGATGTGATAACATGATTTATATCCCTCACAACAACTGTGTTTACAGTGTTTCATTTACTTAGTGATGGAGCGCAATGGCGAGCCATTCGCATGGATTCATAGAACTGGAGTTACATCCAAGTAACTTTACCGGGTGTCGCGTGTCTCCCCCGGGGGTTGAGAGGACGCCTCAGTGTGTGTGTGTGTGTGTGTGTGTGTGTGTGTGGGCGTGTCCCATGTCCATGCGTGTATGCTACGTGCTGATCTGGAGTCAATTTGCGGACATTATTTACGTCTACAAAACCAACATTAAACCCTGGGCAACACTTTAAAAGTAGCCCAATGCTGCAGGAAAAACTTGGACCTGCTGCATTTTTCTTATTTATTGAAGAGAAGTAGCAACAAGTCATTCAATAACGTCAAGCAGAAGATCAGCAGCTGCTTGGTAGAAAAAGAAGAAGAAAAAAAAAAAACAGTATGCAAAGCATGTGTGATTTAGCCAGAAATTCTGGCATTTACTGGAGGGATTTTCTAGATAAACTGCCAATAACTCCCGCTTGTTATGTTCCAAACAGCTTCAACTTTTTATTCAAAGAGTTTGTACTTAATGTAAGTGTTTCCTACATACTTACATTTTTCATGCAGACCTGCTCATAAGACCGCCTGCTACCTCTTTCCTGATATCAGCAGCTGCTATATGGCTGATAGAGAGCAGAGCCGTTAGCTCTAATTCACCCCACCTTTTTAAAACGTACTGCCGTGGGTCTTTTTGCCAGCCTGTGCTACTGAACCATCAAACTACAGGCCAATAATGCAACTAGCGTTCATGAAAAGAACTGTCATCGAGATGTCAACATCACACGGTCCGACAACGGCAACTGACCCCCAAACCAGAACGCACTCTTTCCAGCTTCAGTATTCAAATAATGTCAAGCGTCAAGCTGAACATGAATAATTCATTCCTGTCTCGTTATTTTAACGTATCACCTGCACATATTCTTTAACACTTCAGGGTGAATACATTTCCTATCTGAATCTCTCTCGTGTCACACACACACACACACACACACAGACACACACACTCTTTAATGTCCTCGGACGGCTCCAGTTTCCCCTGCAGAGGAAAACCACATCCATCACTCTTCCAACGCAAACCACACACTGCTCTCTCGCTCTCTGTCTCTCACAACCACACACACACACACAGAGAGAAAGAGAGAGCTTGTAATAGTTAAGTGCTTGCCAGGCATCACACTCGGGTCACACACACACACACACACACACACAGACAGACACACACAGCAGATGATGTATTCTCCATAGGGAAGCTTCTTCTCATAAAGGGACAGTTGCTGGAAAAAAAAGAGAAAAAACATACAATGCAATCATTGGAGAGACAACGGTGTGTCTGCGTCTCTCTCTCTCTGTATATACGTGTGTCTCTACACGGCCAGTTTAACTTACTCCTCATTTCTGGATAATAAACTGACTGTGGGACTCTTCCTGCTGTTTCCACAGTGATAACAATGAGCTTTTCCTCCTATTAAAGACTCAAGGCTGCCACTCACACGCACACACACACACACACACAGACACTATTGGCTGAAGGCCAACTAAACAAAATATTCTCACATACGAAGGAACTGACTAACTGAGAAAGACCTCGCGCTTGCATGCACACACGTATCCATATATAAATATATGTCGTCCATCGCCACCATCTGACTCATTCGGCAGGAACCAATCACATCAAAGCTTCGGTTCGGAGGGGTGACGACATCATTTTTGCGCTGCCTTCCAACCACACGGAGAGATGCCATCTGGAGGGCGCTGACTCAGCACAACGCACAACACACACACACACACACACACACACACACACACACACACACACACACACGAGTACAAGCAGAATCCGTTAGTCGTGGAGCTTGACATCAAACAGTGCTGCTCTCAGTAGAAGCAGACTATGGGTACAAAAACCAGTGCAGATATTCTGAATCACTGGTTTGAATGGTCAGATAAAAATAATGAAAAACAGATTTAGTTTTTTAAGTTCTTAGAACTTAAAAAAAGAAAAAGCTCCATCGGTCCAAAATATGCCTTTTGACTGAATTCTTGCTTCGTGACTAAAAATCAGTACTTCAATAAAGACAATAAGCAGGAAAGATCAAGTCATGACATCACATATTTGAACAACGCATTGAATTTCACGGACGTGTTGAGTAAAATCAACACGTCCTGATGCAGCACATACAGGGTGTCAAGTGCCGCTGTGAGGTTCTGATGCCTTCTGTGTGTCTGTGGGAGCAACACACCAGTTGCTAAACGCTAACAAAACAGTTGCTTTTGATGCAGTGATCTGGTTTTACGAGCGGGTGCACCTGCTAACCCAGTTAGCTTAGAAGGTAGACACAATATCGTGATTTAGCTTTCACCCAACAGCAGCGGAACAGACAAATAGAACAATTGGTCTTTTGGTTAAAGTGTTTTTTGTGGTTGCAGGTATATATGGTGAATATTTGCACGTAGATATTTTGAAATGTAATTTGATGGAAGTCGCATCTTCTAGCCAAATAAAGAAAAGATTAAATTCAAAGTTCCATGCCAGATATGTTCACCAAAATAAAATGGAAGTGGGCAGAAAGAGGGAAACCAAAGAAAATGTCGACGTCTTGCTTTCCTCATAAAACACAACCCGCTGGACTGTGTGGCCTTCTAGCCGCTGCAGAAGAGAACTCCCCGTTCATTGCATACCATCCTGAAAATATCCATCACACACACACACACAGACACGCTTGTTTTATCCTGCTGAGACACTTCCACACACATGAACATGATTAACCAGAGAGGTCGGAGGTCGAGAGGAAGCCAGAGGTGCCTTCCTCGAGGAAAGGCCGAGCTCGAGACGGAGGGGAACCAAATGTTAAAACACGGAACACGTGTTTCAGCTATCAGATGAAACTCTCTCTCTCGCTCTCTGGATCAGCTTTCAGTCTCCAGACAGCAGCTGTCTGTAAAGAGGAAAAACTTTGAGTGGTCAGACATGGAATGTGTGTGTGTGTGTGTGTGTGTGTGTGTGTGTGTGTGAAGAGCCTGGTGACAGTTAGGTACTTGGAGGCGCCACATTCACTGTAACAACAAACACACTTGTGATCTGTGCCTCATATCACACACACTTGTTACATTATTAGCAGTGGCGGAAAATAATGAAATACATTTGTACTGTGTTCAGGTACTTTACTCGAGTATTTCCATGTCATGCTACTTTAGACATTATATACATTACCTTTCAGAGGGAAATATTGTACGTTTTACTCGACTACATTTATTTGACAGCTAGAGTTACAAGTTACTTTTCAGATTACAATGTTTTTAAACATATACAAAGATTAAACCAGGGTTTTCCATCTTTTGGGGCTTTTTCTGACCCTTTCCAAAAAAGCAGTGTGTAATTAGGGCCCCTCATCATGATTCAAATGTCTTTGACTGGAGAAAAAGTCCAAAATGTAGCTACGAATTTGGATCACCGGACTGTTTTTTAAATATTGTGAGCCTTTGGAAGGGGCCACTATGGGTACCAATGAATTAAAGTAGGCAACTTTACTATACATTATACTAGTTCAAAACTCAAGCAGCTGAACAACAGTAAAATGATGCATCAGAATTAATAAAATATATAAATAAGAATTAAGAATTAAGAAATATGAAAAGTGCGAGAGATAATGAGAACAAGCAGAGTCGAGTGAGTCAGAAGTGACTGCAGACAACGTGTCTGACTCAGTCCGCAAGAACCCTGAAGCCCCGCCCCCCCCGCTGCTACAAAGAGCGCCGTTCCTTTGTTTCTACAAAGTTTATCAATATCGTACGTGTCTTGTGTCCAAATTGCACCAAATCCGACATGGCACTCCCTTGGGTCCCTAATGATACACCCGCCAAGTGTGGAGTAGTTCGGATGAGCGGTTCCAAAGATATGTTTAGGACATAGATGACATACCACTGCTTTATAGCTAGATGTCATAAAGAATCATATATCACTGATGTGCGTCAAGTACTTTTACTTTTGATACTTTAAATACATTTAGCTGATAATACTGTTGTACTTTTACTTCATGTAATAATCAGAATATATGCATATAGGATTATATACAATCCTAACTTGTTATGAGTACAATAGGTGGCTGATGAAGCTCTTCTGGTTGAATCATCAGTGGAACATTGAATCTGACTCCGAGCTATAGGAAGAGGTCAACTACAAGTCCCAGAGAGCATTGCGGTATTGGAAAACCATCAAACACAAAGAGCTTCAAAGAGCTGTGTCTATGCTGCTAATCCTGCCTTCGTGCCGTATTGGCGTCACCGTAATCACCAATCTCCAACTTAAATCCGTGTCATGATTACATCTACGACACCAGATACACACAAATGCCTCAACCGGAAATTAACAGACTTGATGAATGGTATTTTTAACCCTCACATGACCAAGTCTGCAATCATACTGCTGTTTACTACTTGATCTTAATCCTAATGGATAAATTCAGCGTCTGATCTTTTACATTTTGGTTGAATCGATTCAGTAACTACCGTTATGTGTTTTGATCCTGATTTTGCTCAAACTTTGATTTCACAGATCTGTGTGTGTGTGTGTGTGTGTGTGTGTGTGTGTGTGTGTGTGTGTGTGTGTGTGTGTGGGTGTGTTTTTAGGCTCATGGATAATTAGAGGCACTCATCACACCGGACTCACTGATCTCCAAACGCTACCTGCCAGCAGGCAGAATGAACACAAGCTGCCCCCTTTCTGTCCACATCTCGTCTCTGTGATGAAGTGTTTTTTTATTCTCTAATGACTTTTGGATGAGCATCACAGGGAGAGAGGAAACAGTGAGACTCAATTATCAGATGGTGGATGTAAGGCACAGATGATCAGATGATAATTGAACCCTGAACTGAGGAATATTAAGGATTAATGTTTCCACTCGTGTTCTCTTTGTTCTATTAATACTCCTCAGTAAGCCAGGTTCTGTTCGCTCAATTACAGCCTGACACAAATGTTCCTGTACCAGTGTGTGTGTGTCTGTGTGTGTGTGTGTGTGTGTGTGTGTGTGCAGCCTCCTTCAAGGATGAATGGAATTTAATTGGTGCTGGGTTCAAAGAAGGAAAAGATGCCAGAAGAAGACAGCAACACGACCGAACAGACGAGGAAGGACAGAAACGTAGAAATGAATCAAAAATAAACGACCGCAAAAAGAAACCACTTTGAGAAAAAGACAAAGAAAGACAGAAAGGAATAAATGGTGTTATGGATCAGTCCCAGCTGCTTCATTCATTCTGTCTGAATGGAAACTATGAACAGAACTTTGAAAATGAAGAAAATTCAGGATTCACATTCACACACAACTGCAGTGCGACTCTCCTGCAAAGAGCCACTTGTGGTTGTACTGGAGTGTTTTCCAATCTATGACACACACACACACACACACACACACACACACACACACACACACACACACACACATAAACTCACTGACTCAGGCCAAACCACAGCATACTAAATCTTCATCTGCCTCAGAGTTTTAGGCTGGAGTTAAACTGAGGACGAGCAAACAGTAAGGCAGGAAACTAGCTAGTGAAGAAGCCTCACGACAAAACACACGCTTGATAAACTAGAACGAATCGCTTCGGGGCTGCAAGTCACCCGTGTCATCATTTCATCATTTTACCCTTTCAGACGTTTGTGTGAAATTGACATAATTAGCATAAGAATTCTTGAGTTATGTTGACATGTTTTCGTGACATCAGTGACCGACAAACAGCGATCTGTCAGGAGGCCGCAGTTCAATGATGTTTTTGTCACGTAACTTACGCACTTCAGTACTTCCAACAACGATGTCTTCCTAAGTAGTGTTGTTGCCTAAACCTAACTGAGTTTCCTGTGAAGACGGTAGTTTATTTGAAAAGACAGCATTATTCATGTACACGTGTTTTGTAGGAAAATGCACGAAAGATGAGGAGGAACTTTTCTCTATGAGGATAAGTTGAAACATCTACAGCTGTTGCCAGCGTGGATCCATAAAAACTGTGAGTCAACAAACTGGTAAGCTGAGTAAACCAGTCAGTGACCAGTCAACCCGTAAATCCGTCGGTTCATCAGTTTAGACCGTTGGTCATTTGGAGCTTTTGGGTCTTTTTTCGGTGGGATTTCTGAGTCAGTGACTCGTCAGAACCAAATGAGTCAGACAGCGACATTAAACCATTTACAGCCAAAAGATGAAAAAATAACCCCAACAACATTGTACAAAACTCAATTCTCAATGATTTTGAAGTCTTTTTAGTTTGGAAACATGAAATCTGGTGGCCAAAGAAAAGCTCCAATGATTTTAATACCTTTTGAAAAACAATTTCAAGGGAACAAAAGCGTCTTTCTGAGCAGCTCAGGAACTGATGTCTCGCTCAATAAAACCAGCACAACTGATGAGCTCCGAACAGACGCACCAGGATTCTCTCTCAGGGGTCGGCCCCCGAAACAAAAGCTATCCCACGCTATTATTTTAAAAACAATATTTCACCACTCGTTAGTCTTCACCAGCCAAAGCTACAGTGCTGCTGTTGTGTTAGTTAACCTGCAAACTACACAGAAGTAGACAGAAATCTCCTCAAACTTCTATCTATTATCATTTCACTGAGAATACATGCTTTTTCCTTGACCTCATTTGATCTCTCCCTTTCCCCCAACACACACACACACACACACACACACACACACACACACACATACACACAGTAAAACACAGTAGTTTCCTTGCAGCCAATAAAGAGTTTTACTGCTGTGTAGTACAGAATAACAGGGTAATTACTGACTGCAGTGAACTAATGAGGAGCGCTGATGTTTAGACATGGAGAGGCCAGTAAATCAGAACCAAACTGAACTAAAATGACTAACTATCCCACATAGATTCACCACTTAAAACCTAAATCTAATTAAACCTACAATCAAAAACCAGAACCAGAGAAAAAGCAGCAAAGCCTCACATCTGTGAAGCTGAAACCAGCGAATGATTGAAGGGATAATTTGCCATTTTCTTTCCATCAACCAATCAATTGACTGAAAATTGCTTCGGCAGTAAAAAAACGTAGAGAAACACAAAATGAGTCGGTGTGATGTTGTTCTGCCTTAAAGAGAGCGCGAGACAAAGGAATCAATAACATGGTGTACGGGTCAGATTCTGATCTGCTCACAGACATACAGCTCAGCCAGCTGCTGGAGAGCCATCCCTCTCTGCTTCACACACACACACACACACACACTCTTAACCGAAGGGTGGTGAGTAATTACTCAGGGTCAAGCATTCTGGTTATCTCCAAGGAAGCCCTATATCAGGTGTGTGTGTGTGTGTGTGTGTGTGTGTGTATCTTGACAGCCCCACTCAGGCTGCGACTGAAATCAATCCTGATTGGACGGTTGGCTAGAGACTCCAGGTGAATCACGCAGCTTCTTGCATCTTCTTCCTTGAGGGTATTTCTACTAACACGTGGCCCACCTGGGAGTCCTGCAATGGGTCCAGTTCAGTCGGGGGAGAGACTCCCCACAAGTGAAAAAGACTACATGAGGTACAACGTGCTAAAGACACTTTGACATTAACGGCGTGTATTGGATCGGTTTATAGAGATACTCTAAGACCTTGTAAAACCAAACTTTCTGTGGTGGAGGAGTTAGGCTTGTTAATTTAAATAACCTTCAGCTCAGATGATCACTGGCTAACAGGAGAGCATGTGAAGAAATCCAAGTGAATTAATAGGATAAGAAGTAAGCGGGAATGAGGATGATGAATGTTACGATTTACACCAAGCGTCCACACTACTCCGGTGTTTTGGAACCCCTCAAACAACAGACTTTATTTGTATAGCGTGTCCAGCAGTGTGATAAAGTACGTGAGCGGTGATGTGGTCTTTGCAGGCTTGTTAGTACGGATGGAGATTATTTCTGTAACGGTGCTTAAACACAGAGATCGTTGTATTAGTGTGGATGTAGCCTCAAACGTCTGCTAAAAGATACATTTTTTGCAAAAAAGTAGCGCTCATGACACGATAAGGTTTTAGCTGTTTAGTGCGGTTGAATCGGACTCTGGTTCGTTTTCCGTCTTGGTATAATTATTTGGGCTGATCTGAACACAGCGGACCAGAACGACTGCACCTCGACCCTTTAGAGGAAGGTTTCCCAGAGAACGTTTCCCATAGCCAGGTGCGCTTTGTATTCTGGGATGTGGATGAGCAAAATTAGCAGCTATAGCCGCAGAATGAATAATGGTCTGACCTGGACCGGCAACAAAGTGTTGTCCTTTCTTCAGGTTTAAACAGATAGTGGGACCTTTTTCTTTGTCTCTGCTGCTCTAAACCAATCCGTTGAGGGAACGTTCTTGTGGCTTTGAATGCTGCATTTTGGCTCGCTTGAATAAACCGAGAAGAAGAAAGCAAACCAATAGTAAAACGGAACAAGTTTACCAACTAATAAACTGATTCAAAGCAAAACAAATGAACTAAAAACGCCATCAAACCCACAACCCGACCAGTACCCATTCACTTATGTCCTCCGTTTACCTGGCTTTGTTTGTGAATGAACCCGGTTACAGGACTCTGGTGCACCTGCAGTGTTCACATTTAAACAGATGCAGCAGCTACAAACACACGGTCATATATTTGGTGTTAATGACGGACTGCTGGAGTGCAGCAAGCCAGTCCAACACAAATATGAAACAAGCGGTGACTCAGCTGCAGCCCAGTATGTGTCCACACTGCTTCAGGGGGTTTGGAGATTCGCCCACAACAACAAAAACGATCTGGTTTCTACATAGACCGCAGATTAAGATGCTGTAGGTTTCTGGGCTTGGCTGCATTTCTCCCTCTCGTCTTTTTTTTTTTACTTACTACCGTCAGAAAATGCTGATTTGGGGAAAAGAGGATGGAGCCAGACAGGATCGTTTTGTTGCACCTGTTAGGACGGGACAGCCTCCACTTTTATGAATCCTCTGGTTTTATGGCGTTTAGTGAACTCAGCAGATCTGTAACAGAGCTCTGCTCAAAGTCAGTCGGATCAGCCAAAGGGAATAAAAACAACCCCGCAGGACGGAGCCAGGCTCTCCAGATTGATTTTAAAATGTCCACCAAGGCGCACACTGATTCATGTGGGGAGAGAGCGACTTCTAGATTTCAACCTTTGATTTCAACGTAGTTTGTCAGCGTGTTGTCTTTTTTTTTTTTTTCATATTTCTTATCTGATTATCATTGTGCAGATTGCAAAGCCCTCTGAGATAATTTTATGATAAACTTAATTTGATATACAAGTCTTGAAAGTACATTTTGAATCACAGCAAAAATTAAATTCTTTATTCCCATTTTGCTTAACAGTCTGATTATCTGCGGCTTTTAACAGCTCTGTCAATCAGGATAAGAGCTTCCTGTCTCTGTCTCACACACACACACACACACACACACACACACACACACACAAACAAAGACAAAGGCAAACACCTGCCCGCAGCAGTTAATAACATCAAGATCTATTAGCGAGCACCACTAATCAGACGGTAACACACACACACACACACACACACACACACACACACACACACACACACACACACACATCTATAAAATGTCTTCGTGATCGATTATAGTCAAAACGGATGCTCATTACACTAACGCACACGCACCATATGGCTGCAGCTGTCCAAAGAGAAAGCTTTTAGGGAGGGAGGAGACAAAGGGAGGAGGAGGAGGAGAGGAAATCCTTTTCTTTGTATTTATCTATTTAACACTCTTTCTCTCTTTCTCTCTCTCTCGTTTGTCCCCTGGTGGGTAATAAGGGCTAATCCACTTAAGCTGCCTCTCTCTCTCTTTCTCCCTCTCTCTCTCTGTTCCTGTCTGTCACCCCAACATCCCATATATATATACACACACACACTTCATTCTTCGCACCCATCTGCCGCTGTTCTTGACACTGGGTGGGAGACAAAGGGAGAGAGAGATGAAGGGAGGGAATCTCTCTCTCTCTCTCTCTCTCCTCAGCAGCAGCATCTTATTGTTCCTGATGACAGCGGGGGAGAGACTCTATCTCTCTCCATCTCACACACACACACACACACACACACACACACACACACACACACACACACACACACACACACACACACACACACACACTCTCTCTCTTCAATAATAGATGTGAAGCTCCTCCCTCCACGTTTCCTCACCATGACTCAGGACTGAGGCCTCATTTAAAGGAACAGGACACCCCCACTTCTTGGCCGTGATTCTTACTGTAAAAGTTTAATCAATTTAAACTGCTGGCATACTGTATGACATTTCAGTAAGGCTCCATTCTTATTACAAAAGACCAAAAAGCTGCGACTTTGCAAATATAAAGTAGATAAACGCTTTTATCAAAAGCAACTTTTTGGGGGTACAACCCCCTGAAATATAGAACAATACTAAGATGGAGGACGTGGAACAACTGGTGGACTGGTGTCAACGTCAACCAAACGAAAGACATTGTTATGCCGATGGAACCGTCCGGATCACACTCGCTCACTACAAGAACCCAGCAGCTCTTGCACTTCCTGCTAAGGATGAAGAGAGCCCATCTCCCCCCATCACTCACCACATTCTACAGAGGGACAATTGAGAGTGCATTGACCAGTCGCATCTCTATCCAATAGGGGAACTGTGACGCCTCAGACGGGAAGAGTACCAGCCAGTCTGGTACTACTGTGACGAGCCATTTCATCTCATATATGCAACATTATCCTGTTCATGCAATTATCCTATGTATATTTTATATTTAACTTATTAGTTTTACTCTTTTTAGCATGTTTTATTACAATCATGAGCTAGGTGCGATATCACTTCATTCTGCTGTGAATAGTAAGAATGGCAATAAAGTTCATCTTGAATGTTGAAAATCAAAGTCTGGACTGTAAAATATCTTACGAATGGACTTAGCTGTCACGGAGACCAAGTAGGCTATATTTACATGCACACTAGTGTGCTGGTTATGAGTCGGAGCGTTTTTTATTTGCATGATACGACGTCCACATGGAAGATAAAGAAAGCTGGTTATAAATCTACTCGCATACACAAAAGGTTTATGATGTGCATGTTTTGACCCAGGAGTTTTATTTCTACATTTCCCACTCTGCTGGATTGGCTTCATCTTATCACCAGTAATGAAAGACAGGAGCAACGCTCTAATCAAGCTCAAAACTATATCGTCAGTCCCGACAAAGCCCGGGTGGATTCTGTGCACCAGCTGCATGAACTGTCAACTGACAGATCATACAAGTGAGGGGGGGATTAGCTCTGTCCCAAAGCTGCTTGAAGAAATTACATTTTAATGACGTGATATTCCCAGATGGTACCGGTACGTCCCTGCTGTGAACTGCATGCATGACATGATCATTTCCCTTTGACTCCATGGCAAATGAAAAAGGCACCGATGAGCCATAAAAAAACAAAAAAAAGTCAAAGAAAGAAACATTTCTTTTCTCCAACAAAAGTGTTTTCTGGAAACATTTCAACAGTAAAAACTGTGCACAATTTAGCATCGCTCCTAAAGGCCTGATGAACACAATGCAGCATCTCGCTGAGATAAGGGGTTTGTCTTGAACCAATTTCAGTTACAACGGACTTGGCTCGGTATGATAGGTTCTGGATCTTTAGCTGATTATTAATAGATGGGAGTTGGGACATGAGCTGAAGAATGCTATTACAGTTCAGCATTACTTTCTGCTGAGGGCCAGATGTGCACAGTTAACGGGGAAGTCCACTGAATTTAAACTTAAAAGCCCGTTTACAGATGTTGGGGAGTACTACTGCATAAATGACAAAAGTTGCATAAAAGCTTTTTTTGACTCCGTTAAGTCTGATAAATTGAGCACCGGTTGGAGCTGAAGACTACAAAAAAAATCTGTGTGGAGTTTAAAAAGAAGTTAGCTTACCAGAACTCTGTAGCTCGCTCTCACCTCTGCTTGAGGCTAGCGATGCTCGAGGCTACATTAGCCGCTAGTAGCTTAACACAACCCAGTCTCCGATTGAGCCGTCGACTTGCATTGTGGGTAGTGTAGCTGTGCTAGATTGTGACCAGGCGGCAAACCTTTGGTTCTGAAAAGTGAAGCCAACGCTGAAGTGTCTTAGAAATTGTTCATTCTCTCCACTGACCAGCAGGGGGCGACTCCTCTGGTTGCAAAAAGAAGTCTGATTGTATGAATGACCCTACTTCTCACTTGATTTATTAGTGTGTTAACGAAGCTCACCTGCTGCACAGTGAGAGAAGAAGTCGCTCAGTTAATTTGACCGTAATATCCGTTAATATGTATTCATGGCAGCAAATTAACGGAGGCGTCAGTGTAACTGCTTGCGATACTAGAGGATTAGTCCAAGTAGTGTTACTGATCTCATTAAGCTCTATTTAAACAACAGCCTTTACCATTAGCTTTAATCCCAACGCATAAACTCAGTAATTAATGACAAAAGTCCAAACTACAGCTAGCTGCGGGGCGGGATAAGTACGACAAAACCCTACCAAACAAAATCACACATCAGAATTACAATTCATCCAAACTCTTCCTGTCGCTGAATTTCAGTACTCGTATGGCAGGTTAATCTGTCTCTAAGCCTGGACGAAGCAGTGTGTGTGTGTGTGTGTGTGTGTGTGTGTGTGTGTGTGTGTGTGTGTGTGTGTGTGTGTGTGTGTGTGTGTGTGTGTGTGTGTGTGTGAATCAATGTATTACCGTTCATTCATCCTTGTAAAGTCTCAAATACACACATGCGCTTATCCATGTAAGCCAGAGTCATTCTTAGATGTCCTTAACACACACACACACACACAAACAGTATCTGTAATGTAAACCGTGAGCATTCATTATTTCAAGTCGTCCCTTCAGAAGAAACCTGTGACTGTAGAAATGCAGACCGCTTCAAGGCTACACGTTTGTTCTCAGGGTGAAATAATACTTCAAACAAAACCCGTCTAACTAGGGATGCACCAGATCCGAGTCGGCTGATCGTTAGCGGCGTCGATACTGACCTAATTTGTCAGATTGAAAATCCGACAGATGTAACTGCATCCACATCATTGTCATTCTTAAGAGTCATTGTTTCTCGTATCAGTTGGAGTCATCCAGTCACAGAAAGCTGCTGACTCGTTTTTTTTAGTGCGAGAGCCGTCCCTGGCATCACGTTACCTTGTGTGAAAGATTCCAATAACTTCCGAGCAATGCGATATACAGATTTTAAAAATCTGGGAGGAAAGAGGGTCACTGGTATCAGATCTTCGGCAACAAGGAAGCCCTGCAACCGTTGGTCGGGGGACAGGCGGCAACCTCCGGTTCTTAAAAGTGAAGCTAAAGCTGAAGTGCCCTAAAACTCACATTATTTGTAATGGCCAACAGGAGGTCGACTCCTCTGGTTGTATAGAAGTCTATGAGAAAATGACTCTACTTCTCTCTTGATTTATTACCTCAGTAAACAGACCATAAAGCAGGGGATGCTTTAGGGCGAGGCATACTGTCATTGACCAGAGCCATATATACGACGTCTCTACGTCACTCCTCAGCAGTCTGAATATACAGTCACTTTTTATTCACTGGTCGCAAGGAAAAAAAACAAGATGGCGACAGCCAGAAATTCCGAACTCAAGGCTTCAAAACCGCAGTCCACCATCCAAAGAGTGACGCCACGACGACTATGTCCACTTCTTCTTCTTCTGCAGCGAGGCAGCAATTAGCAAGCAAGCGGGACACTCACACAGCTTCCATGCACATGTTGCAGCGAATGAAGTACTCTCTTGGTATCTGCATCACTTTAAAAAAAAAGGTTCTGGTAGTGGTACGTCCAACCCTGTAAGCTGTACTAATGAGAATAACTGCACACACTGTTGGACTGTCTGTCCTCAAAAGGCTTTCATGATGTTCCACTCGGCTGTACAGAGGAAAAGTGACGGAGTAGTGGTGAAGAATGAAATAAAAAGAGAGAGAGAGAAACATTTAAACCATGCCCACTTCAAGACCTTTCCACACCTGGTGACAAGAGGGCATAAAGTGCAAACTCCGCGTTGAAGCTGCAGCTGAAGCCGCCATCTTTTGTCTTCACCAAACCTCTCCGTGGCGAACAGACATTAACTCACGGCTCTCGGCAGATTAGCTGAGACAATTAACTCTAATTACCTGCTCATGCACACACAGCGAGTGTGTGCTTCAACTCCTCACAGCTGGAATATGAAGAACACACACTTGAGATTCAATCTCACGAGACGACGCAGCTATTCATGCCAAAACGGTAACGGTATGAAGGAAAGCACAAAAGATGTTTTTAAATATTTGTATTTTAAGAGAAAATGCATGAATCTGGTTTCCACACTTGGACACCGTCCTCAGCCTTCAGCCGTGACGCCACATGGTCGTAACGTCCCAGCATGCCCGTGTAAGGCTCTGCTACGCTTCACCTGTTTCTAGCACGACAAAGACCAGAATGACATCTCTAACTCCGGCTTGTCTGTTACTCTAATGAAGTGAGAAAATGGTGTTTTAGCGATGTAGCGTAGCAACAGCAGCAGCAGCTATTGACAGACAGCTGAACACTCAGACGCTGCTCTCTGATTGCCCGTTTGTCACTTCCTGTTTCCGCCTGATGATTTAGGATCCTATTTATAAACCGCTGATTAGCATAACATTGAGCAGCCACTTTCCTGTGAGTGTGTGCTGTGACGCCTTTTCTTCCTTTTGTTAATTTTTTTTATTTCTCCGCCGTTGCTTTCTTTATAGAATGTGAGAATTCTGTCTGATTTCCATTTCATGTTTTTGTCTTCTCTCAGTGCTACCACCATTTCCTATGCATACAAAATTCAAGTATGACTTTTTCTAAACACACTAACTTCCTCAGCCATGAGAAGGGAAAAAGAAACCTCAATCAAAAACGGAATAAATAAGATAAACACAAGTAAAATACATTTCATTGGAGCTTTCAAGCTTATATATATATAAATGGTGACGGCCAGAATGATGGATTCAAGGCTGCGGAGGCTGAAGTTTAGTTCAGCTGGTGTTGACAGTCAATAGATAAAATCATACCGGCGGTGGAGTTGAAGTAGGAGTGTAAGAAAATATAGATACACTTGAGTATCACAAGATTTTACATGCAAAGACCAGACAGTTGTTCATTTTGTCAAAGGTCTTGATATTGTAGGGATGACTATTGGTGCTTTTACAAAATGTTCACACATTGACTGCTTGGATAAACCATCATCAGTAATGTGGATATAATGTTTATAATAGAACAGCTTGAACAGTCTGATCAGACAATTATATCACTTTACTGTAATGCAGCCTTTAAAACCAGGAAAAGACTACTATCAATAGCATGACTCGTCTCAAATCGTGATATCAAAACAATATGAATTTACTGCTGTATCTTATGTATTGTAGCACTAGATTATTGCCAACACACAGCTCTTTGTCCTCTGATAAACAGTGATTGACCATCGTTACATTAAGATTATTTTAAACAAGTTTAATTTTAGAAGTGGAATAATTGGTGCGTTTAATGTAGCATGTGTGAGCCCAAAGACTACCAATTTAAAAAAAAAGTGGGCGAATGACGTGCTTCAAGCAAAGAATGATTTAATAATCCAGTCGATCGGGTTTCAGTGCAGAGCCGGCAGCTCAGCAGCAGTTGACCTCCCTCTTATGAAGATCTCTCTCCTCCAGCTCTCTCTCAGTCCTTGTTGACACTGCCTCTCCATCCGCCATTACATTCAAATTCTGTTCTTTTTTTTTTCTCCATTTCTTCGCCTTTATAGCACAAATTGCAGCATTTAAACTTGCATGGTTCAATGTTTGAGTTCACTCATTCAATGTTGAAAGCTCTTACTGAGGAAAGAAACGGTGTATTGGTGGAAATACGTGTGCGGTGTGCAGGTTTCAAAACACGTTACCAGGTTTAGTTAATAGAATAGACTGTATAAGAGAAGTGGAAATAGTCAAAGTGATTTGAGGACCGTTTTAAAGCCTTGAATCCATCATTCTGGCCGTCGCCAATTTCATTTTTTGGCCAGTGCCATCTTGTTTTTTTGAAAGCAGAAGGGACGAGAGAGGGTGGAGCGAAGTACAACTGAATGCTGATCAAGAGATTTTTATGCAACTGAAATGTTACAGTGAACTCAGACAATCCCAAGGTAGCCCCGCCCTAAAGCATCCCCTGCTTTATGGTCTGTTTGACTCTAAATGAACATCATGCTGTATTGAAGAAGACGTGAAACTAGAGATTGAGACCATAAACTCATGTTTACAATGTTTACTGAGGTAATAAATCAAGAGAGAAGTAGAGTCATTTTCTCATAGACTTCTATACAACCAGAGGAGTCGCCCCCCTGGTGGTCATTAGAGAGAATGCAGCTTTATTTATTAGCTTCACTTCCCCGAACTGGAAGTTGCCGCCTGGTTAATAACTTAATAACTGGAAAATCATACCTAGAACAGCTGATGAGCTTGATTATTTTCCTAATAGAAGTTATGGTTACAAAACTGTCCTTTGTCATATTACAGTGTTAAGTTAATGCCACATGCACCTTAAATGATGTACATTGTATAGCACATTGTGTCACAAAAAGAATAAAGAGCACAACAGCAGAATGAAAAGTGTGTAATGTGATGTTGATTGTCAATATCAGAAATTTGATTTAACACTTAATCATGACAAAGTTTTAGAGTTAAAGCAAGAGGCACCAGCATCATGTGTGTCCTGGTGTGTCCTGTGTCATTACCGAGTCTGACAGCACTGGTAGACTGAATTCAGCTCAGAGAAAAGCAGCGCTCCACAAGGAGGAATCCATTATGGCAGCAGCGGAGGGGATGTTAAATGAATGGCAAATTTTTTAAAAAGAGACGATGTCAGGAACACGCAAACTGCTTATTAACAGCCGGGCGTCGTATCAGACGAGTATCAGTATTGGCAGATGCTCAATAAGTTGGGATTGCTCTTAGAAATGAAGAAGTGGTGCGGAGCCATCTCTAATTTCCTCTGTGCCGAAGTCAAAGCGACGTTCGGCTGATGGAGACAGATTCCTCTCCGCTTCTGCCTCGCAGCTGTTCAGACACAGCAGTGCATTTGAATGTGTGCCGGGTAGCTTTGATTTCTTTTATTGTGGACAAAAAGCATCTAATGTCACTCGTGCATGTGGAAGTGTCCTCTGTCTCAAAGCGAACAACACAGATTAAAGCAAGTCATACGTGCACATTTTTCTTTCTACAGATATGAGATGAAACATGTTCATGGAGCCTTTCCTGATGATATTTATGTGCATACACTAATTAAATGTGTTAGTTAAAGCCCTGCAATGGAACTCAATATTGTTCACACTAAAAAACAAGTTTTGTGATTTGCCTTTCTGACAAATCATGTTTATTGCCTGAGTTTGAAATGCTGCATGACACTACATAAAAGCTACACTACCCATGAGGCTCAGAGGCTTCTTCTATAGAGACGTCAGACTCGTGCCGCTTTCCAGACAACTTGAAACTCGAAATTCTGACCTCCTACTAAAAAACGTACAATGAAACGCCACTCAAAGTCAGAAGCTCCTACCTGTGAACTCGAGTCAAACCTGTCTCCCCCGACTTCACCAAGAAGCGGTAGTCTGACGTCACACAAGAGTGGAAGCGCGTATTTTATATGGTTAACCATCAACTAAGAGGCAACAGTGAGTATCTTTGCTGATGCTTAATTAAAATAATGCATATATCAGATAGTAAAACACCTGTTCTGGATATTATTAATGTAAAACTATGAGATTAGGTAGCTGGTTATGTTAAACAACCTCTGAACGTTATCTTTTCTGAACAAAATGCCCCAAATAATATTCAATTGTGTGTACACTTTCCAAAAGAAACATCAGCTCGTCACGGTCAGCTGTGGGTTTTTTTTACGTTTTAGGGTCGTGCATCTGGAACGCTTAAAAAAGGTCGGAAGCTGTAAATGTCCAGTTGGGGAAAATTCAAACGTCCGAGTTGTTTCAAACGCAGCATTAGTTCTATCATGTTCAAGAATCAGGAGCGGAGACGCAACACGACACTTGATGTAGCAGGACTTCAGGACTTCAGGACTTCAGGACTTCAGGACTTCAGGACTTCAGCTCGCCGTCAGCTACACCGGCGCCCCGCTTGATAACCGGGACTCGCGCTTCACTTCCCTCCATACGGTCGTCGTACCTTTTGACCAGATTTCAATGAATACCACTATTCTTTTTTTCTCTCAGCACACTGTCTTCATTGTTTGTCCTGATGAGTCAACCAGTAGATTTCCATGTCCATTCGCTGGAAATGTTCCAACAGACAGTCATCTAATATTATGGGAAAAAAACCAAAGGAGGAGGAGATCACACATGGAGCCCTGTTACTTTATACAATACACACACTGTCTCACAGAGTGTGTGTGTGTTTTTATTTAATAAAGCACCTTGGCAGGACTGTTCATGATAAAGTTATTGTACTGAATTACACTGACAGAGACAGAGAGTCAGGGTGTGTCCCCCTCCAGCACTGTGTGTGTGTGTGTCGTAAACTGATAAAAAACGTATTTTTATATTATTCTTCCACGTTTCTGTCTCTCTCTCTGTCACACACACACACACACACACACACATAGAGAAACACAACTTGAATTCACATAACCCTGATTGAACATTATATCACTGTGTTTACGTCCTTTATTGAGTCCTGCTCTGCAGTGTCAGTATCCAACACGCATCAAATGTATGAAGCACAACTGAACCCTACATAGAAACAGTTTACCCTACATGCTTATAGTTCCAATACATGTACACTAGGGCTAAAAAACAACAACACAATTGCGATAATATTTAGGCTTTTACCGTAGACTGTATGTAAGAAGTGAACGTAGTCATCGTGACATCACTCTTTGGTTTGTGGACTGATGTTTTGAAGTCGTCGTTTAAGTCTCTGGTAGAGACCTGTCAATCACTGTGTAGCCCCGCCCCTAAAGCATCCCCTGCTTTATGGTCTGTTTGACTCTAAATGGACCATCATTTACTAAATGAACATCATGCTGTATTGAAGAAGACTTGAAACTAGAGATTGAGACCATAAACTCATGTTTACAATGTTTACTGAGGTAATAAATCAAGAGAGAAGTAGAGTCATTTTCTCATAGACTTCTATACAACCAGAGGAGTCGCCCCCTGGTGGACATTAGAGAGAATGCAGCCTGAAGACACTTTCTCATCGGCTTCACTCACCAAAAATATAGAATTTCTAATGACATATGACAAAGAGAAGCGTGGTTAAGTAGCTGGAACCAGAGAATAGTTGGTGGTGTTGGAGGATGAATGATTTTAAAACAATTAAATCATTTCTCAGAGTAGCTGCTGATGAATGCTCTGCTGTCCAAACTAATTGATTAATCCGCTAATTGTTGCAGCAATTATGAAAAAAAAAAACCCACAACAAATCAAACATGATCTGGTTTCAGCTTCTAACACGGCGCAGAAGACAGATTTTTGGATTGTCGGTCTGACAGAATCAGCAGTTTGAGGACTTGATTGACCAGGAGATTAATCAATGATGCCAGCTGCAGCTGTGTGTTGAGCCATTAGCTCTGGAGAAGTGTCACACACACACACACTCTCATTATATCATGCATACATCCATATACACACACTTTCTCTCACCTTTTGACCATTTAGATCAGTGAAATCAGAACCGTCATCAGCTGCTTTTTATCTAAATGCATCAGTGTATGACACCCACACACACACCTACCTACACTCACAATGACACAAACACACACAGTGTGACACACAACACACACACACACACAGCTTGCTTATTAAGCTCTCCACACAGTAGATCGTCATTTAGTCGCATATCAGACAGACTTCCATGAGCTGATCTGATGACTCCATGATTCCTCTTTCTTTTGTAGAGAGCATCAGACACACGAGCTCACACAGTATTGCACGCGCACATACACACACACACACACACACACACACAAACACGACCACACTATAAATGCATGTAGAACATGAAATAGCATCACACATGAGCGCGTTTATCGCGGTGTTTTGGGGTGAATTAGACCGATGCTTCGCACAGAGCAGCGGAGCTCACACACACCAGACTCCCGGTGGCTTTCTGCACATTTGTGCTGGTTGCTGCTCACTCGGCTTCATGCCTCCTCTCTCCCGGTGACATTCACCCACTCTCTCTCTCTCATCATGGCTTTCCTTCTGTCTTCTTTCTGTTGTTGTTTTTTTTTTGTGGCACATTGTTTTTCATTGTGTGCTCGGCCGTCCTACCTGTTTTGTAGAAGGCATCAGTGTCGGGGTCGCTGGGCGCCTCCTCGGCCGCTTCTGCAGGGTTCATATCGGAATCCGGTTCAATACAATCCACCGACAAAAAGGAAAGACAGGAATAAAGCCCCCTCCGGTCCAAGGGGAGAAAATAAAAATCCTCGCGTCTTGTTTCTTATTCCTCACATGTTCTCCGTCTACCTCTCTCTCCCTCCATCCCCCCCTCGGCCGGGCTGCTTTCTTTCTGTCGCCCTCTCGGTTTGTTTGGTGTTTCAGGGGCTGGCTTCGTCTCCCTCTATTGTTCCCGGTCCAACCTCCCTCTCTGCTGCTGTCCGCCAGGGTCTCTCTACCTCCCTCCCTCCCTCCCTCTCCCCCCGTGCCTCCCCTCCCTCTGGCTCTCTCTCTCTCTCCCAATTCAATTCATTGAGCTGTATTGACAATAAATATGCGTTGTTGTTGTTAAAGGATATACATTATTGTCAAACAAACAGCAATGCATAATTACTATTATTATTAATAATAGAATAAATCTAAATAAATAAAGTATTTTGTTTATTTATTTATTGACATGTTTTTCCTGATGGTGGCACTAAAGGAAATAAAGGTGCTCAGATCATGAGAGTGCATCCTCTGGGGAGCATCACAGCCTTCATTCTGTGTACAAATATAAATGCGTCCTCCTCAAGGTTGCTGTCTTTGTTCATATACGTGTTCAGGCATCATGTGTGTTGTCAATATATATTGATCACTAATTTATCACAAAATAGTATGTTTTCTGGTAATGTGATGAAGAACTAGTCTACCTGAAGTAACCACGTGGTTTTTGTATACTATAATATAGGGTGAAGGGTGAAGGGTGAAGGGTGTGGTAATATGTTGATCTTTAGTCTCTTTCAACGTTTTTTTGGTCCAGAACCTGAAGGCACCTGGAACCAGCTTGACGTCCATACTGTAATTGTACTTCTAATACTTCTGTCTGTACGTGAGACACTCTGCACAGAATACTCTGCACAATCTCTCCTCTGTTGTTCTTCCATTTAAAGTTGTTCCTTATTGGAACCGAGGTTCTAAAGACAGATGACGTCTAGAATACTCCTGAAAACGATGTCATGATTCTGAGCTCTGAAAGTAAACGTGACCGAAACGAAGACATTATGAATCATCCTCTGGAGACCATGACCGTGCTAAACAAGTACGGCTGATTATAGCTGCTGTGCTGTGGAGTAAACACACACGTGAATCTCAAGATCCGTTTATTCGAAGCAGACAGCAAATAAAAAAAGATACAACGTTTACTTCACAGAGAAATGCTGAAAATGTGTAAATATTCAAGTAGAAGATAAACTGATAAAGTTGTGAGGTAGACTAAATAAAAGCACGTCACGTGGAGACTCACAGGCTGATGTATAAATATAGGTGATGGTGAAACATGATGGGGAAACCTGACAGTCAGAAGTAAACTATAGAATTCTAATTAGAGGTACTGACATGTCAAACAGGTGCTTTAGTATGAATATCAGGTACTTCAGCCAAACAACAGGAAGCGTTGCAGACTGTGGTGATGCTGCAGAACAGGATTCTGTTGCCTTGGAGCTGATGCTGAGAAGCTTTTCGAGTGATTCATCCTCTTGCGTCACAAAAAGCAGAAACAAAGTTCTTCCTAAACTGTGATCTTGCCGATACAATTTCCAGTGTTTAACTGCAGTAATGCATGAGACGTATTAATGTTCTCCATTATGGTCCAGTCTGCCTGTTGGAGAAGAGAGTGGAAGCTTCTCCTGCTGCATTCAGCATTCAGCAAAACTCATTCTACAGCATGTCATCATTATTATTATTATTATTATTATTATGGACTTTACAGGTACAACAACGAAAGACACAGGAAGGGAAACAAGTATATATTTAGAAACATAATAAATCAAACAAGACTACAATAATAAAATAGTCATATTCATTTTAATATTAACATCTTGCAGTTACTGTGACATAGATTGGATAATTACTGAAGTAAAACATATTTGTATGTGTATTAATGTGTGTGTGTAAGGGTAGAGAAAAGGATAAGAATGACCAATAATCATATACAAATATATAATAATAATAATATTACTAAGAAGAACAATAATAAGAATAAAATCAATAATAAGAATAATGAATAATTCATTGTTAGAAGGGAGGAGTGAAAATAGAGTGACATTTACAAATGTCAGCTATTGTAGGATGGAGGTCCTGCAGGACTTGAGATATAACGTCTGAGGAGGCGGAGCCACTGAGGCTCCACTGGGCCGAGGATGTGTCCATGTCAGCATGTCAGCATGTTGGTTTATTTTACACAGGTAGGCCAGTGATGGTGGAAGAGTATCCACATCACACAACACCCACATAATCTACAGTTCTATGATCTTTGACGCCCAAATAATCAATGTTATCAATGAATCAAATGAAAGCATGTGAAAAGAGGTTTGTTATAGGGACACACAAGTCTGCAATTATATTGAGCTACATTTTTAGCATCTTTTGAGCAAATCATTTTGCTTTTACAGCACATTTACTACTGAACACTCATTAAAGCCAAAGCTCCAATAAATCAACTTTATGCTTCCTGCCCAGCAGCAACACAGCAGACAAACAAAGGAATCAGTGGAGAGCAAACCAGAGCTGCTGGATCATGTGTGAGGTGTCTGCAAACGATAAATGCTCCACTTATACCGCCTCCTGGATTCAGGATGATGTGTGCCAACATATTAATAACCTAAGCAAAGTTGTAAATGGAGAATATATGTTAAAGGATATAAATATGAAATCATTTGGCACAACAATAATCTATATACTGAATAGCTCTAACAGGAGAGTAAACGATGTACTCAGCTCATTAAGTTCTGTTAATCCATCACAGCTGATGAACGCAGTGTTAGATTCTAACTGTTTCATCTCAGCAGAGTTGATGAAGGAGCTTCAGTCTTTAGTCTCCAGCCTGTGTGCTCATTGTTGAACATGTCCCTTTAACTCCCCTTTGACCCTCCTCCTCCTCTGGTGTACCTGCCGGTGTGGGCTTCTCCTCCTCTCTCCCTGATCACATCACCTCATCGGCTCCTTATGAAAAGCTGCTCCAGTGTCGGGCTCCTCTCGCTGTGTGCTGCTGCCACCTAGTGGAACGCACTGCGCATGACAGCTAAATTGTCACGTAAGTTTTTGCCACATTTGACAGTTCCAGAGGGCCCGTTAAAGCCCTGCTCAGGCCGCTTTTAACGGATGGTTTGGGGCTTTTCAAAATAATAGACTTCTTGCATGCTGGCTTGTTCAATGACACTGAGGAGAGACAATCACAAACCCCCAATCTTTTCTTTTTCCTGCATTCCTCTGCTTTTCTTTTTGGTCCTAAACCATTGCTTTCCTGTTAGTCATAGTTTATCGTTTCCTATGGTTGATCTATATTTGGGGGGTTTTTTTTGGTCAGATTCCCTTTTCTGTGAGTGAATTGTTTTACAGACTTGACATCAGAGCGAAGACTCAAGATGTGTCAGAAGGAGGAAGTAGCGTGCAGAAAGAGTCCAGATGAAATGATTGTCCCTCGCTCTGCAGGTCATGAACCCGATTGTGGAAATTTGAATCCCACTATCTTCACTCTCTCTTGTTGCTGCTGCCCTCTGGTCGCCCTCGTCTCCGGTCCCTGGTTCGTGCAGATTGTGAGCCAAAAGAAAAGGCAGAGCAAGCTCTATAAAGCCTTTGCTGAATGATGCAGAAAGTGAATGTGATGCTCTATTAGAGGGAAATAATACACAAAATCCTGTGGCACTTTGATTTTAGACAATTTCCTAAATCCCATAGAGGTCAGTGTTAGACATCCTTTGCTTTCTTTTTGCACAGTAACTTCATTGTCCCGCCCGTATGAGTCAAATCAGTGGCTAAGCATTCGGTTTAGTACTTTGATG
The DNA here is from genome assembly GCF_910591455.1 of Pholis gunnellus. NCBI lineage: Eukaryota > Metazoa > Chordata > Actinopteri > Perciformes > Pholidae > Pholis > Pholis gunnellus. The sequence goes on from NC_136539.1 coordinate 21,923,465, forward strand.
AAACAAGTGGGGCAAACTAAGCTAACTAATTAGATCTTAAACGAGTTGACTTTGCAGAAATTCACGGTATCCAAATGTGCTTGTTGCACCATGTGAGCGTCCACGGGTCCTAACATAGCCTAGAGAAGATAACCACTGACCGTGTTATAACACATGAATAAGGATCTTTATTTACTGTTGTTATTTTTGGCTTGTCTTATTATGACAGAATATACACACAGTAGTAACTAACAGCCCAGAACCAGCTGTGCGTTTAGAGTGTAGAGAAGAAGAAAACATGGGCGATGATGACCTCATGTAGTACTTGTGTACAGGTCCTTTAAGGACAGGAGACATTTAGAAAGCCAGTGTAGTACCCACAGTGAACAACTGAGGGAGACTCAGACCACTGATTCAATCTGCTTCACATTCAAATGTGTTTGCAGTGTAATTATGTAAAGCTACTACAAGGAACCTTCATGTTGTGTTGATTCTGTTGGTCCCATGTGGACTGAAGTGGTCGTGTCTCTGAGCACCAGTCTCTTTAGAAACCTCTCATTTTACTGCAGCAGGGTCTGATAGTCTGCCCCTCTCAGTCCTGGTCCTGGTTCTGGTTCTGGTTCTCCTGTGCCTCCCTTCCCTCCAGCGGGTCCAGCAACACGTCCTGGGTCTCCAGCAGCGTGGTGTCGGTGTCGGCTCCCAGAGAGGAGAAGCTCTGCTCCTGGAGGAGGAGGAGACGCTGATGCTGCTGCCGGGAGCTGAGCTCTCCCTCCGGTCCAATCTGGATCTCTGCTGGAGGATCTGGGTCTGTCCACGGTGGACCGGTCTCTGCTGGAGTCTGAGCTGAAGACGTTTCTGGTGAACCTGCATGATTTCATCTGGTTTCAGTGCACTCATTTCAGCTCTGAGGCTTTGAGGTAGAAACATTCCTGGTCTACAGTATAAGCCTTCAGCGGTGATCATGTGTCTCCAGCCAAATGTTTTAAATTCTGTACCAGGCCTTGGTACACACACACACACACACACACACACACACACACACACACACACACACACACACACACACACACACACACACACACACACACACACACACACACAGGTGTTTTCACTTTATTACCTCTGCAGCACTTGAGATTGGTTGACATCTTCAATCTTCGGTCTCCTGTTAGTTGCGTTGCACCTGTTTTCATGAGCTCATGTAATTCCCGGCAAAGCTCCGCCCACCTGCAACCGCAGCAGAGGTCTGATTGGCCGGAGTAAGTGGAAACACCTGTGAGCGTCTGCAGGGTTTTCAATGCACTGACGCTGTACCGTGGCCAACATTAACAAGGCAAGACGGGTTTATTTATTAAGCCCATTTCAGCAAGAAAAGGCAAATCAATGCGCTTTACATAAAAACATCAAAAGACAAAGTTCAAAAGAAACAAAATTCTAGAAGAACATTTATGAACAGTCATTTAAAATCCAATAGAAAATAAGAACAAGCTCAAATTGAAGAAGACAGGTGGAAAATACAAGAATGAATGTTATGGTGCAGTTTAAGAAATGATCTAATAAAAGGAAACTGAAAACGCTGCTTCTCCATCACACACAACATCTACAATAAAGACTGGAATCAGCATTGTTTTCATCTTTTTATGTGTTAATATTAAAGATGAATGACGGCTGAATTCTATTGAGCTGCTTTGATTTCAGGGTCCTGAAATATTCCTGCATTATAAATCCCACTGATTTGAAAGCACAGAAGCAACAACGTGATTAAAGAAAAGCTAATGTAGTTCTGCTGAAACATTGTCCCCAGTGAGTGGCGTGTGAACAGATTACATTAATACGGATGTTCAATGCACAACATGTTACAGTTGTAACTGGTGCTAGTCCTCCCAGGTGGTTACCCAGTAGCCCTCCAAAGGGTCCGAACATCAATGTGTGTGTGTGAGATGATTAACGGGAGAGGAAATCAAGTACTGCGACATTAGTGTTCGTATTTTGGAATATGTTTTGCCTCGAACAGTGAATTCACCTGTAACGTTTAGCTGGATCATCACACTGACATGGGGCCACCAGCCAAAAAGGTAGACATTGGCTGGTTTAATATATGAAGAAGCATTATGTTTTATAAGCTTATTATATGTGTTTTTTTTATGTAAAAGCTTGAAACTGAAGACTAAAAGGTAAATTAAGAGTGTGATATTTGCTTCATGTAGCATGAAATGGAAATAATATAAACTTTATATTATAACTTTAGTTGTACTTTTCCTTCGACAAGTCAAAATGTCTACACCCCCCCCCTCCCCCCCCCCCCCTCCCACAGCTTTTAATTAAGATAAACTGAGACAGCCAAATGTTTCTGCGTGCAAGATGTTTTCCTCTCTGGCAGCTTCTTTTTCTGTATCTGACGTCCGTGAAAACCACAGCGGGGCCTCGACAGGCTGAGAGAGGGGAGACGTATACCGGGGTGATGAGTCACGTGTCCCTTCTCCCTCCACCTCAGAGGGCCACACTCTAACATTGGCCAGTTACTATCTAAATATGTCTGCAGCCATGACAAAGCTCCCGTCTATAACAATACGCCTCGGGCACATTTAGTCCCATTGTTCTCTCTTTAGGCAGAGATGTCTTTGCATAAACAAGCAGAGGTTATGCCTCCCCCCCCCACCGCCAACCACCATCCAGCCTCACCCTGGAAATAGGCCGCTACACCCACTCAGAGTGACGTTCCTATTGCCGCTCTCTGACTCTCGCCTCCACATCTTCATTTTAATGATGCTATTATTGGGTTTATCTTGTAAAATAATGTATGATCAAATTTACCACGGCCGTATGTCACATCTAAATCGAGGGTAATAATAGGAGTGTATGTGCACATTGAGTCACTGCATCAAAACACATTAACTGGAAACTGGAAACAGGATAAAATCATCAAATTCTTTCATTTAAATTGGTGGAATAATTCATGAGACATGGGACGCTTTTTTAAAAATCTTTTGAACAATCCCAGATCGTTAGACCATTTAAAACCTGGATAGTTTCCTCCTCGGTGGAGTAATACCAGTAAGTTCACTTATGACAGTGACTTTTCACACACTTGAACCTCCAAATCTCCTAACAAGTGTCCTCACTGAAGAAATCTGGAGAGACACCACACAGCTCCTCAGCAGTGTTTTAAACTGTGACTTGACACGGCGGAGTCCCGTCTCGCTCATGCTGCCCCACTAACGACAGGAAGAGCAGTGTGTGTGTGTGTGTGTGTGTGTGTGTGTGTGTGTGTGTGTGTGTGTGACGAAGTGTACGAAGCCTGCAACGGTGTGGGGACCATATTGTGACTGCGTGTCCCTCGTCGACCTATTCAGAATGCCAGCGCTGCTCCCCCCTCTGGCCGCCCGACGATCACAACGCATTACGGTGAAGTCTGCAGGCAGCGCGTGCAACGTCAGGCCGAGTCCCATCAACAGCAGCTGCGAGGATGCAGGAGCCTCTGTTTGTTTGACAGGGAAGTAAGAGGCTCTTCAAGGAGCAGGGATGATACAAACGATCTCAGAGCGGACCGGTGCTGAAGAGGACAGCTCTTGGGATCTTCAGCTGGGATGAGCTCTAGTGATTCCTGGACTGACTTTGTGAGCCTTTTGTTGTAAAGCAATAGTTATAACTGCAGCGTAGATTTAAAAGCTACTCATCAGCAGGCCGGTGGAGGACATATTCAGGTACTTTACTGATGTAAAAGTACTAATACCACACTGTAAAAATACTCCTTTACTAGTTAAAGTCATGCATTGTAAATGTTACTTCAGTAATGAAGTATAAGCATGAAAGTGTTAAAAGTAAAAGTACTCCATGCAGAAAAATGGCTATTAGAAATATATCATAATATGTTTTATCATTAAGTCGTTATTACTCATGCATTGATGTACAATCTGGTTTTACTGTTATAGTTTTAAATATGAATTTATTTAATGGATTAATCTGCTGATTGTTCTGCATTAAAGGAATACTTAACCCTTAAAATGACCATTTTGTACATCAATTACTTACCACACGTTACCTTGAATTGTTTAAGAAAACTTGAGAAAAGTCTTGATGAATTAACAAAACTAAAATACTATATCAAAACATCCTTTAACAAAGAACTCGTGCAACTTATCCAGTCGTATTCTCGCTATACTTCACAAACACGTGCATCTTCGCTTAAACGTGATTATTTAAAACACTTTACTTTACACTTTACTCCGTTTTCAGCCGTTTTTTGAGTCTTTGTTCGTCGCGGAAGCATGCGAGAAAAAAACACTTCTCAAGAATTTCAGGTAACACGGGATGAATAATTGATATAAAAGTGGTGAAGTGTTCATTTCGTTAATGGATTGTTCAGAAAATAGCAAATATAAAAACACAATTACCCATAGTGCAAAGTGACAATGTTAATTATGTCCAAAAGTCAACGCTATTACAACTGAATAAAAAGTATTAAAGCCATCAACAGGAAAAAGCAGCAAATGTTCACATTTGAGGAGCTGGAACCATGAAAGGTTTGAAACTTTTGCATGAAAAATTACAATGTTTTGTGTCCAATGATTTGCAAAGTAACTCTAATCATTAAATAAATGCAGTGGAGACAAAGTAGAAGTACAAGTCTCTAAATGTAGAACTGTACAGTACGTGAGTAAATGTACTTAGTTACATTCCTCCACTGCTGAGCAGGACAACGAGCTTTTAAAATGAGCAATGATTGTTTTTAGCGTCTCCGTTTCCAGTTAATCATGCAGACGTCTCAGAGTTAATGTGGTAATGATTTATTGATGTTAAAACGCTTCACATATCACCTTTACAGGTCAGAACCCCCCCCCCCCCGCTGTTAGCCGCTCACTGCCCAGAGTGAATAAAATCCGGAGCTCTCAGAGAGGGAGACGCATGAGATGTTTGTGTTTTTTTTTCACTTTTGTGACCGAAGAACTCCTTTTTATTTCAAAAAGGAAGAAAAAAGAATACATTTGAAACAAGCAGTCAAAGGACACGGGTCAGAGCTCCACCTCGTCCTGTTAGCATGTTAACGTTACCGTGGCTAAACCAAAAGACAAAATTAAACTCTCCAACATCGCAGCCTATCGAACGTCTCAGCAGTATGGCACCATTTTCAGGCTGTCATAGAGTCCAGTGTTTCGTGACGAGAGTACTATTTACAATTTAAAAAACAAAGAAAAATAAAACAAATCAACAAAGGAGATTGATAAGCATGTGTTTTTAAAAATAGTGCTCGAAACGGGTGACTTGACGTAAAACTATGTACATACCTGTATTTGTCAAAGCTTGTTTGCTTTTTATATACACATCTTTTTTTTCACATTGTTAATAAGTCACATCAATCATATTAAATATAGCAAACGTTTCCGCCCGTAGCAAAAAGAAAGGGAAAGAAACGAGTCAACTCGAATGACATGTAACCACGCGTGTATCACATTTCAACATAAAACATAGAACAATAATATTAATACCAATAGTAATGACATTATTTGAACAATAAAAATGGAAATCTCTTTTCAGCATCTCTTCGCCGTGAAATAGTTCTACTCTGCATCACTTTCCAGTCGCTTTGCTAAATACAAGAAACATTCAGATCTGTGTCCGTCCAGTAGAGATCGCTCTTCTTCTTCTTCTTCTTTTAAAACTCACATTTGGTTTTTTTTCAGTGTTTGCCATTCTGTAACTGCTGCGTAGACCTGAAGTCACTGACCTGATATACTGTATATCAACAAGCTTTCTAGCATTTAAAAGAAAAAGTCGGACGAGAAGATTGATACAAGTTCATCTCTGTGAGTTTCTATCGACCTTCGCTTCCTCACATCCTCAAAGACTTTTCCTTCAGTGATCTGGGATTGTTGCTGCGATGGACTTGTTGTCTGGATTCACTGATTCCCTCGGGAGAGCAAGTGCAACCGCCGCTTCGCTAAGAGGGGTGACGGAGCACGACGTCTTTTCTTATTTCTGTACAAGAGAATGTCTCACACATCAACTTCAGAACAATCAAGAATGCTTCCTTGCTGCAGGAATAAATACAGGAAAAAAAGGACTTCTATTCAAGTTGGTTCAACTTTTAACCAAAGTAAAAGAAATAAAACTCATCCAGAGGTCCAACATCATCATCGACGACAAAATAATAATAATAATAATACTTCAAGTGGAGGAAGATAAAAATGATGACACTAACAATTGTACGGAAGTGTTTGTGCTTGTGAGGACATTAACCCGTCACCTGAAATGTGCCTCAAATAAGAATAAAATAAAATGCAAAACTGGTCCATGTTGCATCAGTAGCTTCAGAGATAAAGCGGATGTTTCTCATCACCGTCGTATCCCCGACCACACGTCTGCATTAAGCGGCTGCTTGAAATAAAGTGCAGGATATTTCTAGCCATAATTTCCATATTCTATACTAAAAAAACATTTATGGATTAATCTCGTTGACAAGTTCAACAAAGAAAGAAATGAAAGATTACATTCTTGTGACATGACGGAAAAACTTTGTGAGTGATGCTGCCGACTGCCAGAAGCCAAAAAAACTGCAGTCACGTTGGGAGTCGCGTGTGTGTGTGTGTGTGTGTGTGTGTGTGTGTGTGTGTGTGTGTGTGTGTGCGTGTGTATGTGTGTTTGTTTTATGGTGCGTTCAGATACAAAGTGAACCAAATGACCCTAAAACCAAATGATGATTGAAAACAGGAAAATTCTGATGGGAAACATAAAGTCACAACATAAAACTGCATTTGATGCTTTCTCAGATATTTGTCCGTAATATTCCTCAGTACATTCATGACGTGGAGATGGACGACCACCTGTCTCCGCCTCAGTTCGTTCATATCTCAGGACTGCAAAATATGCCGACAAAGAATTCTCCAGATGTCTTGTTGTGTCCGACCGACTGTCCAAAACTCAAATATATCTAATTCAGTTCCATGTAGGACGAAGAAAGTCAGCAGATCCGGATCCAGCAGACGCTTTTGCTTGAAAAAATTACTAAGAATAATAATCAATTTTCCCATTGATCAGCTAATCCTTTAATCTACTAATAAAGTGGTATTTAACAATTCATATTGAGCTTCTACTAATAAACTGATATCCGTCATTTACCCAACAACACACAATATGAAGCCGTTATTCATGAATACTTTAGGACACGTCTTCCTCGTGTTATCTTGCGTTTTCACTGCGTACAAAATAACAAAAAAAACATGAAATAACAGATCAATGTGTGTTAAGATTTAAATATTGGAAAACAGAACTATCCATATTTTATTTTTATGCTCCCAACTCTAAATTCTGCTTCGTGTTGTATCTGAACGCAGATTTGTGAAAATCATCTTTAAAAAAAACCCTCATATTTACATTTTCTGTATTACTTCAAATAAATTGAGCTCTCTCGACTGCATTATTGTAAACAAAGGACTCATGATAATATGACTGGATATACAACAAACACAAAAAAAAATAATTACAAATTGGAAACGAAATAAAGAAAAAAACAAAACCTATCGGCCTACGTTTATTCAGCTTTGTTTGTCGTATTGTCTATATAAGGCTGGTCCAGTCATCGTGTGTTTCCTGCTGCGGGGCAGCTGGTCAGAGGTAGAAGCCGGTGGCCGGCGGGTCGGGGAGGCTGGACAAAGTCTCGGGGACGGGCATCTGGACAGTTGGGGGCGCTGCTCCATTTCTATTGGGCAGAGCACAGCCTCCCGGGTAAGTACCGGTCAGGAGGCAGCCGTTCTCCATCTGCACGAGGCAAGAGGACGTCAGGAACACAGACAGCAGGAAGTGATGCTATGATATACAGTCATACATGGAGGAAGAGGAAGCAATGCTCAGGAAACAGAAACCCCTCAACACCCGGTCTCAACATTAAAGTTAAATTAATTGAATATTTAAACCCATGTTTTTATATTAACCACGTGGGGAGGTGTGGTAGGAATACAAGATTGAAGTTCTCAGCAGTATGGCACCATTTCTGAGACTACAATTTAAAAAACAAACAAAAATAAAACAAGCATGTGTAAAAATAGTGCTTGAAACTGGTGACTTGACGTAAAGTACATACCTTTATATTTTCACATTGTTAATAAAGTCACATCAATCATATTAAATATAGCAAACGTTTCTGCCGTAGTAAAAAGAAAGGGAAAGAAACGAGTCAACTCGAATGACATGTGACACGTTTGTTTTTTTCAAGTAAAATTGCCACTTTAATCTCAGAGATTAACTCTTTATTAACTTTTTTCTCGTATATTTACGACTTTAATCTTGGAAATTCAGAGTTTTTTCTCCAAATACTACAACATATGAAACTGTACTTCTTGCACCATTGTTTGCGTATTAGGTTGAGAATCCCTGCGCTGCATCTCTTCTCATTCTGTCCTGCAAAAACACTTTCAGTCTCTGCAGAAACTAAAAATGCAGCGCTTCCATGTTTTGCAGGTCACAGAACATCCCGTGTTTTTAACCTGTGAATATTGAGCAACGACCCGAAATGAACAAAACAAACAAGACATAGATGTAGAAAAAAAGACGGCGCTGTTCCTCCTCTCAGAACTATCGTCCTATTCTGGGCTATAGACGTAGGCCTGATACACGATGTAGTTATTAACATATTTTGATTCAAGTTTGATCCATAAACAGTAAGATTTAATACCTTTTTTGAACTTAATGAACAATGCATATTATTATATTTACGTACGCTTATTTTACGAGATAAAAGAGATGTTCTGTAAATTCGGCTGCATAAACTCCAAACAACTGAGTAAGTCACGATAGTGCACATATTATAACACTAACCCATGTCCATGATAACACTGACTAAATATGAATCTAAATAAACAAATCACTAAATCTGTGTGATCTCATGAAAAAATATTTTTTGAATTTGTCAAATACTTTTATTAGTAATTCTATTTTTCAATGCAAGTACTTCAATCTAAGTTTTACTGGAAATTAAGATGCATGGACGCACACACATAAAGTACTCTGTACATTTGTAGTCTTTCAGATGTTAAACACCATCCACTGGCAAAATACAGTGTTCAGTTAAGCCGAGGATTCAGCTCTCCCTAATATCATATCCATTAAGTCTCATGATGTTTGTATACGTCTGTATGAATGTCATGGCTGCCTGCCCGTTACCATTTGAAACATCATGTTGACACGGCGCCCTGCAGGAGGCACAGTTGACATCCACCATTTAAAAGGAAAGGTCAGAGTGTGACCGAAATCATTAGGACTCATCCTCTCATGAATATTCACAAGCTAAGGAGGATCATAAAAGGCTTGAATCAAACTGCAGAACGTCTCACTTAAAAGTCAAGATGCAGGCTGAACATCAGACATGGTGACAAGCCCCAAATAATAATTCCACTATAATATCAGACCAAGAAAAGCGACACGTTCTCATAGTTGCGAACCTGGAACCAGCAAATGTTTAGTATTTTTACTTGAACGATGCCAATCATTTTCTTTTCATCAATGAATCCATTGTTGAAGCTCTATTGGACTGAACCATAGAGCACCAGTGCTAGTGTGGCTAAATACAAAGAATGTTACCAAAGACATGACGACAATAATGCATTATCCTTTGTAACGTTTTCAAAAAACAATCCCCAAACAGCGTTTTTAGCTAAGAGTGCGAGATGCAGTTGAAAGCGGCAAAAAGCCAGAAAGTATACCTTTTGATATTATAGAGATATTAAACATACGATTCCCAAAACTCGAGAATGAAGTGCCAAGTTCAAACCACAACAACATGTCAGCGTTTCAGCATCCTCACCTTATTGGGACCGGGTTCAAGAGGGATCTCAGAGGCCACCATGCCATAGTGGTCCAACTGCCGGCAGGGCTTGCCCACTCCTAGGATCTGCTCCAGGGAGGCGTTGGGCGGAGGGCACTGCGACAGGCTGGAGATGACCTGCGCCAAAGGAACCGGGATCTGCTCCGGCTGCAGTTTACGGTTCATCCCCTGGAAGGACGAGACCGTGGACTCGGCCTCGCGCTGTTGTCCGTTCCTCCCAAACAAACCACCTCCGCTCATGGTGTAATCCGCATTGTCAATATCAGGCACGCTGTAATCCATGCGAGAGTCTAGCGAGGGGTTTGTCGGGGGTTTTCGGCCGTTCTCTAGGAAGGAGTTGCCTCCCAGACTCTGACCGAATCCGTAGTCCTGCCACTGGGATTTTCCCGCCACATGCTCCGTGCTGGAGATGCCACACAGTCCGTTGAGGTTGGCTGCCTTCTGATCGGCACGGCACTGCTGTGAGAGATGGTTCTGCACCCTGGGTATCTGCTGCTGCTGCTGCTGAAGGTATCGTTGATGCGTTGGCTGTTGATGAAGCTCTCCGTCCAGCTCTGAGGCCTTGCCGTTGAAAACAGTCTGTTGCGTTTTATAGTGTTCCAGTTGTATCCCTGCACCGACTAGAATGTCTTGGGCTTTCCATTGTCCATTGGCGATTGATTGATTTTGCCCCAGCAGCTCTCCGTTAACTGTGGTGCTGGCCGAGTGGTTGCTCTGCTGGGTCCAGTCGTGCCCCACTTTATCTGGCCGCATGTTGAGGTGCTGCTGCATCTGCTGGGACAGCTGGAGGATGGGAGCGTGCCCCACCAGGGGAGGCTTATGGTGAGGAAACTGCATTTGCACGTTAGCGTCAGAAGAGGCATTACTTTCAGGTAGCGACACTGCGGTGGCTGTCTTCGAGGCAGAGCTGAGAGGCGCCTGCCCTCGGTGCTCCGTGGGCTCCGTCTTCCCCTCTATGGAGTCGTAGATGTATGAAAGGATCTCGTCGTTTGTCAGCAGGTCGTCCAAGGTGGGCACGCGTTCGGGGTCCATCTCGACCCTGATCATCCGCTCGTCTAGCAGCAGCAGCTCCAGGTCCTCGGCACTCAGCCCCAGACCTTCCAGAGCTCCAAACAGATCGCCGTTCGAACAACCCTCTTCCGAATCCACGACCCCTTGGCCCTCCAGAGAGAGGGAATCCAGAGTAGCCAGCAGCGGGTCGAAGCTGTTGCCCATCTCCGTGAGGCCTGGACCCGGCACGCCGTTGCTCGGCTCGTCCCAGCTCCTGTGCAGGCTGGAGGGTTCAGAGTCTGAGAAGCCCATTTGCTCTCCAAAGAAGCTATGGAACGACATTTTGGGCTCCGGGGCGGGCTGGCAAACGTACACCGACTCATCCTGACTCATGAGCGCCCCGAGAAGAGAGCCAGGGTCCAAGCCATCCCTCACCAGCCTTTCAGTCCGGCTCTTCTTTGACTTACCGCCATTTTTCTCATGGCTTCCGTCTCTAAAGGCTGCTAAGGGATGGTTGGACTGGTAGAGCAGGGCCTCACCTGTAGCATAGGTAAAGGGTAGATGCATGGAGCGCTTACGCAAGTGTTCTCCTCCCTCTTCATCCCTATAAAGACGGAAAACATGATTATTGTCTGGACACAATTCATTTATTTAGGATGCTAGCTTACCCATTTACCCAGTCTGTGTCCCATCATAACTGACAACTATACATACTTCTATTCATAGTTTTCACATGACTGAGCTAAATTCCCTGCATAAATCAGATTAAAAACACATGGCAAACTATAATTTGTCCCCCTAGAAAGTGTTATATTATATCAAGGTGCTATAAGTTTACTATGCCCGTCTTTGGTTTGTTTACAACACAACAGAAACGGACAATAAAACATACAGGAGAGGCCTCTGGGTGGCGATGATGTAGTCCGGTTTGCTGTTCTTGTACACCAGCCTGGCGTTGGCCTGGACCCATTTCCAGCGATTCTCCTTGGTGAGGAGCCTGAACACCGTCAGACCACTCTCCCCAGTCTTCATCACTACGGATATAGGACACAAACACACTTATAATGACTGAACTGTGGGACAAAAAGAATATAAACCCGCTGAGAGCATTTTATTTCAGCAGTGACGGAGTCCAAAACTGTAATGTTGCACATTGGTGGCTTCAAATGGAATTAAAGAGATTCTTCACCGACAAAAGACTATTTGTATTTTTCTGGCATGCCTCCACAGTGAACCATAAATCAGAAAACTGAGAAAAAGTTAAACTCTATCAAAATATACAAACACTAAACTGGTAAAATCCAAGTATCATTCATCCAGTCGTACACACACTAAAGTTTTCCTCAAGAATTTAGAGTAACATTCAGTGAGTAATTCATGTAAAAATGGTCATTTTGTGGCTGAAGTTTTCCTTTAAGGGTAACTAATATTAAATGGAAAATCAATCAAGAGAAATCCTGTAAATCTTTGGGAACAAGTGGAAGCTGTGGCTTGCTGATGGCCGGTTACACTCTGGGGGATCAATGATGAATATCAACAACAATGTTGGTTTGAATCTGGCCAGTAGTTGTTGAAAACCTTATGGTTGAAAGTGGATCAAAGTGGACTGACGACACAACTGACTGACATCCTCTCGCAATATATTAGGTTTCAGAAATATATTCAGTAATATGCATTTACAATAAATTGAGAGAGCCACAAACCTCCTCCTTCAACATTAACAACGATCGGCTGGACGGAGGAAGTTCTCGTAGCTTTAACGTCTTGATTAAACCATGTGGCTGCACTACCTCTGAAGTGTTTGTGTGTGTTGCTGTATGGATCATCTCCGATGCTTCGCTCAAGCGTTGGATTTGTGGTCGCCATCCTTTCCTCTGGCAGCTCTGCAGCTTTGCTCAATCTGCTTCGTAATCCAGCGGGATTATTTACGCAAGCTGTCTGAACTCTCTGACCAGGTTGGAGCAGACCTCCTCAACTTTTATCAACGGGATTAATGTAAAAATAGCGACACGTTTCTGTCAGATAAACATCTGAGATGAATGGATTCTCTCTTCGTTATATATCAGCAGAGTGGCTGCTTTTGGCATTTTGTCCTCAATATCTTGCGCGTAAGAAAGATTTGACGGTTACAGTGCATCCCACATAACTGCCTCCAGACTATCCCAAAAAGGATTTATATTCACGTCACTCAATAAATTCTTTCCCAAAGAGATTTTATTAGAGTCAACAAATACTTTTGCAGAATTTCCTTCATTGAATTTTTTCCAATCTTTAATATCTGCAGTTTGTTTAACTGAGAGGAAACTAGAAGAGCGAGATCGCCTGTTGTCTCTGCCTGAATGCATTTATTTGGTCTCGTTTATAAAGTATTTAACATGCGTGTATGTTTTCAATAACACATGCATAAAACAAATATCTGTTCTAAATAGCTGGTTTACCTCTTCAAGAGAATATAAGGTGATGTGGAAATGTCGGTAAAGATGATCAGAAACATTCGCTGTTCTCATGATTTATAGATGTGGCTTGTTGGGAATTGGGTCGTGATGGTTTGTCATTTTTTTTAAAGTGAGTCAGCAGCGGTGTTTGGGGAAACCTTGCAGTAAAGTGTGCTCACTTGGATTAATCACAGGTGAGCTTGGTTTTAAGGCAGCCTGGTGACCTTATCCTTTCCTGTCAGCTCTCTACTGTCACCGTCTGATCAAATGAGTTGAAAATTGCATGTGTCGACTCTTATCAAAGTATTTGGAGATTATTTTTATGAGTTTATGCAGACCTGTAGCAGCATATCAAAGGAACTACGTGGAGAGAGTTGCACTTTTGTCACTTCAAGATCTTTGTATTTATGTTAGAGAAAGCTTTTATTGTCATACTTTTATATGACGGAATATCATTTTGGTTTACATAAAATACATTATTGTTATTGCAAATTATGATGTGATTACAGAATTCCCAACGTACACAAAAAACATCTTTTGTAATTGACATGTAATAACTACTTACAGTCTTAAATAACCTGGTAATAGACCTGAATGTAGTAAAAGAAAGTGTCGCACACTCTGGCTCCAAATGCACTTCTCTTTTATTCAGATAAAAGAAATTCACCTTATGTTTTTGTGTGTATTTTGTTATTATTTCTTTGACATTTTATGACTTTATTTATAATTTATAATTCAAGCCATATTATCTGCCCAGAGAGTTGTTTTTGTTGCTGCTGTTTACATTCCTCATGATGCAAATTTAAAAATTGCACAACAGGAATGCACTACTGTTTTTATTTAGTTTGTCATGTTTTTCTTATGTTGTGCATCCCCGTGTTGCATGATGACAACACGTGCTGCTTGAATCCTTTATTAGAAAGCTCTAGTCGAGAGACGAAAGGGAACGAAGGAGAGATAGATGCACGAAAGTCCTCCGCCAAGACTCAAACCGCGAACGTCGTGGTTCGCCGGTCGGTGTCTCGACCTCTCAACCACGGCGGCGTCCCAACACAACTTACTTCTGACATGGTTCTCCGCGCAGTACAACATATCCGCTGCATGGATGAACTGATAGCCAGACCCTCGTACCCGCAGTTCAGCCTCTGTGTACCCCAGCACGATCTTCCCCCTGCACAGAAAAAAGACCATGATTACACAACGACACATTATGCACGATACACAACACGTCTTACATCTCATCTCTGATCTTCTTCTAGGAAGTGTCTCCTACAATGGAACATTCATTTCTGCTACGATTGTTTCATCATCTCTTAAAAGCATCTCAACAAGTCAAGTGACAAGAAGATATTTGACATTAAGACATGCGTGGGATGTTTATGTGTTAGTATTACTTTGCATCGCAGGCCAAAGGTGTGAAGTCCAGCTTGTGTTTGGTTCTGAAGATCATGTTCTTGGTCCTGATCTCCAGGATGGACGGAGGCTGCAGAGGAGTCGCGATGGCGAAGAGGGCGAGCTGAGGCGGCGCCTTCCCTCCGTTCTCCTGCCGCTGGTTCTGTCCGTGAAGGAACTTCAGTCTGCCCTGGATGTTCAAAGCCTCGGAGGGAGAAAGGAAAACCGATCAAGTCTCTGAAATGTGTTGATCTCTGAGAGACTGCAGAGCCGCACAGGAGCTTTTGCAAAGGAAAATACTTCATATTATCACCTGTATTTCTGTGAGGCCCATGACCTTCAGTGAGCTCCAGTTCTCTGCTGTCCATCCAAGTGCTCCATACTTTCTTAACGCTCACATTTGTTCATCAAATCTAACTAAGATAATGTTTCCATCTCAGTTCTCACACAGAACAAACTGTAAACTATCAGAGAAACAAAGAAAGAATCCTTCAGCTCCTCTCAACCTGAAGCTATTTTTTGTTCATGTCTCTTGAACACAGTTTAGTGACTGTAGTAGTATTTCTACAATCTATAAGTGAAGACACATTTTTATGAAAAAACCTTGTGGGTGGGAGCAGGTGGAAATGGTGGAAGAGTGGACTCAACAGTCCCTTCACAGACCGCAGACATTGAGTCACAATGCCGTCATCCTGCAGGTTCTCTCTCTCTCTCTCTCGTGTGTGAACATCTAACCTACCAGGAAGCCTGAGGAGTTGTCCAGGAGGCAGCGAAAGCGACACACGAAGCTCCTCTCCAGGAAGGACGAGTTCTCTGGGGGAAGCTGCTCGGGCTTGTAGGTGACCACGGCTGAGCTGCTGTCCGGTTCCATCTCTGTATTTATAAAAAGAAATACGAGGCTGACGTCAGTTGCAATAACAATATAAAGTCAGTTTAACTTGAGAATTTGGCAGTGAGCTAACAATCCCACAACAGCTCTTTTTCGCTGTTTATTTGCAACACCACGTCCACAACAATGTAATCAAAAAAATCATTTGATCAGATTCCTCTCGAAATGACACCCAGGTCACATATTGGGTTTCACTTTGAGCTGTGGATGCGGAGGATACATCTTAACATGAGTTGTGCGTGTGCTTAACACCTCTACAGTGTTTCTTGATTCCTGGAATGCCTAAATAATGTCACAAATTAAAAAATAAACTAAAAGCACATTTTAAATCGTAAACATATCATGCCGCCCACTGCATTTATTCTTGAGCTGGACTTTAATCTTGTCTGATATCATCAGCTGCCCTTCATCACATGAAACAGACTTATGTAACGAGGCCTGGAGCGAACGGTCTTAACACACCAGGTGGCAGCGTTTGTTGCAGCTAGTGGAGGCGGAAAGACTGTGAACGGCGTCTCGGTGCAGGAGTGGGTGAGTTGAGTCAGAGCTGTGGGTCCTGGTCTAAACACATTGCTCAGAACCACACAGACGTAAGCAACTTAAAACCCAAATACAGATCTGGGGCCACTTTACTTCCTAAGCCACACTGAAGATTACAGAGTCATGTGACTTGACCTGAGCATGGTCTTATGGCTTAATGCCTGAAACTGTGTTTACTTCACCGTCTGATATTGATGTCCAAATGTGTATGTTCACACAGGCTGTGGGCTGCAGTGGAGCGCAGCACTATTTTTGCACAGAAATTTAGTAGAAGTTTGTAATTAAGCTAAATTTCAGATAAACAGTGACTTGTAGGAAGTTGTGCTGATGCAAAAAGAGGAATCGATGCATGTTCAATCAATGCCCGGAAAATACCTGCAGAAGTGTGTCACTATCCCCAGTTTCCATAGAGAGAATAGTGAACGGGCCTACAGTCACAGGCCCAGGGGCCCAACGTGTCAGGGGCCCCCCCCCCAACCTTCATTTACAAAATATCACTGGAAGAGCCACGTACCAACCAGGAGATGCAAAATGACCAAACGACTACAGAGAGACTCAGACAACAAAAAGACACCACACGTAAACAAAGAGACACAAAACAAAAACAGACTATAAAGACACACAAAAAGACAACAGATAGACACAAAACAACCACAAAGAGACACAAAACGACCAAAAGACGCGAAGAGACACAAAAAGACAGAAAACAACTCCAAAGAGACAAACAAATAAAGACAGAAAGTGACCACAAAGACACTTAATCATGAATAGATGCACGACGACCACAAAGTGACACAAAATATCAACATAAAGAGGCAAAAGCATCACAATATCCAACTGCAGACACACCACTAGGAGCCATGATGAGACAAAATAGAACCTTCATCTCAACAAACCAACTTCCTTTCAAATATAAAACATATTTTTTGTAGGATCTTTCTCTGAATAACAGTCTCACGTAGGAGGAGAGAGTCGTCACCTTGGGGGGAGTCCTGGGTGATGGCCGGCGCGGCGACAGGAGGAGGATTCAAAGCCCAGTGCAGGTTTCTCCTGAGCTCCTGCTGGTCCTCCGTGTGGACCAGCTCGTACACACTCTGGTGCATGACGTCGGTCTGAGAAACGACAACGAGAGGAAGAATTAGCTCGTGCCGAAATAAAAGAAGTTACATGCAGGATGTACGCAAGATTATACACCTGAAATACGAATAATATCAGGTTGCATGCTTGTTGGTTTGGTGTTTAGGGTGTTGCATGATAGTAACTAGTAATCTGAGTAAGCTCTCATGTTTTTGCAGTCACAGAGGTATTATGGTAGTAGATGTAGCATTAGTAGCAGTATTCCCACATGGGTAAACCCTCCCTGTACTGCGTACTTCTTAGAAACACGAGTGCTCAGGTAAACACTCAGCTGTCAAAGGAGTCTCAGTGTGTGCTGCTCTGTTCACTGCGGCCCCACCGCTGAGACCGCCGGCTCGTGCTAAAGGCTAAGCTATAAATAGGTCAGGGTCCTGTTGCTGGTGTGTGAGGCCCCTGACTGTGCACCATGCCGAGAGCAGACCGACGGGTCAAACGAGACCCCCGAGCCGCTCCCAGCAGATGCTGCACGCAAGGCTACCACCCGGACCCGGTCTGTGGGTTTGTAAAACAGAACCTCTGGTCGTTTAAGATGATCAGAAATGTGCATCTATGGGTTCCACAGAGATGAATCAAAGCTAGGGTCCACGATTAACAGACGGACAAGGTAGCCGAGCTAGCTCAAGCTCAATTCTTATACCTCTAGCTCATGAATTTAGGGGTTTTAAAGGCGTGCCAACATTACGGAGGCTTCAGGAAAAATGAGAACTCTGCCTGCATGTTTAAACTGTAATGGTATCGCTCGTATGCAGCTCATCAGTAAAAAATATAACAAAAAAGGGACAGTACATTTAATTTACCTACCAATAAGTAGCCATTGTTGTTGGCTATATCTGTCAGTCACATGACCCTCTTCATGCTCAGTATAGCAGTCCCTCATGACTGATTTTGGAGACTCCCCAGCCCCTCCTGGGGGGGGCGGAGCTAATAAATACACACCGTTCTAGGTGCTGGAGGTGTGTGAGATGTAGAGGCAGAGACTACAGTCGGGGATCTCTATGTCACATTTTCTCTTTTTTCTTCACCTCATGAGAATAAAAGGAAGTTGCTACAGCATCAAGTCAGAGGTATGGACATAGAAAAGAATACCTGGTGGAAGCCCAGGTAGTCCTGGATGGTGTGAGAGGAGTAGAAGATGGTCCCACCGGCTGTGAGAACCATGACGAAACCGTTGAGAGCCTGTGGGTCAAACAAAGGATGCAGACAGTTAACAGGACATTCAGTTATTGTAGTTTAGAAAATGGAAAACACATTGTAAGAAGTTGTGCCTGCGCTTTGTTCTAGTCAGTAATGATCGACCAAAGCATTATATATGAGGAGGTGGTTTGCAAGTGATCCTGATGAATGTCGCTCATTTCAGGGTTTCTGAACTGGTAGAGTTAGCTACAGTAAAATGACCAAATACAAAAATAAAACGACACAAAAGACTAAAAAGAGGATCAAAACATCAACAAAGACACAGAACAACCAAAAAATACACATGTCCTCAAAAAAAAATCACAAAACATCAAACGGCTGTAAAGAGACACAAAAAACAACCAAATAAGACACAAAATAACTACAATGAGACAAAAAAACAACACAAAGAGACACAATGTGCATGTGGGCCCCTGACCAGGCTGCCGTATTCGTGACTGTGGACTGAGAACGAGTCGGTTCGGCACTTCGATATCAAAGAAGTGAGGAACATTGTCCCAACGTCTGCATCCAAAACAATAAATCACAGTAAATCACTAACTTAAATAATGGAACAATGTTGAGGGTAAATGTGTTTTTGTGCCTAGATGCAGACCTTTAGTCAATAAAGATATATGAATTATTGAATTTGTGTTAAAGGTAAAAGAATATATATAAAGTTCCTCAATTTGTTAGTAACAGCAGCAGAGGTTCAGGTTTGTAATGTCGGAGTAGATTGGAGCACTACAGTAAAATAAAGCTTGGATCTCAAAAGGAAGTATAGTAGGAAGGAAGGAAGGAAGGAAGGACATGAAAGGAGGAGAGGAAGGAAAAGGAGGAAGCATGCTAAGTGAAATGGAGCACACTGATTGTTTCTCTTCAAAGGGGAACAGCTGGTGCAACGTTTCCACCTCACTAAACGCACCATGCCCTCCCTCTGTTTACCAAATGTTACCATACAAACACACACACACACACACACACACACACACACACACACACACACACACACACACTTCCTAAATCAGAGATGAGTAATGCTGGAGATGTTATCTTTTTGAGTCATCACACACAAACATCCAAATGTCAGGTTGAGCGTTTCACACAAACAGCCACCGAGCCGGCGCTAAATTCCATCCCATGATATCACTTCTTCACTTACTCGTGTTGCACTAATCTTAATAAAATAATCTTAACCTCTTGTGTAATTCCCCACAACGTTAATTCAAATTTAGGAAAAGAAGAACATGCTCTGCTGCTGCTGCTGCTGCTGCTGCGATGCGCAAAGCTGTGCAACCGTCAGAAATGAGGCCATATCTTTTAACACCAGATATTCTACTCATGCGCACTCATTAACCTCCCAGCTGCAAGTGATTGGATTCAGTCACGAGCGTGAGCGCAAGAAGAGCGACGGCTTACAGATTTATTTTGCATGAAATAGAATAAATTCATGAGAATAAAGATCGTCGTTGTCAGCTATTGTCAACAATGACCCATTCTACATGTTTTGTTTTCAATAATGAAGAAAGAGTAAACCATAATTAAAACTTTCTGCCATGTTTCCTCCATTTTTCTGGGTCTGAATAATTGATGTGCTCACATCTCGTCTATAATTCACCAACGTCTGATGTGAAGAACAGCAAGGAGACCGACTCAGACTCAGGCTTCAGAAATAAACCTCGCATTCCTCAGCCTGTGAACCGCTCTCATCCCGACTATTAGGAGGAGGAGGAGGAGGAGTCCCCCCCCACCCCCTGTGGAACACTCACTCGCTTTTCCTCCAAACGAGCTTTCATTTCTCATTACCACCAAGCCGGGGAAATGCGGGCTTATCATAATAACGAAACCTCCCCGGTCGGGTCGGGGCGCGGCGGGCAGGCTGTTTCCTCTCCTCTCCTGGAATGCCGTCGCGATGCACATTGGGAGGAACTGGACTGGAAAATCAATGACTCCGGCGGATCCCAAACAGATCTGGCAGCCGGCGAGCTGAGCTCTCCGCTCAGTCCCACGTTACGGTGCAGAGGCCGCGTAACCGCCGCGAACCAGGAGGATTGTTTTTACTCCGGTTTCACCGGAATGGAAAGCTGCTGATCCACCTTTTCTTAAAAAAGCTCAACTGTGACCTGGAAGTCTGGTGAAATGTTTAAAATAGTGAATGTTGTATTTTACAAAGAGATGATATCAAATTATGATTATTTTTTCATTCTATTTGCTCCTTATGTTGTTTGTCTTATTGAACCCTATACCCGTATTTTGGAAAGGCAATTTTTCTTTTAATCAGCAAAGTTTCAAATGAGAGATTATTAAATATCTGAAGGTCCTTCAACTAATCATGTGTCAACGCTTCCGTTAGGAGACAAATCTAAGCTTAAAATAGTTTTTCTTAAATGGTTGCTTTGTTTAAAATGTACTCTACATGTCTCGTAAAGCTATAAAGGAACTTCAGGTCACATGACCTCACGTCGCCACCGCCAAGCTGAAGGCGAACTAGTCGGCGTGATGACGTTAACCAACTCCCAAAATGTCAAACAAATTCCTTTCAATATGAGTAGAACATAACTGACAGGAAGTATGTCGGAAACTACACAAATATGACAAGTTGTAAAAAAAAATAAAATGTAAAAACAGGTCGACAGTGATTCGAATAAAACTGACTGAGTCTTGTCTTTGAACCACAAATCGTGCTCTACACGTCACCGTTCTGTTCAAAGGAATCCTCATTTAGGCAAGTTATCCCAAACATGGAGCTCTTTCAGATTAGGATGCGGCAGACAGCGGCAGACAGCGGCAGACTTATTGAGTGGTAAGCTGCTGAGCCTCCGAGCCTCCGAGCCTCGGTCATTGGCCTAAATAGATTTTGGGCACTTGTCAGGAAGAAAAAAACCCCAAAACAAAGTGAAAACACGAGAGCGGTCCTGACACACAAACTGAATCAGTGCAACAAATCGCTGTCCTCTAAAACACGACGAACGTATTGAACTTTGGCTGTTTTGGAGAAATGAAGCGTTTGTGTTTAAAGATGCATGAATAAAGGTGAGGTGGATAGAAACAGAGAGACAACAACAAACACGGCTTTAATACCTGCAGCAACAGTTCGCCTTCAGGAATCTTGGCCTCAACCGCTGCTGCTGCTGTTTTGCTGTCGTCATCGTTCACAGCAGCTTGAGTCGCTCCGGTCAGGGTGACTGTAGAGAGGGACAGACGGGGAGGAGGAGGAGGAGGAGGAGGAGGAGGAGGAGGAGGAGGAGAGACAGACAGGTTTTTAGTCCTGTGATGATGTTTGCAAAGCACTGCTGCGACTGTCAGATCGCTTTATGTTTAGTGAGCTAAAGATGCTGCATGCAGGCCCCGACCCCGGCTCCTTAAACATTCATCACATGGAATCTGAAGGTTCTACTTCGCCAAATCCAGAGCTTTTGTTTGGTCTGACTTGCTTACATCACAATCTTTATGTCGGCAGTGATCTACACCAGAACAGGAAAACAAATCTCTTGCTGTTCTTTCGCTCTGCAGCCCTGCAGCTTTACACACTGAGCACAGTTTGATACATACTGACTGGAGTGAATGAATATTAGTCTTTTACATCCTGAGACTGACTGAGTAAAGGGAAGCGTAACTATATCGACAAATGGATCATTTTGTGGTTTTTAAATCGAGTATTAAGTGAGTTTTTGCTGCTTTTCTTCCAGCAAACTGAACATCTTTGGACTTTGAACAAACCATCATTGAAGATGTGCCATTTTGACTTTGTATTAGACCAAACAATCATCTAATTGAGAGAATAATCAGCAGATTAATCAGTCATGAAAATAATTATTTAGGCCTCCAAAACAAAAAGAAACCTCTCTTAACCCAAATGTTCTGATTGAGGTCCAGGAGACCACCGGCCCTTTAAAAAGCGTGGAACATGGCTCCATACATGGATCCTTCATGTGCTCCACACGCACACGTCACAGATATGTGATGAGTGTTACGCAGCGCCACACATCCCGAACGCAAAATATGTTGAAAATTAGATTTTTGTTATTGGAGTTTTGTAATTGTTTTTCATAACAGAGGAATAATTGTTCATTCATAGTTCATACTTCATATAAATCAAAAACAGCAGTGAGGTCCACAAAAACAGATGAAAGTAAAGCCAACATCCGAAAGCTAAGTTTAAAAAACAATCTAATTATGGACATAACAAGTCAGATCTTTATGAAATTAAGGTTATTTTGCGAATTTAGGCCAAAACTTTAAATATTTGTAATCTTTCCACCAAACGAATTGATGAGAAAACAGAGCTGTTGGAGATAAAAAAGCTTTCTGTCTTTTGCAGAAATGAGTCGTTGCTACGCTCAAGCGAGGCGACGGTTCCTTTAGGCGACAGTCCCCCCCCCACACACACACACACACACACACTCCCAGTCCTTCATTGGCTGGTGGCCCCAGCTGCTCTCATCCTAATGGGATTCTCCTTGTTTCCCAGCGTGACATCAGAGCAGTTTTATCTTTTTCTTTGTGTTGTTTGTGCACCGGGTGCTGATGTTAAACTGTTAAATCTGAGATAATGTTTTTAGGAAACTCAGGATTCTCTATGTGCATGATTTTCTTAACTTGTTTGCTTTTCTACCAAAATGTAATTGGTCACAAAACAAAGCCTGGATGTGTCCCGAGAGGCAGGTTCACCGAGTTATCTGGAGCACTTTGCCGAGAAAACACTGAACAGTTACTTCAGTCCAGGTGTAAGTGGATTCCAGAGAACTCAGAAAAGCCTCTTCGTGGAACGGATCCCTGAACGTCGGATCAAATGAAAGGTGCTCAGTTGTGCACAATTTGTACAATCTGACTGCCAAATAAAGAGTAGAAGAAGACTGCAAATGTGAACAATGTATGTTTCAAATGACCTGAAAATGAGAAACATGGTCCTGTTCTTCACCTGTTCTTAAGTCATAAACACAGGAACGAATATTTAGATCAGATAATGGACCAAATACATTTTTGTCACTTGCCTCTCAGGGCTCCCGTATGTAACAAAAACTAAATATAAAATGTAAAGTGTTGTCAACCACAATAGGACCTAATAAGCTGCAGACTCCGTCTATTGAACTCATTTTGTTTGGTAATAACTGCAGCTGAGTTATCTCCACTCTTTGGTGCTTTTGTCTCATTGGTTTCGTAGGATGTTTGGACTTATAAGACAATAATTTAATTCCCAATATCGATTACTTGAACGACAATCCAAATGACTGATTGTTTCTCCAGTGGGAAGTTGTGCTGCTCTTCTTTGAGTTGAGATCTCTCAGGATTCGGACAGTTGGTCGGACACCTAGCTGACAATAGATCATCAGCTGATTCATGAATCGCTAGTTGCGGCTGATCTCATCAGAACCATTTTCCGTTTCTCTAATGTGAGACGATGAGCTGCGGTGATGTCATGAGAAAGAGAGCAGCGGTCAGCCACATTAATCTCTGACCCCTGCAGGAGCACCGTGCTGCGACCCGCGATCACCTTTGACCCCGAGGGTGGTGTATGACATGATTGGGTGACTGGGTTCTGGGTCAGATCTTTTGTTGTCTGCAAAGGGGGTTAACAAGGAGTCCGTCCGAGGGGCGGGGCGGCGTTCGGAGTGTCGGGGCGGGCACCGGACAGCATACGGGCTTTGTCCGGAGGGTCCGACGGGGGCTCGTACCTTCACACGAGGCACGGCTTTGGTTCGACACCCCTGACCTTATTCCCATACACCTTGGGTCGACTCTTCGTAGGAGAACAATGTGCGACTTAATCTAACGCATCGGTGAGGAGATGCCGTGGGCATCGCATTATGCTAGATATGTCCTTGAGTTTATTAACAGCCAGGCTTCTTTGTTTGCGTCTCTCTTTGTTCGCTGTCCGTCTCCATGATCAGCTATCACATGTAAAAAAGCTTGAGACAATTATCACATTTTGATTCGTCATTCATCATTGAAAAAAGACGACCATTTGCTGCTTCCAGCTTCTTAAATGTGAGCGCTCAGCTATAAATATTCCATACGTCACATCTTTGAGTTTTGCACTGTTGGTGGAGTGAAACGAGTGATCTGGAGGCAGAAACTCTAGTCGGCCCTCTTCGCTACTTTGCAGCCCGACTGCTTAACAACATCTTTTTTTGAAGTAAACGTGTAAAAAGCCTGTTTTTATAAGTAACAAAAAGAAACGTAAATAAATCATTTACCAATAATAAATTATCTTTAGTTGCCATTTGTTCACCGGTTCAAGTTTTCCTGTCGAAGATTATTTTCTCACTTTTGATTATGTATTGATATGTATTCATAGATGTACTCATGCATCATATATATTACTCATCCTTTAGCATTAGCACAATACTTTGGAGTACATTAACTGTTTTTGTGTACTACCCTTTCATACTACAGCCATAAGAAACACATATTTCATATATCTATAATGTCCAAAAATAAAAAGTAGAACAAAAACAAAAGAAACTACAACTACAACTGTTATAATTAGCGGTTACCTTGCCTGTATGTTTCATTTACTTGTGATTTCCTCTCTTGGGATCCCAAAACTATTTTGTCTTGTTTACAAAATCACAACATTTCCCTTTAATGATCAAGACATAAGTCCTGTTAGCTTCTTGTGATTATTATAACAAAAAACATTTGTGATACTCTGGTGTGATAAAAAATATAAATAGCTTTCTGCCAGAAGTTGACTCATGTGTAATCTAACTAAGTGTTCCCGACCGCAGACAGTTTGAGTCTCTAATCATATCATTGCAGGGCCTTGCATCTGTAATTTGGCTCACCATCAACCACTAAAACATTATGAGACACTCAGTTTGGTTGCAGCTCCAGCTTTAATAGCAAAAGGTCAATCTCTCTGCCAGTGACGTGATTTTAGAGCGTTATTACATCATCACCGGTTAAAGTCGAGATAGAAGTGTTTTGTCATATCTAGAAAACAAAGCTTATCGTATCACGATTATATGATAATTATTCCCCGACAACAGGAAAGAAAGATTATTGTGATCATTATTTCCCGATAACAGGAAAGAAAAGTCATTTTGATAATTGTTTCCTGATGACGAGAAAACAAAGTTTGTGACGTTACGATCATGTGAAACCGTTTGCCCTGACGTGCACGGTGCTCTCTCTCTGCGTCTGTGTTTCTTCTGTCAGTGAGCACTTCTTTCTGTCAGCATCTGTGTTTGCACTTTTGGTAGTTTACACATCAGAAACCGCAGGTACGCAGCAGCGGTCGCTGGCGTAATCCAGCCAGAAGAAGTGGGGCAACACAAAGCCTGCTGAATGGCCGGGAGGAGGACAAAGAGCAGATCTCGTTATCAAGCTTCAGCGGGCACAAGTGTACATAATGAAAAATTTACATTTCCCACTGCCGTCACATACATGTGGCATGATAGCGCTCGGGCGATCTCCCAGAGGCGACTCCAGTGAACTGAGTAGAGCAGCTTGGCTTTCCCAAACATGCTTATCTTTGCATAACGGAGCTCCGAAGTGACCGGACAACAAACAAAGTCAAAATCAAAACACAGAATATGACACGAGCAGGTCAGCGTCCATGACCTCTAATGTCCAGATGAAACCATCCTCACTTTGCTTTTGCACAATAACTTCTGTTTTTTTGCCTCAACATTGGCCGATTTAATCTCAAACCTTCTCAAATGGAGCAGATGGCGCTGTTTAGCTAGGTTTTAAAATCCGTCTTGGCCGATCGGATCATAAGTAGACGGCACTAAACTCAAACCACCTGTCTGTTTGACCGCATAGTTGTGAAGTGTAAACACTGATGCGTCGTGAAACAAAGAAAAGTACGTCATCAAAGCTGCGGCTTTTCTTCTCTTCCTCAAATCGGTGAAGCTGGCTTTTTTTTTTAAAAGCCCTTAAAGATATATTAAGAGTGTATCACACATTTTGGATGATTCTGGTCAGTCTGTACAGCTTGGATTTTCTTCTTCTTCTTCTTCTTTTAATTTTCCGGCAGACTAAGAGGATGGGCGTTACGCTTCCGCAATAACTCGGCCCTGGAAAGGCGTTACAGGCAGTAAACACTGTTTGAGGACCGTAAAGAGCTGCCGAGATGAACAAGCCGATGGGTCACACACACACAGCTTCCTTTCACATGATGGGTATTGAATGAAGCACTCTATTGGCATCGTCGTTTTCAAACGATACCCAGCCCTTCTCCAGACGCATGAGGAGACAAATTCTAATGCCAGGTGTGAACTGATGTACTTGGAGATGCTCACTTGTGATTGGGTCACCCAAGAAGACCTGACAATACCAGGTGTGTGCAATGGCCATGAGGTCGTCATCCAGTAATTTGGCTGAATTGTATCTTCTTGTAACTCGTTTTTTTTTAGTGTCGCTCCAGAGCTGCAGTAGAGTGATGAAGAGGAGGACTTTGTGGGTCTTCTTCTCCGTGGGCCTCACGTCGGCCCTCGGTCTCTTATCTGCTGCAGTATTTGACAGATCAAACCTGACAAACAAGCAGTGACCCTGAAAACCAGACACTTCAGCTGCCTTCGGCTGGTGTTTGTTTTTATTGCACGGTGCCTCTAGAAGGCAGAAGATGCAGCTTGAACCAAACTTTATCATAATATATATTTTAACTTATCTCCGCCACCCATGCACCAGAGAATGGTGCAGTCGAATCCAAAACAACTTATACTAAATAGTGGGGTCAATATGTGGCAATACAAAAAAACCTCTGAAATGTAACACTAAATATCTGCTTGTTCATGTGACCTCATGTTGTTTTTCATTGTCCAACTTTAAAAAAATGTTGTCCCCATTAACCAAGACATGGGGAAATAGGGTTGTAAAATACAGAAATGACTATTTATCGTCTCAAAGCTAACCACACTCTGGTGTCAAGGTCCTGCACTTTATCGCGCCAGAAGAATGTGTCACTGGAGAGGAAACGTTGCCAGTGGACGTAATCCAGGCAGGAATTTGGTTTTCTTCCTAGATTATGAATGTTATCCTTTTTTTTGGAGACAAAGTTTTAGAACGGCGCAGACCTGCAAAACTAAATGATGTCCCGTAGTCCTGGGACTGTGACCCAGAAGCCAGCTTGGCGCTGGTCCCGGCCTTCATCCCGGGGCCTCTGGCACAAAGCTTACTGACACCGCTCCACGGAGAGAGCCAGACCTCCTGGGGTTTATCTCACAGGGGGGCTTTCACTCCGCTGCAGGCTGAGACCCAAAAAACATTTAGCTCACTGCAAACATTTACCAAATATTTTGGCCATTTTCAATTTGTCCCATAATGCTATTTACAACAGGATTAGCGGGGATGTTCTGTGCTTGTGCCGCCTCAATCCCCAGCCCATCCTTACATGCCACCCTGGCCTCTTTCCAGAGCGTTGTTACAGGTTGCCCTGTACCCTCGATGACAACGAAACACACACATACACACACACACACACATGACGCTGCCAAAAAGAGACTTAACAAAGCTTTTGCGACCAATCACAGGACAGATCTGGGCTAAAGTGTTACTTAACGCCAAAGAGCCGCTGTTAAAACCAACACAGGGACACTTTCTCTTCTCTGTCGCTCATCACGGTCGTGCAGACTTTAGTGAGCTTCACAATGCGGCTCAAGCTACAGTGTGAGTATTAGTATTGATATGGTATATCTTTCTTTATATAACTAATCAAATTAAAAATAATCCCATATATATATATATATATATATATAGCCCTCTGCGTACTGTTCAGTCGGTGACGTATCAGAATTAACTTGTTTGTTTACACCACATATTGCATGTCTGTGGTCACATGATATGACAATAGCAGGAGTCTGAACCATGAAACCGTGCTATATTTGGACGGCATTAACCCGGCGTATTAAGCCCTGTAGAGGGGGGGGGGGCACGGTGACAGGGACCCATGATGTCGGACATCCTCAGCCGCTGTGTTAATGTTGACGATTAGAGGACACGCCCCTCCCGCATGGCCCATACTATACTGGTGACATGGTGGAGGAGCTGAGGTTTGTTTTGGACCCGTGCCAGGACCGATTCAGGCCGCGTGGACGAGAGCAAAAACAGAATTACTTTTACTTTCAGGGAGGAGAAGGCCGTCAGTCATCTCTCTTACAGAGTATATTTACTGCACTGTCTGCTGGGTTTACTGGTGACTTTCACATGTAGGTCCTGTTTATTCTCTTACTTTTTGTTCCCTCCTACTTCTATGTGCCTCGACCCTGAAATGCACCTGCAGAGAGTTTGCATGCTTTACCTTTTTAGGTTACACTGTAGGTTTATTTAACTTTCTGAAAATGCATGAACATATTTGACTAATGCGTCATTTCAAGTAGTCTGTACAATAGAAAATCAACTGTTATTCTCTCTATTGAAATAAAACAGCAAACTCCTGACCTGTCATTGGTCATTGCTTTCTGATGAAATGCCTCCATAACTCTCCACCAAAGTGAGTTTGTGAGAGTAAGAGATGAGCAAAATGCCTGCAGCTGCAGACGCATGCTTCATTTGAGGCCTGCAGCACGCTGCCTGGTTTTAGAAGCTGTACATTTGGATAATCAGAGGCGACTTGAACATTTCCTCTGCACTTGACACAACTGATCAAAACATTAAATTACAAATCGATTGGTCTGTTCTCTGACTACAGATTCATCTTCATGATGGAGGCTGCAGGACACAATATGCAACCTAGTTTGTGAGAAAACAGCGTTTTAACCATTAGAAAACGTAAAATACCCCACGTAGCTTGTGAGGGGCGACAGTGGGTCATTTAAAAAAATCACATCAGCCTTGAATCACGCTGTGCACGATGCCACATGGTCTGTTGGAGTGAGAATAAAGTCTGACTGATAAAAACAACAACAACGGACCGAGTAACGTGACAGCGTAACCTGCACCCGTGTTTGTTTTTTAATGAGCTTCTTTTAGCATCTCTCTGTAACCAGGAAGTCTAAAGTCACTGTCTGCTCAGCTCAGGTGATAATCTGGAACATGTTCGCACCTCATCAGGAAGTGCAGTTCAGGATGCTGACAGCGTAGAGGAAGCACTCTGGATGCAGATCAGCTGTGACAACTGACATGCAGTTTGTGTGCGTTGTTGTTTCACAGCGCTGTGCTGTTTAACTCAACCAGAATAGAGCTCAAATATGTTTTGAGTTGAACGTTGGAGAACACTTACAGCTGCTTTAGCTTGTTCAGCAGGTACGTTTACTAAAGTACCTCGCTTAACTACAGTTTTGAGGTATTTGTACCGTATATGTATGTTTTCATTTTCTGCTACTTTATACTTCTACTCCACTATATTTATCTGACAACTTTAGTTAAGATAATCAACAAATACATTACGATGCATTGTTACAGGTTCAGATAATATAAACTTTAACGATATCCGGGGTGGATAATTCATTCTCTGCAATTAAAGACGAACACATTAATGCATGAATACTTATAATCCAATAACAAACCTCATGAAATAGGCCATTCTGCATAATAAGTATGTTTTACTTCTGGGACTTGAAAGTATATTTTGGATGCACATACTTTTGGGCTTTAAGTTTACTTAGTAAAAGATGTGATCTGATCAGCAGTGCTATTTATAACTGCTATGTTATGCGTAAGTCTCCTAAATGTATACAATTGAAGCATTTTCTCACACAGAACGCTTCAACACACCATTTTTTTCTGAGCAATAATTTGTCGGGGTCCTAATGTGCATCACAAGAACTACACTGTCATCACGTGACAGAACAAAAGCATTCAACCTCTGAAGGTCAACGAGCTACACGGCAGCGATTGCGTTGCTCCATCTCCTCGCTGTGCAGGACGAGGAGAGCAGAACCAGCGACTGTGTGCTTCAGCATGTACACACCGCGCGGTGCGGTGCGGCGCACACGGTATGTGTGTGTCTGTGTTTGTGCGGTAATTATTCTACCCAAAGTGTGAATGGCAGGGGAGTAAATATAGAACGTTTCAACTCCTTCACCCCCCCCAAACACTGCAGTAAATGAACACGCGATGCAAACATACCACCCCCACATCCACTAACATACACATGGATGCACGCAACACACACACACACACACGGCCACACGTATAGAGGCTGAACATGAACACGCGGTCACTAATGCAGGAGGGGAAAGCACGCACCCTGTGCTGCTTTCGTGTCTCCCGAGGTTTCTCGATCACATGGTTGCATATTTGCTTATGGGAGGCGAATCCAGATAGGTGGGAGGAGGAGGAGGAGGAGGAGGAGGAGGAGGAGGAGGAGGAGGAGGAGGTGGTGAGGAGTGATGGGATTTGGGGCGGGGTCACTGCTGATTACCAGGTTTTCCCCCTTTGGTGGCCTGCATTCCTCACTGTGCCGTATCGTGATCAGCGGGGCTGGGGGATGGGGGGTTAAGCCCTGTAGGGGAAGGACGGAGGGAGGGAGGGAGGGAGGCAGGGTCGTCATGAAGGGATGACCCGCTGACGATCATGTAACCCAGATAGCTCTGCCTTTCGTTTGTGTGCACATAGATGACCTACAGGAAGGAGGGGGGAGGGGGGAGGGGAAGTGGCTTTTTCAAACAACAAATCATCGCCTTCATTCAGACCAAAACAGAGATGTAGGTATCATGACATGTCACAAGACTTTCACAATAGCTTACATAACCGGTCCTAGAGCAGCAGCAGCGGTGGCGGCATGCTATAGAAAGGCTGCAGATATTTCCAGCTGTTCTCTGCGTGCCGTGTCATTGGCAGCGATGTATGCACTTTCATTTCATTAAAACTGAGTTATTCGGCCTGGTATTCTCTCGGACCTCAGGCCCGCAGCGACACGTTCTGCAGAAGAACCCCACAGCAAATTCAAATTTGAGTTGATCGACGTGAATTCAGCCGCTTTATTTTTGGCAATAAAAACGTCTCACAAGAGACTCTACTTTAATATAGCGTCTATTAAATCAATCTACAGCGTGCGCGTTGAGCGTACGCGACAAAGCTACATTCTACTCGGATCAGCACAGTGTTTTACATAATTCATTCTCTATATTCATGTCCTGATCCAGCGGGAGTTGCGTAACGCATGTGATGTGCAGGTCCATGTTTGCCGACTCTATTAATGGAAGACATTTAAAGCCGGAGCTTTTATAATAGATATGATGGTCTAACCTTATGGAAACTTATGAAACATGTATATCTCCTGCTGCTGCCGCTGAAAGAGCGGATGAAACAAAAGAATCAAACGTGTCTCACTGTCGACAGGGCGTCACTATTCTAGTGACATAGTTAGCTCACACATATTAGAACCGTATACAAATATGATGGAAGCTTTAAGGGGAGACACTACAGGTGAACAGGGTCAACATTTGAACCCATGAAACTTCCCCAGTTGATGACGGACATTAAGACGTTTGTTTTTTTGTACTGATATCTGAACTTTGGATGAAGCCTGGTTCAAAATTCTTGTTTCATGTTGTTGACGGATTAGAGTCAAACGTTTTTCACAGAGGGGATTTGGGATATTTCCATAATAATAAAGAATTTTCTCCATGTTTTTAGTCATAAAATGCAGCATAAATCAGACTATGAATGGTATGTGAACAAACCCCTCTGTAGAAACCTTCAGAATATAGAGAGGAATGAAACGGTAACGTTTGGTGTATATAAGAGCTGCTGCAGTGGAGATTTCTGGATCAGGCGTTATCTAATGCTAACTGATCCATTACAGCCTCGTGCTGTGTGTTGACATGAAACACTAGTGGAAATCAGTTAAAAAGTTGTACACCTGGTAAAATATTCCAGGTATTTCTTATTGAGATTCTGGTAAAACCAGAAACAATATTCAAGCATTCCCACACTAACACACAGCCAACACCAAACCACAGCAACGTGAATCCCCCAGCAGTCACAGGGATTATTTCTTCTAATCTCATCTATGTTTACAATAGAGTGCATCTCAAACGAGTTCTCCTTAACAACAGACTACGGGAACATCACAGGATTAATCATAATTTCATATCCTGTACCACGGCAGTTTTAAACAGCGATACACCAGCTACAGTGTTATCTCTGAGCACAATCATGGCCATCTGACATGCAACTGAGAGAGAGAAAAAAACAAGAGAAGAAGAAGAAGAAGAAGAAGGGATCCAGTGTGAATGAGGGCAGGAAGGAAAAGGAAAAGGGACAATCAAGAGGTTTGGCAGCTGCAGTAGTGACTCTTCCAAGAAACCCAGGAGTGTTCTTGTTGGCTTAGTGTGTCATCCAAGGTCCTGTCCTCACTACGGAGATGAACCACTGCTCATCTGCTGGAACTAACAATTAAGAAATCCATAATGGCAATGCTGTCTTGCAGCATCTTTTAATGTAACGTTCAATGCTGTGAGATGTTTACTGAAGACCAATACACTGATGGTATCTGACAAGTTGGGTTTTACTTATGGTGGTTGTGTTTTATTTGTGACATAGCTGGCGTTAGTGAAGTGAGGAAGTTACGTAACAAAACTAAGGTAAATTAAGCCACTCCCACCAGTCCTTCGTTGACTTTCTTGCTCTTTACGTCGCTCTCACCGTCTAATATGGAAGCTGATGGGTTTACGTTGGAGTTGCGATGCGTCTCATACAGACACTAAGAGGTGCATTTGTGCTTTGGTATCAGGCGCCTACAGGGCCACTGGCCAAGCTTTGGTATTTTCAGTTGGGAGTGAGAACAGGTTGGCATCGCAGCTGCTTTTCTATACACACACATGATGATTTAAAAAGAAAATCTGGTATATCGTGTATTGGACCTTACCAGCAAACTGCCTGCAAATGCAACTAGAAGACATAAAAGATTCAGCCTCTGCAGGACATGAATGTACACATTTATGTTTAGTTTTCAAGTTATGGAACTAAATGATGGTCAGTAGAACATCGGAGCTTCAAAGCAGCACAGGAGGGAAGTCAATATTCAGAGAATTCAATTAAATAGCCAAACCAAATTTGACTTCAGTCTCACTGCTAGTTGTTGAGATGTGTCTCTGGACTAGAGCAGTGTTTGACTCCCTGACAGTAACATTCACCCCACACGTGTGGATACAGAGCAGAGAGCAAACTAACACTGAGAAGCATATCAGTGATTGTCCACACCAAATTATCTGTGACATGCTGGAACACTGCATGTGGCCTTGATGATGACGGACAAGCTGATGTTGGTGTCACTTGAGGGACCCCACAATCCAAGGCTTCAATGCTGAAGGGTCAATGGATCTGTGATGGGAATCAGCACAAAGACCCAGAAAGATACAAAAGAGACAGTTTAGATGAACAAGAAACCGGCGGCTTGCTGGATTTATCTCTGAGAGATCCGTGAAGAACGTGACAACCAGCTGCACCGCTGCTGTTCTGTATACCAGGAGTTGAGGGTGGACACTTTAGGTTTTGGTAAAAACTATAGTTTAGGTCTTGTGAAGTGTAGTTGTATGAGGTACTTTATCTATAGTCAGTGTGTTAGCAGATGGCGGTCGGCACGCCCCCAGTTTGGAGAAGCAGACAATGAGCACCTGTACGGCAGCAAAGCAATCAGCCAAACATATTTCAGACATCTAAAACAAAGGCCAACCTAAAAGTACATGTTTCTGACAGGAAATTGAAGCCGGTATCTATGCTTTCTTAGATCTCTCTCGTTACCGATCAAAAGAAACGTTTGGCGAGAGCATAGATGGATACAATGGCTTCAGCTCCCTGCCTGGAAACAGCTGTTTCAATGGCAATCCTTTACATACCGCAAAAGAACGTGTCATGTTACATTAAAAACATGAAAGGTAACTAAAAATGGCAACCGTATTTTAAGTTTCAGCAACCACAAGCTGTTGTCGCCAGCCTTTGCAACCACTTTTAACACTCGGTGTTGAGCCCTGAACATAATTTCCATGTTCGGCTCGTCGACTCGGCACAGTTCTGCCTCTCACGCATGGAGCATAAATGCTCCAAAAAGGCAGACGACAGCTGTGAAGATGGTTCTTATGGCTGAAGAGCGGCAGCCTCACACCACAGAGTGGGGTGATCCATCCCAGGGTTATCGGTGTTAAGAGAGTCAACGCCCCTTTCCTCAGATTGGCTGAGAGGGACGAGCCCTTTGCAGCTCCTGACAATAACAAAGATGGCAGCTGGGCTGGATAATACGTGTCAGCCAGATTAGCCGGGGCTTTTGTTCGACTCCTACGACGTGTTCATCTACACGCACAGCCATGACCGTGAGTGTTTTGGGCCCGAAAAAAACCCAACCTTGCCGAAATTTAGCATCCAGCAAGAGAAACTCTGCACAAACCGTTCTAACGCATTTTACTGCTGCGTGTAGGTGAGCCTGCCTGAGTGTGGAACGGTTCTTCTGACCGTCCAAACAGAGCCGAGGGTTGAAGCAATGGCAGCGTTCCCAGAGTGTACTGGAGCTAAGTCATCGCTCCGCAGACCACCCAATATTTTATGCCTCTGACGAGTCGGCTTCGCGCTGTTTACATGCAACAACAATGGCTGACCACCAGAGACGGCCCCCGGAGCATCGGGCCCCCTCGGGGTCCGCAGAGCTTTCCCCTCCGCGGAGCTGCTTCCTTAATGTAAGAGCCCTGAGCTCGTTAATTACTTAGAGAACCGTCCAGGAAGTAGGCTAATGCAGTTAGACAAGAGGGCTTGTCTATAGGCTACACTTTGACCTATTGGTGCTGAAATTCATTATCAATAATTTACTCTGACAGGACGAGTAGCCGGCGAATTATTCCATATGTTATTGAACGGGAGCAATAACTATTACTGATAGCTCTAAATACAGTAAAGAAATAGAAAGTGGGCTTCATTTTATGTCCTCAGGGCATCAAAAGCCTCTCCGTGTACACAACATGTGAACCCAGCAGTCACACAACACACACACACACACAATAGAAAATATGAAACCCGTTTGCTACATCCGCCCAAAAAGACACGCTGGTATCACCGGCGCTGTAGCCTATCCCGTCCGTCTCACCCCAAACTGCCATCTCAAAAAGCCGCCGCCTTAAACAAACATTGCCTCTGCCTCCATTTCATAAATTCTTTAAACTCCGGGGTTTCTCTCAATTATTCATGCTCCACAAGAGCATCCGGCGGCCGCATTGCAGCATTCTCCGTGAAAGATCACCGCCTAAAATAACAATGTCTTCCCTCTGCATAAGTAGAGACGACCGTACAACGGCCGTCCGTTGGCATGCAACTCTCTCTTTCTCGATGCTTTGGCGTGTACGGTTTTAATGGACGCCATGCAGAGCTCCACCCCCTAATCCTGGACTAAGTGATGCCGCACAAACACACACACACACACACACACACACATGCACAGACGTGGGTCTGTATTAAAAATTTAGGGGCCCTTCTCTGGGATTGAAAACATCTGAATAAGGCGGCGGCTGGTTGCTCTTCTCTTGCCGCGGTTGGTTGCCACATCTCTGGTTTGACGAGATGAGCCGTGAGATGTGGGGGAAACAAACACAGAGCGAGCGGCTCGGCTGTTGTGACATTCTCGTAATGGTCGAAGGGACCAAAGCAACACCTGAAGGCATTGACGAGCAGCCACTTCCCTTCCCGTTTTGAATTTATCGCTTAAAAAAAACACACATCTGCAAAAAGATGCTGAAGAGCTGCTGGACTTGTGCATCAATCCATCCAAGAGTCAGCTGGTGTTTAATTCAGAGTTAAAACAGTATTTGACTCAGTGAAATGTCTCATTGAAAGGCTTTCACTCGTCTTTCTGAAAAAGAAAGAGGCCTTCCTGGTGTTTAGTATCCATATTCTAAGATAAATGAGTGTTTACTGCAGCACTTGCTATTGGAATTGTTAATCTTTGTAAGTTCTTTGTGTAAGTTGAACAACATTTTATATTTCAACACTCATAAAACTATCATGTTGATAACAGAAGAGGCATATATACTAATATCTGGATAATCTCTATATCATTTCTACAAAAAACTCATTTCTTTCTTTCTGTATATAAAGAGGTTTATGATGTTTTATATTCATGTTTATCTGCAGGGTGTTAAAAAATGTAAAAACTTCAAAAGCATGAAATATAAATAAAAAATTAAACTAGAGCTCCCGTGAAGATGTTCTGGAGAGGCAGTGCTTTATGTTATACATCGTATGTATGTGTTTGTTTCTCCTTTGTTTACACTCTCATGTAATTTTGTCCGTCGCCATCTTGTTTTTTTTTTGCGACCAGACAACAAAACAAGAGGGAGGAGCTAAGTACAACCGAACGCTGAATAAGACAATTTTAGGCAACGAAAAAATTACAATCAACTTTCTTGAATTGAAGACACACTGTAAAAGGAGTTAATGTTGTAAGACGAAGACATGGACGACTCCCAGACGGGGACAACGTCGTAGCAACGACCTGTCAATCACAGTAAGTCCCGCCCCTAAAGCATCCCCTGCTTTATGGTCTGTTTGACTCTAAATGGACCATCATTTACTAAATGAACATCATGCTGTATTGAAGAAGACTTGAAACTAGAGATTGAGACCATAAACTCATGTTTACAATGTTTACTGAGGTAATAAATCAAGAGAGAAGTAGAGTCATTTTCTCATAGACTTCTATACAATTATAATTATTAATTTAAGTGATTATCTGATAATGTTCACTAAGATGTGACAAGGTTCATTAGAATGAAAGAAGACAACTGTGGGATTGCCATAACATGCATTTTTTTCCACTGATGATAGAGCTAGGCTAGCAGTTTCCACTTGCTTTCAGTCTTTGTGCTAAGCTAGGCTAAACTCATCGCAGACCTCTCTCTGTGTGCTGGACACATACAGAAGCTCATTAATTTGATATCGATCTTCTCTGAGTTTCATGGCACACGAGACGACTTCCCAAAACTGTCCCAACTAATTGGAAACAGGTTTATGTGACAGACGCGATCAATGCGTCCATGTGACTGCTCTTATGTAAAAGGACTCAACCGAATAGCAACACACATTCAGGAGAAAATTCAACTGCATGATGAATGATATGAAGTTACAAAGCCATTCCTGTTGTACGCAGAGCACCACAGATTCAGTAAATTTACCAGAGAAGAAGTTCTTGGCCCGCAGGTAGCTGACACTCAGGCGGAGGATGGAGAGTTTGTCCAGACTGGCGGTGACCTCCTCGGGGAACGGCAGCAGGCTGGCCAACCGCTCCAGCTCCCCGTTCAACCTGTCTCGGTGACGTTTGGACGGGTTGGACTTGGCCCCTTCAGTCGGTGCCTGCTTCACCCTGATGGACATGATAAACGGAGAAACAGGTCACAATAAACTCATCAGTAGGCACCAACAGAGGACCCCAAACCAATTTAAAATGGGTTTGCCTTGCTTTCAGTGTGGCGCTGGGAGGACATTTTGGGTCAAAACAAATGTCTCCTCCAAAAGTCGGTTCCCATACAACCTAAACTGAATTCTCAATTATGTTTCAAAGCAAACGTATTTCATCCCTGATTGCACCCGCAGTTTTAAACATGATTTGGTTAAGTTTAAAAATCGTGGTTTGGCTCAAAATTAGTTTGTGTGTTACGTTATTTACTGATGTAAACATAGACTGTATATAAGAAGTGGACGTAGTCATTGTGACGTCACCCATCGGTACGTGGACTGCCGTAATGAGGCCTCGAGTATGGCCGTCGCCATGTTTTTTTCCGCAAACAATGAACAGAAGTTACTGTCAATCACAGTAAGCCCCGCCCTAAAGCATACCCTGCTTTATGGTCTGTTTGACTCTAAATGGACCATCAATTACTAAATGAACATCATGCTGTATTGAAGAAGACTTGAAACTAGAGATTGAGACCATAAACTCATGTTTACAATGTTTACTGAGGTAATAAATCAAGAGAGAAGTAGAGTCATTTTCT
Organism: Pholis gunnellus; assembly: GCF_910591455.1. NCBI lineage: Eukaryota > Metazoa > Chordata > Actinopteri > Perciformes > Pholidae > Pholis > Pholis gunnellus. The sequence continues at coordinate 21,961,682 of NC_136539.1, forward strand.
CATAGACTTCTATACAACCAGAGGAGTCGCCCCCTGGTGGACACTAGAGAGAATGCAGCTTTAACACATGAAGCTTTGGCTTCACTCAGCAGAACCGGAGGTTGCCGCCTGGATGTAAATTAAAATAAGTCAATATTTGCTTTTTGTTTCACACAGGACACAAACAGCAGCCTCCTCAGTAAAAGTCCTGTGACAACCCATTCATCCATCCCGATAGGTCTCTCCATGTGGAGTTCCGCAGACTATGATTAGAACAACGTATCCTCATGCAACGGTTCTTATCTTACGAAAAGTTACTCCTTCTTTTTCCACAAAAGCCAGCAACACGTGTCGCTTTCTACTCATTACATGCATACGGTCTTTTCAAAATAAACTTCCGTCTTTGCGGAAAACTCAGTTAGTTTTAGGTAAAAAAACTACTACTACTAGAAACCTATTTATGATCGGCCTACGTCAAAAACTAAATCCATGATCCATTTTTAGGAGACTAGGCTGAATTTGTTGGGGGTAAAGTGACAAATACAATATATGATATTTTTGATGGGGAGAGGCAATGCAGTGACATAACCTTAATTCATATAGAGTGCTGCAGGGATGACATATTGTTGTAGGCCAAGTTAGCATCACATGGTTTCTTCCACAAATGGATTTTGGATTATTGCAGAAAATAATCTCTGTGGCAAACAAACGTTTATGATACTTAACACATTTTGTTCAGCAAGATAATCTTCAAACATAAACAACACTTTTATGATTTTTTTTAAAGCCTGAATACAATATTCAGGAGTAAAAAGCTAACGTTAGGGTATAAAGGAACTCCACCACGGTCACATGACTTCCCGTCTCCACCAATAAGCTGAAGGAGGACTCGTGTTCTCGTGAGGACGTTTAGTCGTCTCGTTTAGACACTTCTTAGCAGCCGCCTTTTATTTAAGACACTTCTAAATTCACCACAGAGGTATTTACTGACCTATTTTAGAACAAAACATTAAAAACTCTTGAGCTTGTGTTAATTAACCACAGATCTTATTTCAGGCGTCTAACCAAAAACAGATTAAAAAAGCTCGTTGACTTCGAGACGAGGGAAGTGCATCTGCAAAAATGCTGACTCATTTCTGGGCTTTAGGACTCATTCCAGCTGCACTCTGTCTGATCAGCGTTTCCCAGTCTGACCGGAGCTCCCGAGCAGCGATTGGCTATTTTAGAGACTCCTCGGCTCTGATTGGGTGATTTCCTTCAGGCACGGTTGCAAATAAGGAGCAATAAAAGGAGGCAGATGAACCTGACTTTCTGACAGACTATCCGTCTCTTGTACTAATGTCACAATATAAATACAGTTTGAGCTAATATGACAAAAAGTCTATTAAAGCTACCGAATGTAGCTTCATGTAAACCACAAAATAAACCTGGAGACAACCCCAGCTCAAACTCAACAACAAACATTTGATGACGGCGGGAAGATGACGTTTTTTGGTGAGGAACTTGAATTAATACAGTGGTTTGAAGGAACTTAAATAAATATTAGAGAAGGAAATGACCTGTTCAACTTCTTAACACTAGCCATATGCAACTTATAGAATTAAAACTACTAATGCCATTGTTCTCAATCAATAGAAAAACTGTTTTATTCCCTATTCGTTTGAATTGTGTGTTTTTACGCAAAAAAGTAACAAAGTAAAGGAAAACATTTAGAACGGTTTACGTTGACTTCATGATGGTTGAAATGAGTTTTTGGGATGGTGGTTCGTCAGCAGCCTCGCTGTCAATTAAAGTTCAAAGTAAGAAAATGTTAATCTGCAGGTCAAACTTTTAAAATAATCAAATCTGTCCAAGAATATTGCAAAAAGTGCATCTCCAGCACTGACTGTGTTCCCAAATGATTTCAGTAAAGAGACTTCTGGCACTCTGGTCTATATATTCTAAACCTATTATTATCAATATTGTTGTTTGATAATTACTTTCCATTTATTGTCTTTAACATTAAAAGTATTCTACGGTATTTTACCTTTTTTCAAGTTACTAACCAACATCATCTACAACAACAACAACAATTGACAGTTTATACAGTCCATAATAAACAGTTCCTCACTGGGGTCTGAGACCCTGCAAGAGATCTCAACATAAACTGGATGATTAACAAGATTGATAATAAGAAAAAACATATTTCTGTTTGTCTTTAACAGTAAACAGCTTCACTCCTCGGGGCTGTAAGAAGAGTTTAAACAAGTTCCTGAGTGGAACTGCTCACATTCTCTGGGGACCGTGATAGCCACATGCTGTATAAACACAGAGGAGGTTGTAATCAGACAAAGATTGGTTTAAATGGCTCACAAGCCAAAGAGGTTGGACTCCACATGGCAACACACAGATGTGGACCAAACATATTGCTGATTGTGTGTAACCTGCTTCCCAGTTGATTCTTTGTAACGAGATCAGATCAGAAAAGAGCCTTCAATGAACCGCAGGGGAGGAAAGCCTAAAGTCTAGTATTTATGTTAACAGTGCACCAGAATATATATAATCTTATTACAGGATGATATTTCATGTGTTGATATTCATTCAATACAGAAAATCACAATTTTAATTTGATTAAAACCAAATATATATTCACATAATTTAAGCATTTTCTGTTTCTCAATAGAAGAAAATGCATCGTGTTGTTGTTGTTTACAAACATTACTAATATAAAGAAGCATTTAACAGAATCAGAAAACATTTACAAGTTAGATTTATTTGCTGTCTTTTCTATTTTTTCCACAAACATGAACAACATGGCAGCAATATGATCTGACAGCAGTGTGCAGTTCTACCACGACAGCCATAGACACATGATCATCTGTTTGTACTGGACACCAGTGATGGATGTCGGTGTGTCTTTTATGTGTGTATACAACTAGGATAAAAAAAGATTGTATCATATTTAATACCTTGATTCTATATATTTTCCCACACTCAGTATAAGCTGTGGTGTAATTTGATCAAATGTCTTTCATGAATTGCCAGAGTACAGAGTCATGTCGTAAAACTGCATGTTTGATGATCAACAATCCAAAACGTTAACCGTTGGTCAATCTGGAGATTTCAGCAATATGGCTGCTCAGGTGGCAGACATTATTATTTTTATGGATTTTATGAATGAATAAATTGAACCTTGATATGAAAACACACAAAAGAAAAGCAATAATTCTTTAGATTGTGAAAACTGCAACCAGCGAGCAATAAATCCATCAGTTATCAAAGCAGTCACTGATCAATGTGTGTGTGTGTGTGTGTGTGTGTGTGTGTGTGTGTGTGTGTGTGTGTGTGTGTGTGTGTGTGTGTGTGTGTGTGTGTGTGTGAGAAAAGCCTCGTCATGAACCGCACCTCTACACTGACCCTGCTCTGTAAACACTGATCCACTGAGTCAAATCTGAGCTTCTCTGTAACCAAAAGGTGCCTCACCATAGTTTGAGTCCATCATGAGTCGTCTCATCACAAGAGGAGGATTATGGGTATTTTTCATTTGTGCTACTTTTGCAAACACCAAGTCTCTCTCTGTCTCTTTTTTAGGAATTATCATCAGTTTCTGATTGAAGAAATTCTCCCAGATTAAAGCATTTTAAAAGGAAACCGTCTCACTGCCTGTAACATGTTTCACTGGCAGGATATGAATTACTTATGATCAAATAAATGACTTCATCAGAAGAGCAGAAGCAGCACAACATAAAGACACAGAGGTGAATCATCCTCCTGTTCAGTCTTCATCAACACAGTTTACAGTGCTCACACTTTATAATAAAGTCAATATTTAATTTGGATGATCTCATCATCACTGCTGAGGATTTAATCATGATGGAAAAAAGACGTTTGGGTTTTACAGTCAAGGCAAAGCCTTAAAACATATAAAAGGCTATTTCTTTCAAATTGCGATTTTTAACAGTATAAGCTCAACAAATACTTGTTTTTATTAATATAAGAGGGATTATTAAATATCCTAAACCAATCAAAAATAACCTGACGACGTTATAAACAATGTGTCTGATCCTCTGAAGGGCGTTTTGACAGAAAATGGCGCAACAACCTGCACGAGGGTCCCAGTGACTCAGAGACGTTATAACAACACATTACTAAATAATGCTAAATAAAAAACGCGTGTGTTCTTTAAGCTTATTTGGAGGGGTATTTTTTATTTAAATAGCTCTATGAATACAAATCTAAGAGAGAAGCGTTGAAGGTTAAAATCAGGCCGCAGTTGCAGGCCTGCAATAATCCGCAGGCATTAAAGGAACCCTGCACAACGTTTTACAAAGCACAGAACATCTCCACCTTATTGTTTTCATCATAGAACATCAAGAAACATCCCATTAGAAAGCACAAATACGTATCACCCAGCAGGTGCATTGACGTTTATTTGCGTTGACAAACGAAACCTGGAATATTTTCTAAATCGATGAAAGAAACTGGTTTCTCTAAATGTTCTGTAGAAGTGCTGCAGGCTCGCAGCGGGTCTGTGCATTTAGGAACTAACATCAGAATTCATGCTCTCCAGGTCGGTTTTTACTATTTAATACGAGGCTGTTTTCAGGGAATTTAATTGGCATTTACAATAAAATAAATAAATAAAGGAACTTACGCTCTCTGGACTGGTTTTCTCCGCTTGCGTCCTGCATACATGACGGCTCTTCTTATATAAGCCTCCGATGAATCCCTCAGAAACACACAGAGCCTCTCTGCGCTACATGTAAGCCACCAACAATATTCTGCTATAATCCTTTAGATCAAGACCGGCAACACATTCTTTAAAAAATAAAAAAACAGAGAAAACAAACAAAAAAATAGCCAAACGAAATAAGTTATACGAACAGGACTTCGTATTTTTTCGATGGGCCGCTGCACTTCGGAGTTCAATCAAAATGTGCAGGAAAAAAACAAGAGATTGGGAATAATGAGATCCGCTAAAAAATCAATTAAAAAAGAGAAAAATATGGAAACGGTTGCGGTCCCATCGGCCCTCACGGAAAGATGAAGTTGTTCCAAGTAGAAAGACGATGTTGAGTTTTCATCCTCATGAAGAAAAAGATGAAATTATCTGAGAGGAGACGCAGTCTGCAGAGGAACCCTCCTCATCCTCCCTCCGGGTTATAAATACAACAAAACAATCTTCAAATAAACGCATAGAAAGCTCCAAGTATTTACATTTTATAATCTACATCAGTGCTGCACTCCAATTAGCGCCGGACATGAGCTGCAACGGAGGAGGAGGGGGGGCAGCAGCGAGTGCGCGCATTCCACTGGCGGGCACACCCGACACAGATTTCCGACGGTTGCGAGCACGAGAAGCTTCTTATGAAAATTACAGGACAGGGGCAGGAGGCGACGCGCGCCCACGAGGAAGAGTCTCCTGGAAACACGGGCCGAGCGCGTCCACGCCGGGGCGTTCGCGAGCGGGTCCCGGCGTCCAATCAGCGCTCACATCGAGAGAGATGGAGGTTTATGTAGAGCCTGCATTGGCCCGTGCTGAATGTGGGTCAGAGGTTAGACTTTTTAAATAATGTAGCTGAATTCATTCCAACATTGGGAGGAACTCTGTGTTTACGAAGAACAACGATAATTGATCTGCAATAGAAGATATTAGACAAAGTGACTGTAATTCATATTTTTGTAATAACAATGCAAGGAGTATTATAACCTGATTCAGCTGCTGGGCGGCGTTTTGTTAAATTAGAAAAAAATCTCTAAATAGTCACTTTACACTAACCGCTCAGCAGCAAACAGCAGACGGACACCGTTAGCGACTATCTGGTGAACACAGTGGAGCCGTTAGCAGCTAAAGAGACGGACGTTTCCCCTCATGAGGTGGTGGAGACCAAAAACTGAGCTAAAAGAAAGAGAATATTGGACTTTACGTTCTTCAGGCGGCCACCGCATTGTGCTCGCTGGCTCCCAACAGAGTCATCGTCAATGTTATTCATTTCACCTGTGCTGCTGGATTCAGCTGCAGCACGTTAACCAGCACGTAAAGGATGCAGGTGTGGGCCGACTCATCATCAGTAGGCCCTTTTCACCGCAGCTATTTGGACATTACCTGCAGGGTAAACACGGGTTAATAACATTATGGCCGCATTCCATTTAGGTGGGTCAGGGCCCTGGTATTGTGCATGCTGCAGCTCAATGGCTGTGACACACGAAATAACAACATTTATTTGATTAATGACACCTGTTCTTACCCGGACATGTCCACATGGCTGCTGGCAAAAAAGAGCGCGTACCGTACACTGGATATAAGAAGTGGACGTAGTCATCAGGACGTCACCCATTGGTTTGGTTATCTTGGATTGTGGCCATCGCCATGTTTTCTTTGCAGCCAATGAACAGAGGTTACCATATTTGGAATACGGAGGTACAGATACGTCTAGCTGCAGCGACCGGTCAATCACAGTAAGCCCCGCCCTAAAGCATCCCCTGCTTTATGGTCTGTTTGTCTCTAAATGGACCATCATTTACTAAATGAACATCATGCTGTATTGAAGAAGACTTGAAACTAGAGATTGAGACCATAAACTCATGTTTACAATGTTTACTGAGGTAATAAATCAAGAGAGAAGTAGAGTCATTTTCTCATAGACTTCTATACAACCAGAGGAGTCGCCCCCTGGTGGACATTAGAGAGAATGCAGCTTTTAAACACTTCAGCATTGGCTTCACTTGACAGAACCGGAGGTTGCTGCCTGGGCGTGACACACAGCTGGAATGTTGTGTTCCTTTTGTGTTTATGAGTTGTATTTGTTGATGATCAAACTTTCTTCCCTTCAACGTTTGTGTAGCGCCTGGCAAAGGCTCTGTTTTAACCGCAAACCTTACTGACATCACATAACTTGTGTATTTATCTTGAATTTGTGAATTTATAATATATATACTGTGTATATATATATACCACTATAGTTATGAAAACTGTCATAGTCCAACAAAGATCATAAAATGCAGCGGTATGACAAAGCAATGGACAGCTGATGCAGCTGTTCCATAGGTCATGTTTAATTTAAGTCTCTTTAAAATGACGGCTCCGAGGACGTCTCATTGGTAATTGCTCGTTGCCTTGACTCCTCTCTCCTCTCTCCGCTCGCATCTCCTGTGGGCGGGACAAAGACACTATAGTGAAGGCTATGAGAGAAGGCGAGGAAAGGAATCGAGGATTTACAAAACTGGGAAATGAGAAAGGCCCACTGTCGGCCCATTGGTTTGTAAATTGCAGCATTTGTTTGTTTCTTTTTTCGTTGGTTCAGCCTGCTGTCAATCAAACACAGACACCAACACACACCTGAGAGCAAAATGCTAATTTTATAATATCAAATACCTGTTTTAGACAATAATTTTGATTGCAAAACGATGATTTGTTAGACCTGAAATTAGAATGTAGTCTAAAGTTATAATGTTTACTCATTTAAACAAGGACATATGAAAGAATATCATTTCTTTGATCAGAATGTGATCAAGTGTTCAGTCAGTTCAGATTGTCATTTATATTCTAAACCCTTTTAATCCAATAAATACAAAATAATTGAAAGCTTTACAGAATAATGAAATATGAATAATTCTGATAATTTGCCTCGGGGACACTTGGACTCACGACTTCAGTCTCATCTTGTCAGACTGTGTGTAAACAGCTGCGGAGGTTCAAACACGATTGTGTTTTGACAGCAGACAAAGACAGATATGTCGAGTTGTTCGTGCTATATGGAAATACATAATGCCTATACGTTGAGTCACATGACCACATCAGACCCCCTCTGGGCACTCAAGACCCCCACAGCACATGGAGAATGAAAACTAGGCCAACATGCTGGTTGTATTGTAGTGGGCTCTTATTATCTTTCATTTGTCAAGCATCAGAACTCCCCTGCTTTTCAGGATGACTTATGGTTCTATTTTTATATAAAGGACACTAACTGTGTATTAGTCGGTCAAAGACCTTCGTCCAGAGTATCAATTGAATATTCAAGGTTTCCAGAGGATTAACCCTTTCATTTTGAACACTACGTGTTTTTTTTTATTAGTTTCATCCTCTCAACGAAATGCCAACTATGCACGAAATATACCTATAATCTAAAATGTTAGTCTCTGAGAATGTTCATGTTAAAGGACAGCCTGGTTGTTCTATTGGGCTAAACTTCCACTGAAATGATCTCAACCTTCAGTACGTTGTTTTTTTGCAATGTATTGTACATTGCCAGAGGCCAATATGAGCTTTAGATTTGTAATCCTTCAATTTCTTGAAGTTGGGCTCAATCAATTGTAGGTAGAGGTGCACATGGATGTGAGCAACTTTTGTGACCAAAGGCTCCTTCCTGGTCCAGTGTGGCCCAGTTTAAAAACAAAGCTGGTGAAATGTAAAGGATGAAAGCACAACATGAAGTGTCTTAGAATGGAATCAGGCACCACGAGCGTCTAGAAAAGCTTCAGTGCTCCTCACCATTCCTCCACAAGATATTCTCTCATTCATATAAAACAACCTTTTATTAAATCAGGTAATATCATTGAGAGACCCGAGTACAGCAGAAATAAAGATAAAAAGCAAACATAGCCAAAGGCGCAGACATCCCATAAATGAAGTGAGTAAAATAAGTTTATGTTACACTATTAGTAACTAACCGTGCTGCACATAGATGTTCAATTTTGTTGAGATCTGGTGACTGTAAAGGCCGTAACGGTTTATTCACATCATTTCAATATTCACCAAAACGTTCAGTGAGCCCTGGTGGACAAAAGCATCTGCATTTGATATGTTTCTCTTTTATTCACATTTTTCCTTTAATTTGTCCCCCGTCTGTAGTTGTTTTATTGAGGATTCAAGGGTTCAAGGATCATTTATTGTCATTATGCTACACAGAGATACACAATGAAATGCAGATGTAGCCCATTTGTAACACAACAAACACAACTAAACAGAAACAGAAGTACATTCCTGTAGTGCATTTTTTTAATTTGCTTCATAAGGAATGTAAACAGCAGCAACAAAAACAATTCTCTGGTCAGATAATATGGCCGACATCTTCACATTAAACATTCAACATGAGGAGAAAACATTGTGTTTGAGCACCAAGCCTCAAGATGTGAACACAGAGTCCACCTCCTCTGGTCCCGTCAACATCAATCCCACCACTATGACTTTGCTAATACTTACACATTAGGAGCTAAATTTAAAAAATGCCATGTAACAGTACCGTTAAGGATACACAAATATTACGTTCATAATTCAAATGAAATACTGGTTTTGCTCAAGAAGCATCACAAAAATGTCTGCAGCTCTCCAGCAAATCTAAATAAGTATTTTGGTGCAGTAGCGACCATCAGATCGGTGCATGTAAGTTATGGATGTGAGCCTTCATCCCTCTGCACACACAGACATTCAGCAAAGCACTTATTCATGATAAGTTGTCATATATGCTTCCTTTGACTTTGAATTGTGTATGTTTTTTTGTTGTATGCGCCTGTACACACCACTACAGAAATCCGTCGGCACTTGCCCTTCATGCTTCCAGGAGCTTGTGCGTTTGTTTAGACACTTGTGTGTCCCACGGGACGGCATCGCCACAGCTGTAAATGTGTTTTTCATGCTCCGAGCCCCAAGAGAGCGAGGAGGAAAGAGAGCTTGTGGTCTTTTGAAGTCTTGTCTGCCAGTCAAGGTTGTCCTGTCGGCCTGCAAGGGGAGCCGTGCATCATTTTCCGTAACACGTGTAGCATGACGGGATTCGCAAGCTAGCAAACTAGCCAGCTGTCCACTAGCTAGCTTGCCACCAGCCCGCTGAAACCATAGACTGTATATAAGAAGATGGCGTAGTCATTGTGTCGTCACCCATTGGTTTGTGACAGTTCTAAATGGACCATCATTTACTAAATGAACATCATGCTGTGTTGAAGAAGACTTGAAACTAGAGATTGAGACCATAAACTCATGTTTACAATGTTTACTGAGGTAATAAATCAAGAGAGAAGTAGAGTCATTTTCTCATAGACTTCTATACAACCAGAGGAGACGCCCCCTGCTGGCCACTAGAGAGAATGCAAGTTTTATGACCTTTCCGCATCGGCTTCACTTGGCACAACATGGCGAAATTAGCAAGCTAGCTAACTAGCTATAGTGGACAGCTAATTCCCCGGTAAATGCTACACTGTTTACTGTTTACCCAAACAATACACAGGTAGTGTACTGTGTGGCATGCAGTCTTTTTTATCAGCAAATAGCACTGCAATCTCGCACTGCGGAGAATGTGGTGAAGACATGCTTTAGGTTTACTGGCAACTCAGTTCCTCATTATTGTATGTTTAAGACACTGACATGATTAAAATAAAAAAAACAATATTCCCCTGACCCTTTATCTTGAGTATTCGTATAATATAATGACTTAACTGTTAATATAATTACCTTATTTTTGCAAATAATCATTCATTATTTTTCTTCAACATATACAGTATATACCATCTTAAATATGAGATATCATGCATGCAACATTGACAATCTGTCAAAAATGGGGCAAATGATACAGCCCCGTATCTACCATTAAAACAAACATGGCAGCACAAACAATCACTCAAGCCTTCAACCTTTACACCGAACCTTACAACGGGGATAGACTATCAAAGAGAAGTGGGATGTCAAATCCTACAGTGAGTTTTATATAATAATACATTAGCATGCAGGCTCTTTGTCCACAAACTTTAAATTGTGCCTTTGCAGCGGAAAACTACTGAAAAATGTTTGAGGTTTGCGGCTTTGTAAGTCATCAGTTGAAATGTGGCTTTGGGGCCCCTAAGGGGAAAAAAGGGGCCGGATATTATTTTACAGCTTTAAAGAAAATACAAACTAATAACTTTGTGTGGGGTTTTGGCAGTAAAAGAATTATTACATCTACTACATGTAGAAGGAATTAGTACAAAGGCCACACACATTTATCTTTCTGTTCTCCTGAATAAAACCACAAACACTTCCTGGTTTGAAAGACATAAAGTCGTTTTTTTTTTAAATATTTATTTTAGTTCTTCAAGGAAATAAAAGCCAATGAAGAGTCCTTCACATTATACGACAAGAGAATGATGTTGGGAGCATCAAGAACAAACATTTGTTACTGTACAGAAATCATGATGCCTTTGATTTTCTGCATTTTGTTGTGCTACAAACGTAAAGTACAATGTAATGTCTGACATAGAAGACATTGCATTTAAAAAAATAAAAATAACCTGAAAGGTATTTAAATAATGTAAATATCAGAAAGAAATGTCCAAAATCTAAATCTATGTATAATATATGCAATTCAAAACAATATTCTCAGCTAAATTCTAATGAAATTAACTTATAAAAGACTTATAAAGTATATAGTTTAAATGAAATCACTGCTGAATTCAACCTTCTGTCACTCTCAAACTGATTGACAGATCTTTTAATACACCCAATAAATTGATAATGCTTCCCAAATTGAATTAAATGCCTGTTTAAATCAGGTTACCAGATTAAAGCAGGCTGAGTTAAAAAAAAAGCTTTAAAACGTGATTTATTTTAGGTGGAAGTTGCACAATTTGATATTATGATCCGACCGAGCATCAACCTTGTTTTTGTGGCGATACTGTATGTTTGTATGCCATGTTTGCCCCAAGAGAAGTTTAACATTTATATATATATATAGGCTACTTATAACCTGATTCATATTGTAATATCGATGGATGTGTGATCACAGACTCATTCAAAGATTTCAGGTTCTCTGTTAAATGTCAGTGCTGCTGACATGAGACACAGACGGGGGAGAGTGCGCCCTCTGGTGGACAACACCAACATTGCTCTCTACAAAATGATAAAAAAGAACCTCTCACCAGTGCTGTGTGTGCTCCCTCTCAAAACCCTCCCTCTTTTTCTATTATATACACTTTTTTTATTTTACTGTATTTGGTTTTATTTATCTATTTACCATTATATCTGTATTATACTTGTACATGTTTGTCTTTGGTAATGTTCCTAATGTCATTGCTGTGCTCTTGGTCCTAGCAGAGGTGGGTCATGCTGGGTAATGTCGCTATGTTCGTACACGTGTGCACATGGTTAAATTATGCACAAATGCTGAAGTTGCCCTTAAACATGGATGTTTTATAAACAAATGAGCCAAACACATTTTGAATCATTGCACACATATTTATGAAAAAAGCATTTAACAGTAGACAAAGGCTGGTTATTTGTTCAACATATATTATGATATAGATACTATAACTACTTGGCTATATATAAAGTGGATTATAATGACACGGATTTCTGCTATTTTTTCCTTTTACGAAAAAAAACAAAAAACAGAAATATGGCAAGGCACATGTTAGCATAACAACATCGACACAGCTGTGAATAACACATTTGGCTCCTGGGTTTCTTTTCATAGTGGCTACAGTCATGACACGTCTGTATTAAAGTTCAATATCAAAGGTGATGTTTTTATCGTCCTGATAGACTCCACGGACTGAGATCGTCTCCATGATTGTGCTTTCAACACAACAAAGACAAACTAGCAGAAAGGACACAGCAGGGGGGGGGGGGGCACATTACATCTGTGCCCCGACACCTTTACCATCATTTTATTGATGTTTTCACCATTTTTAAGCATTTCACTGAAAGCTATTTCCAAAAACGAAAAAGGTAAAAATACTGAGTGATTTCCCACAGTGCAGCAGAAATACGATCGAGCTGCCATGTTTACCTCACTCGGGTTCATCCAAACCATTTCTTGTAGTGTGGAAATAAAGACCTGGTATAGAAGAGCAGATATAACGGAGCCACGATGAAGAGAAGGAACAAAGTACATATGGACAGAGTGCATTGTGGGACCTGTTTACTCATCAATGCAAGAAATCTTACCACCTCGACAGAGATAGGTCACGTTTAAGTATTTTCCCTTGTTTCCATTGTTTCGGACGTTCTGTGTGATGGAGAGTGGACTTTAAAGAGATTCCTCGGAGCCTTGAAATGCACTTAAGGATAAAAGCTTTACTCTAGAGTAAACACACTGCATCCCCTATGGACACTTCCCTTATATTAGTGCAGCTCTGAAGGATGGCCTTAGAAAATAATATGTTACTATACAAGAAGGCACGGATACATTTGCATGAAGATACGTTTTAAGCTGCCCACTCGGAACGAAGGCACAAGAAAAAATGCGTATGGTCATGAAGCCATCATATAAATTAATGTTTGGGTCGATACACGTTTTAGGGCGTTCCTATGTAGGACCACAAGATATGGGAGAATGGAACAGAAGACCATCCTTTCAAGTTGTGCATTTGATTTTAGAAAATACATCCCATGCAGTGCACACCTCTGAAGGATGGAGATGAACGGGAGGAGGTGTCATCTGTACCCCGCTCCCTCGTTCAACGTGTTCATTTACTGTCTGGGGTTCTTAGCATTCTGTTGTCCGTTTGAGGGGCAAGTTTGCTGCGACAGATGTGACGTTTTTCTTTGACTGAAGAGCACCTGAAGGCACCATCGGTTTTGGTAACTGTTGGAAGAGCGTAGAGCGGCGGCGGCTCACGCGTCATTCTCAGGAGCGGGCCAACGGAACGGGGCCGACGGTATCGACTGTGTGTTGGAGCAATCTTTGAGAAAGCTTTCCCGTAAAAAACTACTTCACTGTTTGTAGAATAGTTGGGAGATCGTTCAGACTGTGACTCATGTACGTCTGAGACTCTTTTTCTTCTCACAAGCACCCCGCGTTCTGTTGAGACGAGTGCGTGATTACAGTGCGGGGCCGATGTGGCACGAGGAAGGGTTTTATTGACGGACTGATATCTTATTAAGGCTCATTGTCACGGGACTTCCAGTTTACATTAAGTTCCATTACTGAATATAATAAGCTGCATCTCAAAGCGACCCTCGAGTCTAATATCTGCAGCAGTGCGTTCAAAAGAACTCAACTGCAGCGATGCTTATGTTCAGTTTAAAAAAACAACAACAACACGTCACTGAAATGAAAAATAATGCGACAAATGAAAATGCTTTCATCCCAGACAGAAGCTTACAGGAAGCAGAGTTGATGTGACAATCAGAAGGGTCGTCGTGTCCTGACTGCTCTGCTCGTGTGTACTGTTGGTCCTCGGCAGCATCTCTCCACAGAAGCACATTGATTGTTGCGCGTGTGACCCGCTGTACATCTGAGCGAGGCTCTTTTGGTGAAACGAATACTAACCAGTTGGATTACAGATTGTATTTACATCAACCACATTTAAGAGTTTCGTTAAAAAATATACAGATTATTTGATCTGTAATAACATTGAACTGACGTTACTGCTGTGCTTTCAGGTCACTTTAAGTGATTTATTTTCAGTTTGTTTTACAAAGATGATGACGACATCTTTCAGAAAGGTCATCATCAACGTTTCGAATGATTATATATATATACATAATATATATATGTTATTTAATATGCTTGTTCCGGTTATTTTCTTATCGTATTTTAGGTATTCAAAATTGGGAGATGAATGAATGTCCCAGGCTGAAAACACCTGGTTTCCCTTATAAAAACCTATTTCTTTGGCTATTTGGATCTACTTGACCAATCCTCCTAGCTGGCTCAAGCTCCATCCTGATAAACGCACTTGTGGCTTTGTACTTCATTATTACTAGTGTATCTTCACTCAAAACTGACGCGCACAGCTTTTAAAACATTACAGACTGGACAAGAGTATAAACGATATAAAACATTATGACAATAAGCACGAGAGTCTGTGGATAAGCGCTGATACAGGCCGACTCTACTCCGCCAGGTACACGGCTACGTCCTGAGCCGGAGAGGCAAACATCCCATTGAGTTCAGCGGAGCCTCTCGCATCCTGCTGGAGAGAGCAGAGAGGACACGAGGTCAGAGGAGGAGTTCTCTTCTTGCTTTTGTTCGGGTTAGTTAATTCAATCATTCACACAATTACAGAATTGACAATGAAGACAGTCATTAGTTCAGGCTCTACATTTGATTGTTGTGATAAAATAATCATTTATCATTCCTCCTTTAACCTTCCTGTTGGGTGAAATGACGTGTTTACCTGAGTCTGTCTGTGGCATTCCAGGTAGTGCTGAATGTTGAGCGAGTGCTCCGACGAGCTCATGCTGGGCGGACTGATGTTGGTCTTCTCCTGGCTGATGGCGGACGTGCCCACCACGGACTCACTGTGGCTCCACTGGAAGTAGCAGGAACCTTGAGCAGGACTCTGATCCAGCGACGCGTCAGCCCCCCTCAGGCCCGAAGAGCCGGAGAGAGCCAGGACGTCGCCTCCTGCTGGACTGGAAGAAAAGTGCTGGTCGAACATGCAGCTGCTGTGAGCGGCTGCCTGGCCGCACGTCAGCCCTCCCGGCTGAGCGTGGTTCAGTCCGGCGACGCCGCTCGGCCACAGGCCGGCGCGCGGGAGCGTTTGGCTTCCGGGAGTTTGGCTGTGACGTGCCGGCATCGGCTCGTGTCCGTTCTGCACGAGGCCGGCGTGAGGCGGCTTCTGCTGCCGGCTCTGCGGCCACTGCTGAACCTGTTGGCAGTGCGTTTCAAACGAGGGGCTTCCTTGTAGACACGTGGTGGCAAAGGGAACGGGAATAGTAGGTGCGCTGATAGAATTGAAGGCTTTGCAAGGAATCAGGGGGGGCAAAATGTCCATCACGCCGGGCGCGACGTTGTTTGGTTGTCGAGCAGAGCTCTGCAGTAACTGTCCGTTTGGTGCGATCGCGGGAGCTGGAAAACTGTTTTGAGGACACCGCAGAAGCTGGCCGGGCTGCGTCAGAGGGCCCATGTGGCTGATAGGTGCCCGCCCGCAGGACGGGAAAGGGGCTGAGGCGTCAGGGACAGTGAGCTCTGGGAGCTCTATAGACGGGCTGAAAATGTCCCGGAGCTGCAGCGGTTGAACAGCAGGCAGGTTGGGGTCAGCCTGAGTCATCAGGGGGCCGAGGTGGGAGAGATTCTGGGTGAATATCTGAGCAGACTCTGCAATCACCGGGCCGTTGTAGAGACCGTTCATCGGAGAGTACGTACGATCGGGGCTCGGCGTCTCAAACAGCTGTGGCTCGCCGAGTCCGGCCCGGGCGAAGGGGTCCTGCTGGTTGTTGTTGGCCGCCGTGAGGCAGCTGGGAGGGCTGGCGTCTCCCTTCTCCTTGAACAAAACGGTGTCGATGAAGTCAAAGATGTCGTTGGTGAGGACGCTGTCCAGCTCAGCCTTGACGTTGCTCTGGTGATCCCCGTCCTGACTTAATCTCTTCAGGGTGTTTTCCCACTCCATCAGCTCCTCGTCGCTGACGTCCAGGTTCTGCAGAGCCGTGCAAAAGTCGCCGTCTTGAGCCATCTTCTCCAGGTTGTCGATCACAGCCATCACCGACTGTTTGGCCTCCTCCTTCACGACGACGGCGTTGCCCATCGCGGTGGTGTCTCCGCCGCTCTCCTGCCACGCGTCGCCGGCCACGCTGACCAGCGCCTGGCTGTCCATGAACACCTGATCCACGGGCAGAGGGGTGTCCGGCATCTGCATGTACACCGATTGATCCTGACTCAGGAAGCAGTCCAGCAAAGAGCCGGGGGTCACGTCCTTCTTCATGTCTTCCACGTTGCTGAACATCTTATTGAACTGAAACTGCGCGACGTCCACGGCGGGGCCGGTGTTGTAGAGGACGCCCTCTCCCGTGGTGAAGCTGAAGGGAAGCTGCAGCCTCCTCTGACGCAGATACTCCTCGCCCTCCGCGTTGCTGAAACGGACCAAATAGCACACGTTACATTACCGACTAAAGGTCAAGAGTCCTATGATTTAGAAACCCGGTCAATCCGCTGTCCTGGAATGTGCCATCTAATTTGATCATCATCGTAACCAATCAAGCCCCTCACAGTTCAGTCATTAAGGATGAAACACTCACACTAAAGCTCTCTGATATGCGATGATGAATTCAGGTCTTCCTCCTTTGTAGATGAGCTTGGCGTTGGACTTCACCCACACCCAGCCACCCGACTTAGTGAGGAGCCTGAACACAGTCAGACCGGTCTCTCCTGTTTTAATCACTGCGATACGAAGACAACAACACACAATAATGGTTATCCAGCAAAGCAGCAATACAGGAGTTCCACCGACCGGCCCGCGTATTCTTCAATAACAAAAACACAGCCACAGATCGTTGATCCATATTGTTCATTACCAAACATTTACCGATATTAACTTTGTCCGTACAACAAAGTAGAAAATAACCTTACAAATATTGATCATTTTGTAAATATCAATGAACTCTTTTGAGAAGTAAACGGCTGTATTTATGTATTTCACTGATCTTTTAAGCTTTTTTTCTTTGAATTATTTAGTAAAATGTTGTATAATATCACAAACAAGAATTTTAACATTTTGTATCGAGTAAAATAATGTGGCGATAAACCCAAAATGCCGCTGTGTGTAGCTTTGGTTCTTACTTTGTCTGATTACCTCTTGCATCAAACAAACAATGTGAATGTGTATAAAACACCAAATAATACTCATATTTCATGTTAAAGCCAAGTCAAAATCGCCGACGTACTGCGGATGTGGTTGTCGGCGCAGTGCATCATGTCAGCTGCGTGGATGAACTGGTAGCCGGAGCCTTTCATACACAGCTCAATCTCTGAGTAGCCCAGAACAATCTTCCCCCTGGAGGGACACAAAAGAGGAACAACATTAAGTTTGTTGAACTGGAATTCATTTCAGTCCACAAGCAGCAGCTGAACACACAGCGGAACAAGTGGAGCATCTAAAAGTTTATTATTACAAAAAGTTTGCAAAGAAATCATTTCAAAAAAGGAGAAAGGAAGGATTTGTAGCACCTGCTATCAACGCCCAAGGGTGTGAAGTCCAGCTTGTGCTTGGTTTGAAAGAGGAGCATCTTGGCTCTGATCTCCACGATGGTCGGCGGCTGGACGGGCACAGCGATGGCGAAGAGCGCCAGCTGAGCTTTGTTACAGTTCCCGTTGGAAACCTTCTGGCCGATGAGGTACTTCAGGCGCCCCTGGAACTTCAGCGCCTGGTTCGGGGGGTGAAAGAACATCAAATTATTTTCTTACATGTTAAAAATATTCAATAAAGCCTCTCGCCATGAGAGCATTATTTGGCACAGTAGCGCAGGCTCTCAATCAATACGGCGAACACAGGCTACGCTCCGGGCTAGGAGACTCATGCTGCTTCAACGGAAGGACAAACGTCCCCCAACTTCCAACCTATGGATTAGAGATCTTATGCATCAATACATTGTTATGCTACAAGAGGCTGTGCCGGCAACTTTTACACCATTTGGTTCCAGTTGTGGGTCAGGTAGAAAAGATGGTCTTTGTGTGTTTTTTCATCACTAAAGTCATAGCTTAGGGTTACTTGTGGGATGGGGTTTTGGTAAAATGTATCAAACTGAATTTCAAATTGTATTTTGTGTAGCCAAAAAAAAGGCTTTTATTGTGCTGAAACGTTATTCCAAAAGACCTGCATGAAATGTTGTTTGTGAGATGAGTTTTCTAATTCAACCAAAGGCTGTTGAGCCACATTCCACCCCATGTTTTGACAACAGAACTAGAAACATTGTACTAACGAGGAAGCCGGAGGAGTTGTCCAGGAGGCAGCGGAAGCGACACACAAAGCTCCTCTCCAGGAAGGACGAGTTCTCCGGCGGAAGCTGCTCCGGACTGTACATCACCGTGCTGCTGCTGCCGACACTCTGCAACACTGAGAACAACAGGTCGAGATCACCCTCTGGTCTGGTCCACACACACACACACACACACACACACACACACACACACACACACACACACACACACACACACACACACACACACACACACACACACACACACACACACACACACACACACACACACACACACACACACACAGAGAGAGAGCCGGAGACCGAGCTCATCTTTGTTTTTCCATTCACAGTTCTTACCGTCTCCGCCCGCGGCAGCAGACGGGGGGTTCAGAGCAAAGTGGAGCTGCTGCCTGAACAAGGACCGGTCGTCGGTGTGGATGAGCTCAAACACACTCTGATGAACCACGTCCGACTGTCGGCAGAGGAGAGAACACAACGCTCGGTCAGCAGTTCAGGTCCTTTAAGACATGGTTTGAATAATTCAAAACAGACTGAACGTGTTAGACAGCCCTCTCCACCACCACTTACATCTCTTGACTGCCCGATTAAATTATTGTATCTCGTAAAAAAACGTCATCTCACCTGATGGAAGCCCAGGTAGTCCTTGACGGTGGAGGAGGCGTAAAACACCGATCCGTCCGACGTGACCACGATCACGAACCCGTTCAACGCCTGCACGAGGAACAGACAGTCAGTCGACACTCAGAAGTTTCTTTTTCATGGAATCTCCTTTTTGCTTTTTACTTTAATTCATTGGAATGTCAATTTTTAACTTAATACTTTTGTGCATTTTGGAAGGTTGCCACACTAATTAACAACATGAATGAGATTGTAATCTCTGTAACTCTTGTAACTCTGTAACTCAAGTCTTTGAAGGTCTTTGCTGTTACCAGAGGACAGCTGAGCAGGTTTTACAGTAAACAGAATATGCTTCCACTAACTTAAAGTCCCCACAGAGAGAAAACTACAGCTCTGTAGTCATGTATGTTACGATTTAACTTCCACCCGTTTCAGAATACGTCCAGATTAAATCTCATTCTGTGAAAATAAAAATCTGAAATCCTGCCGCCTGTTGATAATCCCAAAATAACTGCACCAGCTGCTGATTCTCAAAGGCCCTTTGTGTTTCACAATCACAGCCCGTTGTGTTCACGAGGACGAACGGAGTGTGACAATGTGGCTGACAGGTGAACGTCAATAAACGAGGCCGGGGCCCTTGACAAAGTGCTGGTTTTGTTAGGAGCCACAGAGCGTGGCCCAGGCTTTTGGCAAGAGGCCCCAAGACGAGCGGCCTCACCTGTCAAAACTTCCTCCAGCGCGGAAAGACCTGGATTAGCTCCACACAGCGCGGCTAGCGCCCAAATAAACAAAGTCTGCCCGGGCATTGGTGCACCTGCAAGCCTCGGGACGTTCACTTATCCATCAGGCCGTGGGACTTTTTCCCTTCTGCGTACAGCAGTGACATTCAACGCCACGGTTTAGAGGCGTGTTTACACTCTTTCTTGTGTCTATTGTGTGTGTGCGTGTGTGTGTGTGTGTGTGTGTGCTCTTTGCCTGTTGTGATCTGTGTGTGAGAGGTCTGCTGCTGCTCTCTCGTACAGACATGTGACCTGGCTTCATGACCTCGCTCCTCCTGACCACCGCTTCAAAACGGTTAGCGATGGAGAACAGGCCTTTCTTTCAGGGACGGGGAATTCCTCTTTCTACATTTAAATGGCATTTAGTTTATTAACTAAACCACCGGAGTTACCAAAACCAAGAGGAGAAGAGAGACGGAGTGAGTTTAAGCGTGTTGGGGATAGAAACCAAAACTCATTGGTATTTAACACAATTTTATCTAATGCAGTTTTGTGTAGTAATGTAGTTTGTATGTGTTGTGCAGGAACCCGGTTGTCCTGCAGAAAGGACAATGAGACTACACTCTGATGGTGTCACACCAAACATGCTCACTAGGATCCACGTCGAAGAGAAAGCTGCTTTTCATGAGCATCACAAAGTTACAGTATTTGCTGCTTTCTGTTCAAATAAAAAGCTAAAAGTAACGAGCAGTACGATGGATAATGAACGCGTCTTACCTGGAGCAGCAGGTCCCCCTCGGAGAAGCCGGAGGTGTCCGTGTTGTTCCCGTTCTGCCCGTTCCCTCCAGAGAACATCAGACTGCTGCCGGTGTTCATGGTCGCTGCAGAGAAAGGTGACAGAATGGAGAGCAGGGGTCAGCAGAGGTCATACAAACAGCTCTGTGTGACAAAGGATTTAAAGTGTTGAAAGGCTAAACCAACATATCTAATTAGTAAATCTGTAGTTATATATACAGTATATATATATATATATATTACTGTGATTGCTGAGATCTGATCACAAATCCACATTTTAGCAACACTGTTACCAGCTGTGCCAAATCTAATGGACACAACGGACAGCTTGGAACACGTCTAAGATTCCCTTTCACTTGGTTTCAGTAACGATATTCTAAACTATAGCTACACCGGTTAGTTTGTCCTGTTGTCTGACGATACACTCCATCCGCACCTTTACATGATCCCCAGAGGAACGGGAGACGTTTAAGTGAAAAGCATTCCCGTAGTATTCTTTCAAAGTCACAAACCTGCAGTTTAGTCTTTATTATAATAATTATGGAATTCTCTTTGATAAAGTTTAACTCAGATGGTGGGCAGGTTACTACAGTTCATTTCTGCAACATTGTTAAAAAACGTCTGCTTTAAAAGGAACCGAAGTGAATCGATGTATTTTTCTTTTGTCGGCGCTTCTCATCATTCATCGCCGACTCTGAGGACGTAGAGCGACACTCACATTCACACAGAACCCTGAAGCTCAACATGAACGTCTGAAATGTGCCTATGCACTGAAATAAACGACATGTTGTGGCTTTATTTAAGCTGTAAAGTTATGGATCTTCTATCTGACGGATACAAAGCACACAAGCAGGTCTGCTGTTGTACTAAATGTCACTGTGTATGTAGCTCAGTGCATTGGGAACAGATAACGGTTCTTTGAAACACATCACATGGCAGCAACATCAAATCTTTGCATCTCGCCTGAAGACACCGCATGTGGAGGGCTCGATTAATACACTTCGCTGGCTGAGAACGCGACTTGTTTCACATTCCTCCGTCGTGTTTCGAGGCTGAGATAGGCACACGGTGAGGCCTCTGAAGAGGCCCGTCCACACACGTGACTGTACTCAAACCAGTTCAGAGCTCCAGGGACAGGATCGGCGTTCACCTGAGCCAGTTTAGACAAACATTTCCAGGTGAGGGATTACAGAGAGTCTTGGCACCGCGTCTGTTTGCTTTCTATATTAGGGAGATGAGTGAGCTGCGAACAAGAGTTTAGGCAGGAATTGCATCACTTTGTTACCAACACTGAGTAACAACAACTCCTCGGCTCCACTGCTTATCTTGGCTTCATGTTGGCGGAGTGACTCAGCCACTGCCGGAAAGCCTTCTCACTGCTCACCATTGTTCTCCGGGCGGCCCCACCGTGTCATGTCATGTTTAAAACGCTCCTCAGAACTCACAGGAGTCATGCTCGTATTGTGAGAGATGTTGACATGAGGAAATCATTTTGCATGTGTACAGTAGAACGAGCTTCAAGGCTGGATACGATGCAAAACACATACAGATCTATGTTCTCTGTGGCTCAGTAGAGGAAGTGGGGGCCTGGCTTTATAATAGAGATAGGTCTCACTATGTGACCATGTAGCAGGAATCACAATGGATGTTCAGCATGTTTTACCTTTGTTGTTTCTTTGTTTTTAATGGATTCATGCACTGGAGTCTGCCTCCATAATATCCAAAATAAAACCCTGCCATGTGAAACAAAAGCAGCTGTACTTATTCATACTTAGTCCCCGGTCATCATAAGTTATGTTGACTGTAAAAGGGTAAAGCCACGCTGAACACTGTGGATGGGTTCATACATATCTGAATGTAAGATCATGAGTGAGCAGCAGCAGAAGAAAAACAGCTCTACTCGAGCCAGAAGACAGGCGTTCTCATAGCTGGAGAACTGATCTGGCAGCCTGCATATCTGCACGCACACACACACACACACACACACACACACACACACACACACACACACACACGCACATAACACACACGCACACACACTCGGGCCTCTTGCATCTGCCCCTGGGGTTTTATTTTTGTAAGCGATAGTCGACAAGAGCGCTTCCCTTATCTGGAGCGGCACTACAGGAAAATCCAAGGATACGGCCTCTCCCAACCCGTCCAGCTCTGTCACGCTACTTCTCTTCAGGAGGGAAGAGGTCCCTGAACCCTGAACGCTCAAACACTCCCCACCTTTCAGCGAGAACTCACACAGTGTTTGCACAAACACACAGAAACCGCACAGATCCGACGATCACACGTCGACGCGCCACACAAGAGCTGCAGGTCTGACACACACAACGCCATCCACGCATACGACCACCGTCAGCGTGAAAGGAGAGTTACATGTGCAGAAATCATAGAATAACACATTCACACACACACACACACAGTGAATGATTAGTGCTTCAGCCAGACATTCACAGGCAAACGCAGGTCATGCCACAGTCCGATGTCTGTCTCCACTCAGTGATTGTGTGAGTGCGTGGCCTCTTTATGGCCGCTACGCTAACAGCTCAGCTGTTGTTCATGTAGCACGTACGGGTCTCCATGCAGCTGCAGGGGAAGACACAGTTTATTACTTACGTGCAATATTATGCTTTTAAATGATGTATTATCATATCAAATATGTGCCCATTTTCATACATTTCCAGAACAGAAATCTGAACATCGGATGAAGACAGTTTCAAAAATGTCTCGCTTCATTTTGTTGACATTACAGACGGGACAGCCATAAAAAAGCCATAAACAGCCATAAAAAACATCTATTTTCTCCATGTTTTTATTAATAAATGTAGAATAAATGAGTGTGTGAGTGATGTGAGAACCTTCAGCACATAGAGAGGAGTGAACGTGTAGAGTTTGGTGTGTGTAAGAGCTGCTGAAGTGGAGATTTATCATCAGAGTCTGAGAACAAACTCATTCAGAGAAAACGTCCTTTAAAGAGACGTTTAGTTCATTACAGACATTTAGAGACTCTACAGGTGAAGAGGGTCAACACATGAACTCATAGATATCACCATGAACCTTCACCACTTCATCACTCACATTAAGACGATAATCTTTGTTATTACGAGTTTTCTGAAAATGTATGTTTAAATGAGGCGTTCTCTGATGGTAACTTTTGGTGGATTTAGGAAAAATCTACAGACACAAACAGACAAAGTAGTAAAATGAAGAGATAAATGTGTGTTTTGGATGTTTTCCTCACACTTGCTGTGGAAGCAAAGTAACATGAAGAACACAGCTGTTGCTTGTATCTGTGTCTCGCCTTAATGACACCTGAGCCAGAGCTTCACCAGAAGTGGGAAAAGACTTTCCTGAAGTCTGTGGGAGGCAGTGAAGGAAAACAAATCAAACCGTACACACCTTCACAGAGCAGGGCTGTACACAGATCAGTTAATGGTGTCTGATGGTATTTGTGTGTGAAAAGACACTAGAGATGTATTCTCCTTCACTGAGCTGGTGCTGGCGCTGTTGACAGCATAACAACTGATTTACAGCTCAGCCTGGGCCTTCCTGCATCTACGCAACACTACATAGATAATGGTAGTGCCGATTAAAGGATTAGTAGAGCGACAATTCCTGATATGCATAAAACATTTAAAGTTATTTTTCACACAAAAGTGCCAAACATTCTCTTTCCTTTGTTTCATAGAGAGCCCCAGGGCTCAGTGGTGGGATTTGAACCCATGAACAACCTTGACAGCAGTACGTCTTTTCTTTGATATCTGATAAAAAAAAAAAACGCAAAAGAAACAACTTCACATTGTGAAACGTACAAGTTATGGCTCTTGGCTAAAACAGCCTCTGTATCGTACTAAACAGCGATTATACGCTCTCGTACGAAACATTTAACAGATGCCCGAGAAGCTTCTTCCAATACTTTCCAAAAAGTGAAATCTGACACCGAGAGGGGTCACTTCAGCATCAGAACTGTAGCTTCCTGTTTCAGTAAGCAAGCCATTATAGGATTGGTTAAGTGCAGAGCATGCCTTTGATGAAGAGTCACTCCAGGCAAACATCCCTGTCACTCAGGGAGCGAGGCGGGCTTTAACAGGACTTGACGTCTTTTCATCATGCGGTAATTAAGTGAAATCCAAAGAACTGAGGAGCCGACGAGGAGTTTTTTCGAAATGCGATCTCGTCTGATTACTCAGGGAAACAAGTTAAAGCAAAAGGGAAAACAAGTCAGAGAGTAACGACGGGGAAGCCTGAAGCACTGAAGAGTGAGAATAAAACACAGACCTCACTAGATGGACTCACATATTAAGTCCATGAAGAACTAAACTAGATCTTGAAATGCTGTTGAACTACTGAAAGTTGAACCAAAAAAAGAAAACAACTACACAAGGTCTCCTTGAAAGTGTTAGCATGTGTTGGGACACGGTTGAAACGTGTGGAGAGAAAAGGGAAATGTTGTCACGGGTTGGAAGTCTGCCAGATCCAGAGAGAGTATAAAAGCATGCCGGCAATGCATAGGGGAATACTATCTTGATTTGAAAACATTTAGTTCCAGCAGATCCTGTACAGAGATCGCTGTTCTCACGAGGATGTGCAGGAAAGGGCGGCGCTTGCAACAAATAACAGCCAATGAGCCGGGTCACAGTCCGTAGGCTCAACCTCCCACTAGCCTCTAGATGGATGTCCCTGTTTACAACAATGACTTTAGGGGGAAGGAAACAGCCTCAGCCTTTTTATGATCAGACAAGAATGTCATCGAGGCATGTCAAGGAAAAGAAGGAGAGAGCAGCTTTGGAGGGAAAACAGAGTTTTGCACAGGTTTATGATCGCTGTGGATATATCTTGTAATTATGCCGAGGTTACTCTAAATTAAACAGCATTTTGACCGACTCTGAGTTTCAACAGTTTGTTTGAATTTTGCATAATCCTTCCCCGGCTGTTAGTTAATAGTTGGTTCATTTAGATTGCATGGGAGGAGTCGAGGTTATTTGTTTGGAGAAGGTGGCCACTTCTTACACCTCGGCCCTTTTGGATGGTGTTGTTTGCGGGCCCCCCAAAAAAGCTCTCTTGAGTGAACCCTGTAGGTTTTTGGAAAGGCTTGTGTGCTGCAGCACAGAACCCACAAGCAGAGAACTGACATCAAACAAACACTGATTCTCGACTATTCAGGACACAATGTGTTTTGCCGGTGTGGGGGGTGGGGGGGGGGGACTCTGGGTGCATCTGTTCTTTTAATCAACGCACACTCGGCTATTTCGGGCTGTCTGGGCTCCTGTTATCGGCTTGAAAAGTAATGTCATCGGTTTGAGGACTGGGCACGGAGACAGAAGAGAAAACAATTCAGGTTGCTGCGATAGGCGTGCTGAGATGATTCCTATCAGTGTGCAGGCGGTCATCAGAGCGCTGAGGGGAGGAGGTTAGCCAACAGATAGAGAGCTCTTGGATGTTGAAGCTATTGGAAATATATGCAAATTACACTGAAAGCTAATTTACACTCCTGGATAAAAATATTTATATTATCAAAATTCCTTCCGAACCCTGAAAGATTGTAATCAAGAGCCTTAAATAAATGAAATAATGCGTCTTCTGTGTTTCTGATCCCCCCCAACCAAACTTTAAGTGGGGAAGACGGCCCATAAACAAACACGAGCGCTTTTGGAAGACTCTAAATGTCACAGAAAGCCTTGGTGGGCGAGCTCGGCTCCGGAGCCAACATCGAAACCAAGAGAAAAAAAAAAGAAAGAAAGAAAGTCTGGGTACGACGAGTGATGTAGCGCTGTGGTTTGTAGAGCTGGAGAGACGGAGAACAAACCTTCCAGAGAATGGAAATTGGGGAAAAAAAAAAATGAAAACGTGATTAAATCTGTCTCCCAGCGGTTGCTTGCATTCTCACGACATACTGAAAGGCGAGTCATGAATCTGGAGCCAACAGGCGACTTCTGTCAGCCCCGGAGAGACGTCCTCCTCTCACATGTTATGATGTTACCGAGCTGACAGGTGAATCATGTCCAGGTTTTAAGTGCATGCATCAGTAGGACGTCTTTGAGTCCACTGGGATTCAATAACAAACAAGACCGGGGCTTCTACCGTTCACAGACTCTCCTACGAGCTGCAGACCGTCTCCAGGACTTTAGAGATATTGTCCTCACCCCTTTCTTCCTTCTGTTACACTTGTGTCGTGTGGATGGGTTTGTTCGTACATGGTTCAGATATCCCAAATACCAAATTACATCAAAATTATAGCACATGATACAGGGTTACCACATCAACTGTGATTGCTAACAGGCCCTGGATGTTTTCAATGGAACTTGGAGAGCAAATACGCATTTTTCAGCAGCAGCGAGCCACAAGCCTTTCAAAATATCCAGCGCTGCCTCATAAAGTCACGCTATGAGGCCGAACAGTCCGCTCTTGTTGAAAAAAAGAAAAAGAAACAAGATCTGCCATTTAAGGCAGCCATAAATAGCTTTGTTTCATTATCAGGTCTTTAAATCCCACTCGTATCCCCTGAAATTTGAAGTTTGTTCTTTTCTTGTTACCCAACGATTCATCAGATCATTATCTGAACTTCTAGGCATGTCCCCACTTGAACATCCATCCCAGGCCTGGTTTTGACTGGGATAACCCCGGAGAGGCAACCATGGCGGTCTCATTTAGACGTATAGCAGCCGTGATCCGTTCAAACGTTGCGCACATTCATCTTGTCCAACTTGATAAACTGGAGCTGAGTTTAATTAAAGAGAACATTTCATGCTCATTTTCAGATCCATACTTGTATTTTGGGTTCCCACAAGAACGTGTTTACATGCTTTAATTAAAGTCGTAAATGCCTCCGATACATCCTAAAATTAGGAATCGTGTATCGGCGACTACGCCAGACTATGCATCGATCAGATAACACATATCATTATTATTTAGGCTACACAGGAACAACAACGATCCGTACATCCTGCCTACTGAGCATGTGCAAACTAGTACGACACACCCGTGGTTAAACATTGTCGCGCAGCCTATTTTCTCCCTGATAATGCTACTTTGTGAACAACAAATCTGTGTTGAAATCTGCAGGAGGAGCTAGCTAACGTTAGCTGTTAGCAGCCGGTGGGCAGCACAGTCCTGCTAGCTAAATAACGCAGCTAACAGCTAACGTATGCAGGTTGCATTGAGTTACATTGTGACGGCTTCAAGCTCTACTCAGTGAAAATAAGGTGAAAGGTAAATAATAACGCTATCATGTGTTCAAATGTCATCTGTGGGTGGAAACTTAAATAAATGCAGATGTCCTCGACTCACATTGTGGAGGCGTTTACTGGCAGGAAGAGAGATAACAAGATCATTTTAGTTTTTTAAACTTTGAACAGCAGTGAATGAACCAACTGTGTGTCTGTAGCACCAACAGCTACGACTGTGTTTACAGGCACACGACTTATTAAGGGCCAGTGGGCCGCCCTCACACTTTGGTTTGGTTCTGCTTTGAAGGTTTTTTCTCTTTCTTAGGGAGACTGTCTTCAGTCTCCAGTTGAGCGTTTAGAGTCCGACTTCTGGGTCTAGTTTCAGCATAAAGGGAAGCACAGGCTCAGTGATAAACATGCTCTATTACGGAACAAATGGTATATCCCATATCATGGCACATGTATGTATCTGGCCATCTACACCACCAGCAGACCACCATTCACCTCATTGCCCGTCCTGATTGCACTCTTTTTGCACTCTTTAATATTCTGACGTCACAAGAGCTGCAACAAAGTCACAATAAGCAAACGTTGATTTCTAGACGAACTGATCGAGTGTCTGAGAAATCAACACCCAGGTTGGAATAAACAGTCAGTAACCTGATTTACTGAAGACGACATCAGAGCCGTTTGATGACAGCAGACATACACGATGCTGCAACCCAATATCACACCTCATAATGAACGACACATTGTTTTTTGGCTTCCGCCGTGCACTTGTCAGACAGCCGTGTCTCACACACACTCACACACACACACACACACACACAGTTGGCATGGCTGACACTGCATATGTGCAGGCTGTCTAGAACGTGTTTGACGCCTGTGAAAGCGTTCAGGGGGCTGTTCTGTTTTAATCCACACACCCTGATGCCTCCTCCCCGCAGCAGACAGGCGTCTGTCCTGAGCTGGACCTGTTCATACGGGACGACTACCGCGGGTTCATCTGTGACGGATGCCGTCAGTAGAGACTCCAGTCTGCAGTGGAGTTTGCTCGCTGCAATTTACTGCTAAACCGTAGAATTATGTACAATTGCTTTACATAATTACAAGGTAGGTTTTCTTTCTCTTGTTCTCTTATCAGCCACACACGGACGCCGTCTCGCTCTCACTTTCTTCCAGGCGGGATCGGATATCGGTGACAATGGGGCCGATCTACAGAGAGGCGAAGTCCCTCCACCTCCAGTGTTCCTATGAGACCCATCACCAATAAGGTCTCATCGTGGGCCACAGAAAAGGGCGGGACTTTGGCCTCTCCATTCAATTCTATATTTACTAACTCCATATTTTACTGTATATATTATGTACTGTAATTTTGAGGCATGCAGCTAATTAATTAAAACACTGGTGTCTGATTGGTTCTCTGTATCAGCCAATAGCCAAAGCCCAGGCGTCGTATCAGGACAGAAAAAAGCAGGATCAGTGCTGAGATCATTTAATAGACCTGACAAACTGCACAACGTGCACAACTCAGACGACAGTGTCGGGAAAGGACGTGTGAACACGTGACTCTCAGTAAGCGTTCACACTTTAAATGTAAACATACCACAGATGCTCTGTTAATGCCACGCTTCAAACCTGTCTCACACACTTCCTGTTCGTCCAGCTAACAGCTACTTACTCATGTTTCTCCTCTCAGAAAACAATGAATATCTTGAAGTAGAGAGATGATAAGCACTGAAACATAATGCTAATTGACCGATCCTGTAAGTGACTCATTTCACCAGAGTAATGCTCTCTGCTTATATCAGTAACTAGATTAGTTTATGTCTCGGTACATAAACCAATGAGTGACATACTATTTAATCGATACCTTCGGTCTTATTACCTGCTAATGTTGTGGAATGGTGCACAGTGAGTGAAGTCTACGGTGACAGAGCAGCAGTATTCATGGGGGTGATGGGTTGCACATGGGCTGTTTGGTGGGACATGTGATTGTGATCACTACAGGGCACAGAGCGTCTATTCAGAGAGCCGGATCACTGCCAATGTCAAACCAACTGAAGGAGACGGTGAGACGAGCAGAGGCTCAAACAAAACAAGCTGCAGGAGGATGTCTGCGACGCACAACGCTGCACAAAGAAGAACAAAGTGACAAACCATCAAAATCTCCACGACTGTCTGAAGGTAACGACGACAGCTGAGTTTTAAAAAAGTTTGATTTCAAAATGTGCAGTTGTAGCGTTTCCAAACTCGGCACCATTACCGCAGACTTTTAAATCAGCTCACACACCTTCAACAGTTCATGTTTTCCAATGTGGATTACAAAGATGTTTCATGTCTGTTTGCTGGGGCTGTCGGCTAATGCAAACTTTAGTGCGGGATGTTTTTGGTTGACCTTTGCCTCGAGCGCTGCAGGAGAAAAATGGTTGTGTTGGTTAAATGAGGAGGACGGCGTGCTGTGATTGGTTAAGGACTATAAAATGCCAAGAGGAGTTAAGGAGAGGAGGAAGCTGTCAAAACGTTTCTTTTAAAACAGGATCTGATGCATAAAACCAGAAAAATGCATGCATGCCCATATTTGCATCGGTGTCAACTGTCAAGCACGCTTTTTTTCTTTCACACTAGCATCATTTCAATTGATAGGGGTGTAAACTGCAACACGCACTGAGCTGAACTTTAGATAAATTATTCACATATAAATCTCTCTCTTCATTTTCACTTTTTCCCTGTCCGGCTATAAAACCATGTTCTGAAATATGCACGAGGTGCACACATTCGCACGCAAAGTTCCTCATTTATCAACACACATTTTTGTGTGAGAAAGGGCATGTGCGTCATTTTGGCGCTTACGCATCAACGAAACATCTGGCTCCAGGTGTTTGATACGGCTCCACTGATGTTCCACATGTGCTGTCTGTCCATTTAGTAATACCGTCGAGGAAAACCACGTTGAACCCGCCTTGCATGGAAAACTATGGTTTTTGTATTTAAATGCTGACTGACTTGATAAAAGTGAGTTATGTTCCCTGGTCTACACCAGCTGCATGTTAGTTAAAGGAACCAACCCATCTATCAATAGAGAAACCGATGTGCAAAATGACTTGAAGCAGGTAATCAAAGCTGGTGCAGAGTTTCCCATGGATTAGAAAGGTCATGTTGTAAACGCACTTGAGCAGAGTTTATAGAAGCTACTATCTGAAACGACTACACGATGGCGCAACTTCAGCCCATCGAGCCTGTAGAGCAAAGAAAAGTAGGCAAGAGGTTGTGAGAACGAGCAGCGCTGGAATGTCACAAGTCTGATGATGACTACACGTCCATTCATCCCCGATGTTCACACTGCTAATTACAGTCTGCAGCTACAAATGTTTAAAATGCATTTGAGTTGTTTTAGGTTTTCCTTTTGTTACGTTGATATTGTCACTGGGTTAGCATCGCATGTGATAACAGGTTAGACAAATCACATTATAGAAAGACGACTGCTGTAACGTACTAGCACAAAAATAAGGAAACTGAATAAGACTACAAAGATGTCTAATCCTGATAACATCATGGTGACCCAATACATTCTGTGCACATTTAGTCCACTACTAGGTCTGGGTATTGGTACCTTTAAAAGGTATCGACCGAAATAACCCAGTACCCAGTAGTATCGAAACTCAATCAGCTTTGTGCCTGGATTTACAAAAAAAAGACAGCACTGCAGCAGCTTCAACCCGTGAAACAGGATTGTGGTCATGAACACGGAGATGTCTGAGCCAGCAGGCTAGAAGCTAACGGTGCTAAAAGCGCTAACAACGACAACAGTGCTGAATGAGTTTCAATCTAACGGTGTAAAAACTGTGGGGAACCATGGACACTAAGAGCTCGCCAGTGCAACACACAGCTTCCATTCGAATGACTCTACGCATCGGAACTGGTATCGTGATGTTTTAAACGATACCCAGCGCGAGCCAATACTCCACTGGCCAACAAGCTAGACACTAAATCCAAGATTGAGTCGGGTTTTTGTTGCACACACAGATTCAGTGCAACATGTCCAACTACTACGAGATAGCACAGGCAGAACAACGCACAGAAAACGCACCAAAAAAAAGCAACCGAGACAAGACACAGATATTGTAACCACATCAGTGGAGCCCCGAGGCAACCGGGCAACTTCCTCAGGAGCCTGTCTGCCAACACCTCGGCTAACATGTCTGTTTGAATCATCTGCGGGTGGTGGACATATTATATGCGTGACTCACACATAATTGACTCATCATTCAAAGCCATGGTGCCTGCAAGTTTAATCAACTTACGGTGCGGACGTGAATCTTAAGGCAAACAAAAGAATATTTCTTTAATAGTGACTATTGTTAAGTGTTGCTAATAGAGAGGGTGGAGTATCGAGGATGTGTTGTTTCCTATAACCAGATTCCTGCATGCTTCACATTCCTGCCTCGGCTGTCAAACGCGCCGCCGGTGCATCTGCATGCGCCGCTCTAGAAAACCGCTTCCAGTTTCCGACCCCTCACCTTTGAAGTAGCTCTTGACCCTCAGGTAACCCACGCTGAGGCGCAGCACCGACAGCTTGTCCAGACGAGAGCGCACCTCCCCCAAGAAGGGCAGGAGGTCGGTCAGCCGGTCCAGCTCGCCGTTCAGCCGATCCCGGTGGCGCTTTGAAGGGTTCGACTTGACGACGTCATTGCTTTCAGAGGCCTTCTTCCTGCGGGAGCGGGAGGAAAAAAAACACATAGTCGGTTAATTGAAGGGCCACATAATGCTGAATGAGAAAGCCCGCGATCGAGACTGTGAATCAGGGCTGATTCAGTTCAGGCCTGGTGAACCGGCTCTGCCTGAGCATGCCATCTGTGGTGACACATTCCACATCAGACATGAGCCGTTTTAACTCTCAGCAGACAGCTTTGAACCTACTATAAAAACCAGGCAGCCATGATTGTGACTAATAAACAAGAGCGGATCAGGCGAGTCAACAGGACATCAGCTCCCGTGATGAGTGTAGATAGAGGAATGAGGTCTTTAGTAGTAGAATGCACAATCAGCATTATTCCAGATCCTCATGTCAGCTCGGCTCTCCGTACAGAACAGGTGTTTGATTGACCTGCGCAGTGACTTAACTGATCACACTGAACTCGGCTGCATAAAACGTTTTGACGGGGCTGAAGCTATTTTTTTCTCCAGGGCCGCTGAATGCACCACCACCACCAAGCTGGAAGTCCAGCACCGTGAACCAGAGCCCTGGTCTTCAGGACGTCACACACCGCCGGAGGCATGACAAATAAAAAACGAGAATACTGCCTGTGAATATTTTGCATCTAAAAGGCAGTAAAAGGTTCAAATAGATATCAGGCATTTCTGTTCCACCAGATGTGATTGGTTGACTTTAAATCGCTGCGCCAGAGCTCAGAAAAATCAACAATGTTCCAAAAAAATAAAAAAAGTTAAAACAAAATCTATGAATCACAAGCAGCTGTTAGTTAAAATCGACAGTGCTGTTGAGATTCAATACAGTATCACACAATCTAATATCGTGACACTCAAGTGTGGAGATATTTTCTTAAACCCCTCCTGACAGCTGGAATTCTTCAAGTCTTCACTTATTGCTGTTAAGCACAAAACAATAAACATCTGCCTCTTAAATGTTCTCCTGGAGGATTATCTGCGGTTCGTCTACTCGCCCACTGTCTTGAAACTGTCTTGAAAGTGAAATAACGCCATCAGCCAACAGATCCAGTCCACTTTCTGTCTCCTACATGAAAACAACACAGTGTGTGTGTGTTTGTTCCTCCAGGACACAATCTTCAGCTCACAATGAATTACACAAGACGCCAGAATGGAAAATATAGAACGTCGTTACCACAAGTCACTCCATTGACTGCGTGTGACGTTTGACAGAAGCGTCTTTCACCATCACAGCAGCTTCATTCGCTCCGCTTCCCTTTCACTTTGGTGAGACCACCCAACGCTGGCTGGAGATACATGTCATTACTCACAAATCAGACACACATGCTGCACCGGGAGTGAGACCAAGTGTGAGTGAGAGGGTGCGGTGGGGACGCCATTCCTCCACCGCACACCTGCAGGGAAAAACACTTAACAGCTCATAGATAGGGACGCTCGTTCCTGCCGCGAAAAGAACGGCTGAAGATGGAGGAAAGATCATTTTGAACTTTTTTTGTATGCATTTATTTAGTTCAGTGGTTGAACGTCGAAAGGCTTACATCCTGAGTTGGGTGGGAAAGCGTGGCTGCCGTCTGCGCGCCTCCACCAGACCGCGGCCGCTTTTATAGACGGCAGTCGCGTTTAGCAGAAGGAGCGAGGAGTCAGTCGGGGTAACGAGGTTATTTACCAATGAGACGAATGTGATGTTAATAAGCATGAGCCAATCCGTTGTTTAGTTTAACAAAGTTTAATGAACTAATCCTGACGAGCGCCAAGAACGTCTGCCACAAACGTGTCTTTAATGCACAAAGGCTGCTCTGTGTGCGCTGTGAAAGACATTAATAGCACCAATTATCACGGTTAATTGACTTAATTGAAAACGGTTGTTGTCATTTTATGGTCAGACTAAACATTCACGAGGCCTATAGTGTGAGAGTGAAAGCAAGAGTCTACAGCTGTTTAGACTGAGCAGCAGCAAGGCTGACTGTTGCTGTCCAATCACAGACGCGGATGTGATGTAGACAGCCAATCATTGCATCCCTCTGTGAGGCAGCTGAGCGCTGTCATATCTGTGTAGCAATGAGGAATCAGGGCCCAGCAAGAATACATCTGTATCATTTGATTTGATCGGTTTACATTAAAGACGGCGGCGCTGCAGAGAAATGAGACATTTACTATAAAAATCCTTGATATGATTACATTAATAGATGAGATATGAATGCTGTGTAGTAAATGTATCAATGCATGTGCAGAGTTGTCTGGTTCCTGTTCTGACTGGAACAACAATTCACATATAACCAATGCAACAAATATTAAAAACTAATTATATTTCGGGGTGCACGTTTTTTGCCACTGATGGCAACCAAGAGGCCACAAATTGTTTGCCAGTTTCTCCAGCCTTGCTTTGGAGCCCTGG
This sequence comes from Pholis gunnellus, assembly GCF_910591455.1. Classification (NCBI taxonomy): domain Eukaryota; kingdom Metazoa; phylum Chordata; class Actinopteri; order Perciformes; family Pholidae; genus Pholis; species Pholis gunnellus. The sequence continues at coordinate 21,996,659 of NC_136539.1, forward strand.
TTCAAACAGAACCACGACCACTGCGTGGCGTTCGCAGCTGTTTGGGAGTATATAACCGGGCCTTTATGGGTAACTCTTAGACATGAGGCTCAGTCTTTAATAAGTCAGATGTCCTTATTAGGCAGGAGTTTTCTCTGTAGAGATTTATCAACAGGAACCAATCAGTGATCTGTATCAGACTGGCCCAAACCTAATCACATTAAAGCGGTTGGTTCCAGCTCTTAAAAGCCTCCTCCACTTCTCCAGGCCTATTTCTACCGAAGCATATCTGCCGTCTCAGCATGTGAATTACTGACCCAAATTCCGCCCGAAATTTTTTTTTTCTCTTTACCGAAAGTTTGGTTAATGATAGGCTATAAAATGTCCTCCACTGCCACTGAACAGTCTGTGGGGAATGCAGCCTGAACTTGATTGCTGGCTTCAGACCTGAGCTCTATACCTTCTCACACGGAGCCGGGGCTGATCTCACTCTCTAGAAATGCCTCGCGGAGACAAAGGCCAGCATTCACAACCTTGGGGTTTTTTTCTCCTCCACCTTGATTTGCTCTGGATCACGGGGTTCGAGCAGCAGACATCAAGACGTTCATTGTAGGATGTTTTACCTCATCACTCAGTTTACTATGTGGTTCCTTATCTCAAGAGCAACAGCTTAGAGGTCTGAACCCGCTCACCCTCCGTCTCGGAGTCGTGTTGCAATCGGCTGTAATGACACTGACACACATTCGTCTGCCCGATCCAGAGCGATGACTCAGCGGCTCTAAAAGGAAGAAAAGCACGCTTTGCTTTCTGTACACGTTTGGCTGAAAACACAGACTTCAAATGTGGAAGGAGGATAGTTTACAATAGCAGGCCTTGGTAAAGAAATAACACATGCTGCACGGAAATGTACAAAAACAAAGATGATGAAGGGGCTACAATGAAAGCACTTCTATTGAACAATATCCTGCAATCAATCCGAACTTTAGGTTTTCTGTTACTTAAAAAAAAACAGAAAATGTGGTAAATGTGGTAAATGTGGTACTCTCCAGTTGCATAATACAGCGCAGATCTAAATTACGAGGCGGCATTAAAAAAAAAGAAAATCCAGGACCACGTCGGCACTACATCCTCTGCATCACTGCATCCAGTGCAGAGGCCACAGCATGACTCACAAAGTAACGTATGTAAGGGCTGTTTGAAGCGTGCTGCAATGTGCATACAATTGGAGAAATTGGATGCAGAAGTTTCTATAGATGTTTCACAACAACTCCCATCCTCTGGGAGAGAGCGAGCCACGATCTCTGAAGAGACGACTTTGAAAGCACTGGCTGCAGGTCAGGTTTGCACCAAAAAACGCTTTTGTTTTTCTTGGGCTGGAACTGGTTTGGCCAGAGTAAAGCACTCCGGGAAGGAGCCGGTTTCTTTTGTCTAATGAAGCGTGCTTCTTATTGTCACGCATGCAAAGTGTTTTTTTAAAAAAATGCTCTTTAGGGATGCTGCTGGGATAGCACTCGTGTCTGGAAGAAATGGTTCCCAGCATGAGCCGTTGTTTAGATCACAGACACGCTCGAACATTTGTCGCCCTACGTTTACACACATCAGGATTACAGAACGGTTCTGTGTCGTCCTTTAGAGCACATCAACATGTGTACAGCCGGGATCAGACCTCCTGCCTTCTGTTAATGGCCAACCAGCTCTACCAGCTGAGCAACAACGGCCTCATTTCATATCCATAATACCACACACACTATAATAATAACACAAACTATATTTGACCTGAAGCTGGGTTTGGTCATCCAACACAGCTTTAACAAACACACCAAACTATATTATTCTGTTGTTAGCCGCCGTGCACACGGCTTTATTTTTCTTAAACTGAGACATTTTTGTCCTGTAAGCACGTTGATAATAAAGTATCTGTTTGTGAAGACTGCTCTTTGAAAACGAGACAAAGGGCAAAGAACAAAGGGCAACTTTGTTGCCGGGAGTGTTTTGGTGTTGTGCCAAACCTCTTATCAGCATGTCTGCCTGTGTGTGTGTGTGTGTGTGTGTGTGTGTGTGTGTGTGTGTGTGTGTGTGTGTGTGTGTGTGTGTGTGTGTGTGTGTGTGTGTGTGTGTGTGTGTGTGTGTGTGTGTGTGTGTGTGTGTGTGTGTGTGTGTGTGTGTGTGTGTGTGTCTGTGTGTGCGTTTCTCACAATCCCTTTGGATTACAGTGCAAAGCACATTTGCACTGTTTAAGAATATGATCCAGTCTTATTAAGGATTCCATTGTTTGCTAAAATAAATGCTTAGTCACTATGAAGCATATAATTCATGATCCACTTTCTCAGTGTTAAGTGCACATTACCACTGTGCTCTCTGGGGGGGGGGGGGGGGGGGGGGGGGGGCCGCACACTATAATTAACTCATATTTCCACAGCAACCTGTCAGAGTGCTGCAACTGTTGAAGAACACGACTGAGAGGACAAAGAGACTCACATGAGTTTCCTGTGTTGTCAGTGTGGTTATTGGCAACCGACTTGCGAAATTTGCAAGCTATTCTTGGCTGTTGGTTGCCGTCAGTGGCAACCACAATGTGCATCTCAAAATAAATCATTTTTTTGTTTTCATATTTGTTGCATTAGTGATATTTAAATATTGGTGGAACCAGAGAAATGCTGCATGTGCGTTGTGTGTTTACTGGTGCACACAACAGGCTTCTGTTTTAGAGACGATGGAGAAACTACATTCAGCTTTTTGACTGAAACGTCAACATCAACACGCCAACCTGTGAAAGCAACTCGACTGACAAAGAACCAGATCAAACAAAAACAAAAAGGAAATTTGTGAAGGAAATGATCCTGCAAAGCAACGTACACATGACATGGAAACATGTTTTCATTATTAATCTGACATATAACTGCAGAAAATCTTAACTACTCAAAGTATAAGGCGACTAAATAATGCCAACCATGTTTCCTGTTACAGAGACTAAAAGCTGAGGCCGAGTTGCTTTTTAAAGTTAGTTTTGATTCCCTGGCAGTCAGCAGAGCTGCACCTCAGCTACATATAGACAATTTAGCAAAAGCAATGCAATAAGTCACTGCCAGCTGTTGTCCTTAACTTGTTAAAGTAGGAGAGTTGAGATAGAAATGTGGGTTTTAATGACGACATGATGGTCACCTGTTTGGAACTTGTGTGTTTGCATTTTTCACGTGGAGAGTTTAAGTTGCTTGCATACGGACTTAAAAATGGCGCTTGTTTTAGAGTGGAAGACTTGTTTTCCTCCTCTGGTGGTAGGTAGGGTACATGACACGGGTATGTTTATTTAATAATGCAACAGGATGCTTGGCAACATACACAGAAGGCGGAACGGTAATAAAAGAGAGAGTTTTGGACGGGCAGATCTGCCGTGGAATGCCCCTGTGTAGTGACCACAGCTCTTTTTACAGTCGGGCTCAATGGTGCCTTTGTGCAGCGGAGCCCAGCTGGCCGTCCAGGAAACCTCGGTCCTCGCTGCACAAGCCCCACGTCTTCAGATCAACACAGACGTCTGCACACGGCCCACCGCCTTATTTTGGGACTTTACACTGGGAACAGCCTGTAGCCGAGTCACACATATCTCTACTGCACTCCGCTGCCTCGTCTGTGTTCAACAATATCATTCTAGTTGTACATCTGAACTCTTTCATTTCATTACCTACGTCATCGTAACGGCTTTATGTTATCGTCTATACGCCTGTCTTTCACTTTATGTCACTATATGTAATTTCTTTGTAACATTGCATCAGCAATACAAAAAAAAACAACAATACAATTTAAAATAACTGTTAAAGTACTGTAATTACACTTTAAAAGTACCGCTACATTGTTACAAATATTGCTTATATATACAAGCCTTTACTTGGATTTAGCTTGTTGTCTATTGTTAATCCCTACAAGGCCTCGGGTTTACATTGAATTAGTGTGAGTTTTAATGACGTGATGGTGACCAGTTTGACATGGGAAGCTAAGCACATGACGCAGTGTTTACATTGAATTCATGTAAACCGAAGGAAAACATGCCTTTAAATAAACAGAAGGCTGGCGTTACTATAAGTTTCATTTTAAAGTTTGAAACTTCGGGTCAACTGACGTCCATTATTCACTCTGCTTTTAGCTCTAGTTGGGTCTCCACCAACTCCTGAGAAGAACAAACAGCTTCTTGTACAGAAGATGTATCAGATATTATTTAATATTTATATTATTATTACATTTTTCTACTTGTCTCCTGAGAATATTTCCTCTATTTTTGGACATTTCCTACACCACAAAGTAATCTGCAGATTAATCAAACACAAAACTATAGTTTTTTGTTTGTTTAAACCACATTATGCATTTAAAGGAGTACCACACAATACTGTACTCTACTGCAGTTGTCCTTCCTGTACAAGCTCAAACATTAAAAAACTTACTGCTTGTGTGTTAATGCATCAATAACCAAACACTGAACATAGTTTTAACTTATAGTTGAGTACATTTGATTATTGTATGAACTAAAACACTTTTATTTATGATGCAATACTACTCTATAGCAGTATTAATACTTGTAGTACTTTTAAGTACAACATGTTTGTGAAATGAACTTTAAAAAAGGTAAGAAACAAGAGGGTTAAAGAAAAAGGAGAGAAACAGGCAGTACAGTACAGTACAGCACACACACACACACACCCACACAACCAGCACTGAACCCACAACGATGGAGCGCGAGGCCGTATCAGATTACAATAACATACTCGGATCCCGCGAGCCCCCCCCCCCCTCCCCCCCCCCGCCCTCCTCGGAGCATCGCGTGAGAGCAGCGGCCGAGTCTCCAACTTGATTGTGATTAATGCGCGAGGGCAAGATATCCATGCCAGATCCAGAGCTAGACGCATTCTTAAGGTAGTCCGCGAGAGTCGAGAAACAACCCCCCCCCCCCCCCCCCCAAAAAAAAGAGAGAGATCATAATCATCAACACAAAAAACACAAGACCACACTTCAGCGGGTGTTACTCGTTATTCTGATGTACTTTTGCTGGACAGTTATGGATATATAATCGATATAATTATGATACAAGTTTACACGAGGACGCGGTCAACCTTAATTCGGTTTATTCTCATTTTCAAAAAGATGTCTAATTTCATAACTTACCGAATATGAGCTAATCTAAAGTTATTACAACTTTTAAATAAAGCATATATTCATTTTAACCCCATGTATTTAGTTATAAGCACATACAGTCTATGGTTGTAACAGCAGCACTTTAAACTGAAAGTCAGTTAGGCGGTCTGCATGGTGCGTTTACGTACCCAAATATACCTTTAACTTAAAACAAATGAACGCTTATAGTTTCACATACCAGGCAGAGCCACAACAGCTGAACGCACAATGCAAAGAGAAAAGCACGAAAGTCGCACAACAGTTTTCAGACAGGTCTTACTGTTTGAGAACAGGCTTCTTCCTCTTCTTGTTGGCGTAAGACCCCGGGTTTCCCAACATGGTGTCACTTCGATTTTACGCACACAAACTTGAACGTTCAACTAGCGTTTGTTCGGCTAATTCACTCCTTGGTTGTTGCAGCTTTTCTCCATCCGTGTACAGCGGTCGGTGTGTTTTAGTCCGTCGTTATTCAGCCAGCGAGTCGAACTCTCATGCTCGGAAGAAAAAAAAGGAAAAGAAGAAGTAGCCGGGGTTCGTGGAGGTTTGGTGCCGCGTTGCCAGTTCCCGTGGGCGGACACTGAAGCTGACCTTGGTCGGTGGTGCGTTGAGGGTGAGATTGAGGCAGTAGTGCGAATAGAAACTGGTGAAGTTTTGTGTGAAGGGTGGGGGGGGGGACAATTTAGAAAAGTTTGGCGCAGAATTCACCACAAGTCCAACCCATCCCCCTTCTATGCATAAACAACGCAGCCTTATTATTATTATTATTATTATAATCCGGAGTCACTTTTTCCTTCTCTTTCCTTCTCTCTCTCTCTCTCTCTCTCTCTCTCTCTCTCTCTCTCTCTCTCTCTCTCTCTCTCTCTCTCGCTCTCTCTCTCTCTCTCTCTCTCTCTCTCTTCTCTCTCTCTCTCCTTGCACGGGGCGTTTTCAGGAAATGTGTATGAACAGTCTGCCAGAGCTGTGTTTTAAGGTGGACTGGACTGGTTGTGACTGTCAGGCCTGTTTTACTTCTGCTTTTGAAATATCCAGAGTGTGCTGTGATTTTTTTTCTTCTTCTTTTTTACTTAGTTGGGAAAATATGTTCTTTGGCGGAGTTTTCTGACCACAGCAGGAAATGTTATAGAAATGTTTTCCTAATAACTTCCATGATATCTGATGCACACATATCACATATTTTTGTAACTCACTACAACCTGGCTTCAGTGCTGTTTCCCCACTATATCACTGTATGCTGTTGTGACTTAAAGCTATTATATGCTTTAATCCCGTACATACAACCATGCACTTTATTCTCAGTGGACAATAAACTAATGCTTACACATCCATGATAACGGATTTATTAAAACTAATAAAATAACACACAAGGAATGTTAATGATTTACCTTTTTAGCACCAACTGGCACAGAGCTTCAAGCAATACAATGTCCAGTATGGCCACTGCTGCAGATTTATAATAATAATAATACAAGTGTGAGGATTAAAAACAACCACAAAGTTTTGCTCCATGGGTAAGTCAAAAAGTTTATAGTTAACAAGTTAAAAAGGGGCTTTTAACTTGTTAACTACATCCATATTTTATTCTACAAACTTTATTACATGGCCATCAATGTTAACACCCAAACACCACACCCATATGTGATGTAGCATCCCATTCCAAAACAAAATGCATGAATATGCTAATATTAGCCACCACTCTTCTGGAAAGGCCTTCCACACGATTGTTGGACCCCAGTCAGCCACATAATCATTAGTCAGTGGGATCGACCACTGAAGTTGGGCGATGTTTCTTCCCCAATGGACTTGAAGTGCTTTCATGCCTAAACTGTGGAAACGCACTGTTCTTTATGGACCTGGCTTTGTGCACAGAGGCATTGTCATGTTGAAACAGGAAAGGGCCTTTCCCAGACTGTTGGCGCAACATTGGAAGCATCACTGCAGCTATCACTGTATGCTGAAGCATTAAGTCTTCCCTTCGAAAAATGTTTTGACTCCACGGAGGCCAAACCATGACAGATGTGTCCACAAACATTTGGCCACATCATGCATTTCCAAGCGTGTTGTGAGGACAGTAAGTAGTGCATTCACACTGGCAAATAGGTCAAATAAGTCAGCATGCATATCAAATATGTTCTGAATGTGCTGTTTTTTGTACAAATGTGTTTTACTTTCTTGTCATTTATGATCTGTTTGTACAGCAGCCTCCGCTTAGGGGCGTCAGCAGGAGTTATAGTGGTTAACAAATACATTAATAATCATCTGCTTACAACTACATCATGGTGTGTTATATATTTATATAACAGTTTAACGGTATTGTGTGCTACTGGCGGGTGTTTCTATTATTTTGTCCACCCCATTGTTTTCATTGAAAGTAAACTAAATACAGATACGCCTCACTGTATAATTGTTTGATGTTTTGAATTCCTTCGTGTTTGAAAAGCAACTTTCTTCTTCACCCCGCTACACATCAGTGACAGCTGGAGACATGTTGACTGTTGCCTAGAGACCATTCACACCCTCATGCCTAATTTGCACCTCTGCAGAAAAGCTTGCACAGAACTGGAAGCTCGCAGAGAGCCGCCGAGACGCACCGCACACCTCCAGAAAAATGTGACTACGCACATGGATGTATTACTGTATGGGCCAACCGGGCACAGGCCCGGGGGCCCAAAACCAGGAAGAGACTCAAAATGACCACAAAGAGACACAAAAAGATAACAAAGAGACTAAAACAACAATAAAGAGATGCAAAACAGCTGCAAAGTGACACAAAACACAAAAGAGACTGTAAGCGACTACGAAAAGGATCAAAACAACCACAGAGAGACACAAAATGACAACAAAGAAACAAAAAACGACTACAAAGAGACTCAGTATTACTATAATGAGATTCAACATGAAATCAGGGGGGAAAGAAATGACCACAAAGAGACACTAAACAACAACAAAGAGACACTAAACAACAACAAAGAGACGCAAAACAACCACCGACCAAAACAAGCCCAGGGTTATGGGACAGGGAGGAGGGACAACAACCATTCTTGGCTTATCGTCCAACTCTTCCATCATTTTTTTTTATCAGCTCTGGAGTATGTTTCTTGTGTTGGGCCAAACCTATACGCACTACTGACTCTCACGCCTATCAAATACATGGAAGACCGCCAAACAAAGGATTAAAAAAAGGTTCTAGTCCGTATCAAAAATAAATCACACGCCACGCGCCATCCGCCACGGAGCGCCTGGCGTTTGCGAGAGGTTCCCGCACAGAGCGCAGGAATATGAATCAGGCATCTCCCAATGGTTCCTCTGTAAACAGCAGTGTTTATCTTGGGCGAACTGTACTTCCTCATAACAGCCGTCTGTCATGTTCACATTCCACGTCTGAAGTTTGTCTCTGGTTCACATGGTAAACTCTGTTTCCTTGATGGCACAGCCGGCGGCATTGCACACAATCCTGACGGCACACACACACACACACACATTTTGGTGTAATTTTGGAACATTTACGGAAAGTTTCCAAGAGAGGAAAAGCTCTGGATTCTTTGCACAATTTCACAATATATTCAAATACATTGTTCACTTTAAACCCTGAGTTTGCACACAGCCCATAATGTGGGCTCAAATGTTCACAGTACCTTTACTTGACCGGGTCCTTGTTGATGAGGCCCGGTGCAGGTGAAACTGGTGTGAGGTTTTCCTCCCGGCCTCAGGGTCCTGGAGGGATGGCCGATTGTAGATCACCTTCTCAGCAGAGCTAATTAAAGTCAAATATGAATGAATCTATTTGGCAAATGAATGGATAATGTCTGCTCATGACAGCCTGAGCAGATACTTCCCATACATTCCTGTTCATCCCCATGTAAGGTTTCCATCTGGAATATTCCTGGAATTTAGCAACACACACAATAATCTCCACAATGACAACATGTATTTGTAGCTTCACTTTTGTGTCGCGACTGAATGATGTCACCTCTAAATGCTTGATTTGTTTGCAGGGTTGTTTCATGTTCTGCAGCCTGCAGTGAGCGTTTAGTGTTTTTACAGATGCAGTCTTATTGATTGTGTCACTATTGACTAAACACTCACTCTTGTTTCCTCATTTGCATCTGAAAAAAAAAGAAGAAATCTGTAACAAGAAACACGGAGCAAGAAACTTCAAAGTGCAAAACCTCCCAAAGAAAAAAGAAAAGAAAGAGTTTGAGAGCAGACATGTCGCGCTTTAATCAGGAACTTCAGGTGATCGCAGTTTGACAGTTTGAAAGCTGAGAGACGCCTGAGGTGAAAGCTTTCACATGGAAGCGCTGTCATGTCTCTGAGGAAAGATAACTCTTTACCTGGCAACAGGAGATGCTCAGAGTCATATAGTCACATCCGGATGTTTAGGGTCTGGCAACAAGACATTCCATTTGATTATAAACGGTGGGCAAGCATCGAAAACTCTTTAATTAACCGTCTGATTACTAGTGTTGAACTCCAAAACACCTGCACTGAAACTTGTGAATCTCACCGAGATCATAACTTACAAGTAGAACCCAAGTTGAAGAACACATTTTAATACATTATTTTATGGTTGATTTGATACATATATCATAATTGAATACTTCTCTCAGTGATGCAGTGCTTGATTTACTGCCTTTACTACGTCATACGTTCATTTTTTTCTTCTGCACCCAGAGAAAGAAGTACAAAACAGCAGGAAAGGAAAATAAAATCACCATTTTTTATTTAAATTAACTTAAAGATATCAGCATAGAATAAATAATATTATATTATTAGACCACAACCTGTGTCCAAGTTACAATTATCTGCCCGTGGCTGCAAACTCCACAAACAATCAGCTCGTGACCAGGTGGTGTTGAAACGATCCTTCCCGTATGATGGTGAAACCCCCCCGGGGCCGGTTCCACAAAGATACTCCAGACCTGTCGGTAGTGTTCAGCCAGTCTTAATGTTGATCTTAGATCAGTCTCATGCAAGTTTCACAAAAATGTAGCCTGGCTTCTTTTAAGCTTAAAGATTAGTTTATCGTACTACCCACAAGCTAACTAACAGCCATGTGACCATGGTAACAGTCAGGGGCACCGAATGACAAACAGTAAAACATGGCTCATAATTCGTGGTTTTACTGACAATGTTGTGGTGCGAGCAAATGGAAGGGAGGGAGATTTAAGAGGCCGCAGTACAGATACAGCAGTGACGACAATGTGAGAGCTTTTTGTTTAACGTCTCAAGTCTCAAGGCTTCCTCCAGCACTGCTGCAGGAGAGAAGCATGAAAAGACGAGTAAAGTGCACCCGAATAGCTTCTTTCCCACCCTCCGAACAAAGAAGAGCTGAATCTCACTCAGTTTGACCCTCCGGGCTCCCTTACAGCCAAGATGACAGAAGATAACAAAAACAGGGATTTATTCATCTCGTATCGTGCCTTTAACTTTAGTGGATCTTCTGCAGATGCTCCGGTTCAAGATGAGACCAGACTCTTCTATGGATGTTAGTTTTTGTGCCACAACCGACGCCCGAATGTGGCCCGCAACAGACCAGGAAAGGCTTGCTTTTTAGCCGAGCTGATTGCCAGAAATGCAGTTTTCTTTTACTGAAGCAATTGTTGATCACTCAGCGGCCGGTTAAGAGGAGGGAGGAGTCAACCGCCAGCGGTGGTATAAAACATTCCCGAGAGGTCCCTGAGCATATATAGTCTTAAATAAGCATAAACAATATTAGCCTGGTGGGTCAAGTAGTAGGTGAGATTAGCCGTGGACAGACTGACAGAGACACACACACACAAGACCCAACGCATGATCTCCTCACAGTCAAACGTCTTAAAAACACGCTTAAAATGAGAATCCAAGACTCAAGACACAAAGTAGTACAGAAGTTAAAATAGTGAAAAAAGTCTTAATTTACCCAGAATTCATAGCAAATAAATCCTACTGAGAATCTTTGAGAACTAGACAGCTTCGTGCAACGGAATGATTTTAGACGTAGATGTGAAGTGTGACTGTTAATTAAACTGTTCATTGAAAGTGAAGAAGCTGAGGTTGTATTTTGAAGAGGCTGTGCAGCAGCAACACTGGGAGCATTGAAGGGCGTCAGGCTGAACACAGCGGTAATTATAACGGTAACAGAGTAATCTGGGTGCATTTTCTGAAATATCCTTTTTTTCTGACATTAAATCAAGTTAAAAAGGTGAGTTTTTTCCTCAGCTTATGTAGACGTGTTGCTGTCTCCGGCCGCCCCCCCTGAGAGCTACTTAAAGCTGCACCTCCAGGCCGTGACAGAGCCCCCCCCACACACACACTGAGCAGGATCACACTGAGCAGGATCACACTGAGCAGACAAGCTCTGAGGGAAAAAAAGAAATGGGAAACGTGAACACGCAGCTGCCGTGCCACAGAATGTTGGCATGTGGTTGCTGGTTTTCGCCCTGTGCAACGTTTCCCATGCGTTTAATCCGCTCCGTGCTTGTTTATTTGGCCCCGGTGCATTCCTGTGTGACAGCCACCGGTGCACAGCCATCAACACCGGCCTCCGTGTCTTTATTTCACACTAACTTTAGAGCTGTGTTTTATATCAGCACCAGCAGTGGTTTCCATTCAGGAAGGCCATCTACCTCACTGCCTTTTATTGTTCTCCACCCACTGCATAGCTTCCCTCAAACTTATTACAACGCTGTGTGTTTTTTTTAAGCTGTTTTGATTCCACCACTTGAACAGTTCAGTCTTGTCCCGGGGTCCGTTCCGCTCAGAGACAAAGTATTTAAAGCTGAGGCAATGAGCCTTGCACACTTTGAGGGCAGTGTTAGAAATCTTCTGGGATTAATTCTTTCCTCGTGTGCTGAGCAAGATTTATGGAAACACATTCCCACCAGGTAAATACACGCAATCAAAAAATACTAATGATCACCCCACAAAATGTAATATCAAAGTCAAAATGAATTATTTAAAATGAACTCCAACGTATGGCTTCTTATCTCCTTGTTTAGAATGTATCAAATACACACAATGTAAGTTATGATTACCAGATACCGAGTCATAAATAAGGTGTCACAGCCCGGCTCTGACACTGGACACAGACACATGGGTATACTTAACAAATAGAGTGATTTATTATCCACAGAATAACGAAAAACAAGTCAAACTAATAGATGAGAACAATCTGTAAAGTCAGGAGTGAAAATGTGCTTCAGGTGTAAAAACAAGAGAATAGAACCAAAAGCCACAACGCAAAGATGTGTACGGAAGCCCACGTATGACAATGTGATGAAGAAAAAAAGAACCTGGAAGTCATTATAGTGACAAACTAATAAAGGAAAAAAGGACTTTATATCTCAAAATAATGACATTTTTATTAACATTTAAAAATGTAGAGATACAAGCTCAAGATATTGAGATTCTAACGCATTCTTTTGAGTTCCTAACTCGTAATGTTACAATACTAACTCATTATTTTCAGATGCTAACTTTTACTCTAGTTTCTCGTGGTAATAATAATAATCTTACTTTGTCATCAAAATTGCGGCGATGTGTTTCCATAGCTGTGTGATGAGAGGAGATCTGCCAACAAAGGACTACTTTTACGCCTGGCGCACATCGCCCCAAGGTGTCTCCTGCACCGCTGATGACTCTCCAATCCGGTGTGAAGCAACAGCAAAGACACCAAGCAGAGGGGCCATCACAAGGGGTAAAGTTATGATTTATGAGATATTACTAGGAAGTATTTATGAGATAATACTAGGAAGTATTTATAATCATATTCAGTGGACAGTGAGCAGGACATTGAGTGAAACTATCCATGGTCAGTAATATTGAGTGAAATAAGTGTGAAAAGAAAAGATATGAAGTCAATATTTTTACTTCAATTAAAATCATTTGAAGTTATTTTACTATTAATTCTGATTTACTACAACATACATATAGATGAGAGTTGTAATTTGGGCCTTTCAAGCTTCACTGGAGTATTTTGGTTTTGCTGGTGGGAATGTGTTTCCATGAGATTCGATGCTGCAGCTGCAGTAACGGGTGGAAACATCCAGCATCTGATTCCCTGAACTGCAGAGTCCTTTTCAAACAGGCAGAGGCTTGACAAGAAGCAGGACTGCTGCCCTCTGGGAAGGGAAGGATCGCGTGTGAAGGACGGGAGGGCAGTTTTTAACACAGCGAGATGTAACTGAGATCCATTACACCCTCAACCACAGCGCTGTTAAAGTGAACAGAAGGCCGTATAAAGCAGCCAGTGGGTGTTATGATTTCTCTTCATTTGCACTTGTTATTAGTTGGAGATGGAAGTCGCTGCTGTTTTGCTGGTCGGCAGCCAGACGGAGAGACCTCACTGTGGGATGAAAAGTAGAGCAGAAATGTCTTTTTTAGAGTCGAGGATTGTTGTCTCTCCAGGGGAGTATGCTCTTTACAGGAAGTGCACACACTACAGTAGTTATGGGTTTTCATCATGTACTGTTGTGGTTAAGCTTCGGCTACTTGAACTTAATGTTCGGGGAAGATCGTGGATCTGGTTCAGTGCTGGAAAAGCACTTTTTAAAAAACCTCAAAAATGTCCGTGCTTTTTCTGTAAGATGCCTAAAATAACCACCATCGTGCACCAGTGACCAGCAGTGGATATGGTGGAAAAAAACAACTAAAAGACACATTCTTCAATGCAGACTTTTATTTTAATTGGCCGTGATTACTGACATAAATGTTTCACTGTGATGATTAATAACACAATAAATCTTATTAATGGCATTACGTTTAGTCTGCAAGTTTGTTGTAAAGGAATATAGAGGTTCACACTGCCCACTTATTACTCCACATCCCTTTAATAAACATATTTAACAGGACTTGATAATAATAAAAGCTTTAAGATGCATTTTGGTCATTAGAGTCATTAATGGGGCTGCAGTTAACTCATCGTCATTCATTAATCTGCTGATTATTTTTGGGGGATTAATCAACTAATTGTTTGGTTACAAAATATCATCAAATAGCAACAAAAGAAATGTCCATCACAATATGTTATAACAGCCATCACAATATGTTATAACAGCCACGGGGATGTGAAACAGCACATCTGTGAAATTGAGGAGCTGGACTGGAGGAATGTTAAACGTTGTTGCTTGATGTTTGATTTAAAGAATGAAACCCAAAAAAAAGAGTTTCCGTTGGTGGATTTAAAGATGAATTGTCTAATTGTTTCAGCTCTAGTCAAAAGTAACACATGTCAAAGCCCCCTTTGTAAAAAACAAACAACAGGTATATTTCACAACCCTGCAAACTGGTTTCATATCGAGCACCCTGCTGTGTTCTTCACTTCCACACAAAGACCTTTTGTAACGTCACATGTTGTGACGTTGACGGCGCAGTCAGAAATGACCACAACAGGAAACCGTCCGAGGCGTGAGCCAGTGGAGGTCGGTTTCCGTCAGGAAAATGTATTTCAAAGAGTTATTATTGTAATATATTGAAGTGCACCACAGTCCACAATGTCTGACGAATGTTCACGTCCTTTTTCTCAAAGAGTTTGTGAACTGGTCTTCATATATAATTAATGAAGCATTGTTTTTATACATTTTTTTGAATCTGCTCTTTTGATTTACAGAATGTGATTTTACAGGACAAATATTTCCAGAAGAATGAAAGGTTCAGACGAAGGCTTCGATATGTGTAAATGATAAAATAATGATTCAACTATAGCAAATAAGAAACCACTTTTGGTTGTGTTTGTCAATATTTGATACTGCGTCACTGACTGTTGCATACTAATCAATTAATTCATTTGTGTGTCCACCACGAAAAAGGATCATAATTTACTATTTTACCTCGGAAAAAAAGGACAATTCGTATCCATGTACATAAAACTAATAATATGTACTTCCTGACTATTTCACACCATGAAACTGGAACGTTCATTTGGAATATGATTTGAGTATTATGGGCTATAGAAGATGCCCAGGTATAATAATCTAACAATACAATAAAACATATAAGTTAAACCTGCTTGAAGAATGAATAAATGAATAAGAACAGAGAGACTCACGCACCACCATATGAATAAGGGAAGTACTGACACTTATTTTCGTTCCACTTTAATCAGTTCGTTTATTTTCTATTGTGTCGTGCGACACATTGCTGTTGTATGAAGTCGAGATGAAGCCCACTACTGCTGCCGTAGAGGTTTGTGTGTACGGTTTAAGGAAGGTGTAGAGTAGAGTTTCTTTGTTGTTGCCATGCTTTTGAGTTGTTTTAATGATAAACAATTCAGACTAGCCTCCTCCCTGCTGGCGCTGTTAAAGTCAGTCCAAACTGCAGAGGAATAAAACCTGCTGTAAAAACCAACGGAAATTTGGCAGAGATGGATTTGCCAAACCCCTCAGCTGGCCTCACAGCCGTGAGACCTGAATGTGGAGTATTGTTGTTTTACTGTTGACTAATTACTCTGGTTCCTGCTGTGTGTGTGTGTGTGTGGGGGGGGGGGGGGGGGAGATAAACTGTGTGTATGAGTGTGTGTTGAATAAATTAATCTCTCAACGTTGGTTGCAAAGATATATTGCTTGCTCACATTTGCTTAGTCGTCTATTAAAGTAAACTCTTTTTTTTTGACAGGTTCTTTTTTCCATCAGTGTAATTTAAAATGAAAAAGACATTCAACATCAATCCATCCTTCTGTCCAAAACAAGATAAACCTTGACAGTTGTTAGCCTGACTGCCATTTTGGATGTTCGTGGACCAAAGAAGATAATTCCCAGGCGTGATTATTTTTCCTACTAGGGGAGGACATGCCGTACTCCTCTGATATTCTTACCCTAACCATTCTTAACCCAGTACTAGCCAATCAGAGGCAGAGTAGGAAGAGGTATACCTTTGCCATAGTAGGATTCGTAGTTTACAAATGTTTTGTTAATAAATTCAGTATGAACTCAATGCAACTTTGCAGATCCATAAAATCCTCATTGTCAATTAAAAAAAAATGTAATTTTATTTTAGGAGACAACCCTTTTCTCTTCCTCTATCCTCCCTCCCTAAAAAGTTAAACTCAACTAATGTCAATAATGCTGTCATGCTGTGAGGAGTAATATACAGTCGCCTCTCGGGGCCACTACTGAGGCTTTAAGCTTTTAGCTCTCAGAAACAATTACCCTACATTGCGAACATTGTTTATCTAAAAAGTGCTAAGTTTCAAAAAGATTGCAACTAGAACATGATGCAGCATCCAAGGCGCTTGTTTGACAAAATCTAGGGAGGAAGAGTAAGAAAAGAAAATCTAGAGGAAACAGATGCAAAGAGAGGATGTCTGTTGTAGGTGTTGTGTCTACATTCATTTCATTTAGATCTGCCTGAGGGTTTTTTCGTAGGAGCAGAGATCACTGTGCAAAACTGGAACACTAGATCTCATACTGACTGGCTTATGAAACACGAAGCGGTGTAGTTGACTGTCAGCCTTGTTTACATTGGTGGTTTCCTGGCCTACGGAGGAAAGAGCCGGTGAGTCACACATGTATGCTGACAGACTGGAGGTGTTATGTAAAGTATCGAGGGTTCAGGTGTTGAGCGTAGTTAGCTCGTAGCTGTGAGGGAGGGAAAGTGCAAAAAAAGATGAGGAAAAACAAAATGAGGTGATTATTTGTGTGTATGTTGTACCAACATGAAAATAATAGTTGTTTAAACTAAGCATCTTGTTAAATCAATTTATACATTTCAGTTATGCAAAAAATAATACAAGTTGGCTCAACTAAGCATCTAGATGAATTAACTTATCTTGTTAAGGCAGCCAATTTCAAAACATACAGTGGCCATTTTGTTATGGATCTACTTATAAGTAAGTGATAAATAAGACAGTGATCATATGTGTGGAGTTATTATCACTGTGAAAGACAGAATTAGTAATGATCATTTGTTCGAGTATCGTTAGACCAGCTTGATCTAATCAACAGCATCTCCACCACACTTCACCTGCCCCGTTGTTGAGTCATCGCTGCACTACAAAGACACGATGAGATGGCAGGCCTTGTTTACACCCACATTATGTAAATTCCAGTCCAGATCATGAAGATTAAAAGCATCTGTTCATGCTGAACCAGAAACATTTGTATAACTACTTACTGGACATCTCAGGCTTTTCCCCTTTTCATGTGAGTTCAGGGTCGAAGTGACAAAAGAAAAAAAAAAGAAACTGAGCTCATGTTGCTTCGGGCTCCACAAAGGGGGCCATGAGTTTCTGTTTATGCGTATCTGTGGGAGGATAATGTGGTTTGAATCCTGCTGTTCACACCATCGCATTACAAAACCTCAGATACATTTTCAGGGCGGTCTGTGTAGTGTTACGACCATTTACATTTCTTGTGGGAAAGCAGACCAAGCTAAATTATTTAGCCCTCTCATGAGCCTGGTCCGAGCCAGAGCTCCAACTTTTAGCTGTTCCCGCTAACCATGAGGATGAAAACTGAAGGTCCTGCCGATATAGGGGCCAATTTGGATTCCTGCCATTTGTGGAAGAAGAACTCTTTAATGAAGTAAAGGTAGCAATACCACAATGTAGAAATCTTCATTACGCATACAGTTTTGATTTTAATAGCTAGACAAACATGTTAAATATGTGACATTTGCCTCGAAATGGCCATTGTATGTTTTGAAATTGAATAAAGCACCATTCTGAATGTTCTTTGATGTTGATGAATCGTTTTTATGTAGCACTGTTAAAAAAATAGAAGCTTTAGTTGTGTAGGCAAATTACACAGTATAATTTCTTGAATTAACATTGCAACTAAGATGAACTTTTACTGAAAAAGTTACTTGGCTGCCTTAAAAAGATAAGTTAATTCAGCAAGATGCTTAGTTGAGCCAACTTCTATTTTCATATTCGTACAACTCAAGAAATCAATACAAGTTTGTTGTTTAGCTAGTTATTCTATGTTGCCTCAACTAAGATTAGAGTTTGTATGACTTTAAATGTATTCTTGGTATCACAAAAAACAACTTGATTTAACTTAAAGTATAAAGTTGATGGAACTATTTTGTTAGCTTTCATTTGTCATTTCAACTATTTATTCTAAGTTTAATGAACTAGAGTTTCTTAGCTTGCCTAACTCAACATTTAAGTCAGCCAAGTTACAAATTATTTTAAGTTGAACAAGCTTGTTCATTTTTACAAGTAAAAGTCTTACAACTTTAGTGTTGCAGCTGGTAGAGGTGGAGCTAATTTAACTACTTTACCTACTGTTGGGTAGTTCAATCTAATACATCATAATTCGCATGTTGACTATATTTTGTATTAATACTTTGATTTCGCAAAGTAAGCGATACTGATTCCCCAGATTTTAGCTGATCAGGAAGAAGCCTGAGAAGCAGTTCCCAACCAATTAATACAGAAATATTTACATGGAGAAACCAATCTCACATGTGCCTTCACAGTGAAAAAATAGCTCCTTAATGATATTAAAATGTGCAAAATAACAAAATAAAGCCTGCATGCAATCATTAGCAGGAATAGCACTAAAATCTGCCCTGATGCAGGTAACCTGGTGGAAAGGTGTTCTTTAATATTCACTCCAGCTAGATTTCAGAATGCACCAAATCTACTGTACCCCAATCAGAAAAGCAGATTACAACAAAGAGGGCCAAAAGACCACAATATCTGACCTGGGTGTTAAATTCCCAATACCTCTCTCAGGCCCTAACGAAACGGCGTCGTCACACCCTGATTGACCAAGAGGAAAAATGCACCAAGCTGGTCTCAATTCTTAATTAGAAGCATTGTTTTATGAGTAGACAGGTTTGGCATTTACTGACATCAGAAGTAAAACGGGCCTTTTTTAAAAGAAATGAATACTGTCATCTGGTGGTGAAAACACAGAGCTGCACCAGACATTGATCTAGTACTAATGGCTACTGGAGTAATACTCCTGGGACCCTCAAGGATATATGAATAGATTAAGAGTAAGTGTGGAGTCTATGATCAGAATTTAAAACACTTACAAGAATTATTATAGTGGTCATTGTTATGGGGAAAATATTGCATTTCACACAAGTATTTAATTACAAAACCCAAATGTATCGATTAGTGGATTGTCATCCATTAGTTAAGAGTTTTATGTTTTCAATCAAAATATGCCTTTTGCTGGTTCTATCTTATCAAATTTGAGCATTTAAAGCTTTTCTTGATAAACTGACTTTTCGTTATTAACTGAATTTCTTTGAGTTTGAGACTGATGGTCAGATAAAACAAGCAGATTTAATATGTCACTGCATTATTTATTTTTTTAGACTTGTTTTGTTCATCAAAAAAATAAAAATAATCAGGCATTAACGAGACATCCTTTACGTGTGAGCCAAGACTTAGGAAAGGCCCCCACTCCCTCTGACGTGTTATTCAGGCGCCTGGTAGCGGTAATTTCTCGGGTCAGGTCGGAGGGTTTTTGGAGGACAGTGGAATCATGGCCCTGAGGGTGATCCGGCTGGTCATCCCATCGGGAGCGACTGCTTTTAACGCGGTGAACGCTGCTCAGAAGGTAAGAAACAGGAAATACACGGACTCTCCTTTGTCACTGCAAGACGAGTGTGTCAAGTTTACAAGGGCAAGCTAACTTCGCTAGCTAGCTGCCTAGTCGCTAGCATCACATCACAGGCTAGCTGCTGGTTTGTTTATAATGTTATTGACAGTTGAGAAAACAACCTGTCAGTACGTCTGAGTACGTTTTAAATGATGTTGTATTAACGCTTACACGACGTCCCCAGTCAAACATGTCGACAGCCACCTTTAGATGATGCTATCTGGTTAAGCTAGCCAGTCTCGATGTTGCCAAATGCAGAGTTTCAACCAAATAATTGCCAATTTAAAGTCTGTATACTTTACTTTGAGACAATGAGGTTGACATTATGTAATACCAGATTCAGTGTTATTGTCATTGCAATAAGGCCTATATAAAGTCCTGAGCGTTATTAACTGTGTTTATACTATGATATATATATATACAATATGAACATAGTAGGCTGTGCAATTTGCATTATAAGTAGAGAACACAACATGAGCAGGGTGGCTGGTGTTAATGATGTTTTGACCTTTTCCTTTTGCAGCACGCGGTCTGAATGTTATTGTGGTGCTGACTCTGCAGTCCTGAGCTGTCGGGTTGTCAAATCGCACTAAAGTACAGTCTGTCGAGACGCTCTCGATGGTACTGGGATAAAAGTTCACAGAAATGTTGGTACTCAGCCTTCTTGAGGATGCTGTTGGTGTCGATAGACCATCTGATGGTGTCTGTGATTTGTAAAGCAAGAAATCTAAACCTGTCCACACTTTTAACAGATGATCCATGGATGGAAATGTGAATATTGTTTCCTCTTCTTCCTGAAGTTAACAAGAATTTATTTCGTCCTAATGACATTTAGAGGTTTGTTATGATGGCACCATGTGGTTGGATCTTCCACTTCCCTTCTATAGGCTCTCTCATCGCTGTCACATTGAGACCAATCCCTGGCGTGTCCTCTGAGCTTTATGATGCTGCTGTTTTCATATTTGGCCACACAGTCGTGTGTAAACAGACCGTAAACTAGGGGACTGAGACAGCAGCCGTCAGGCTTTTTCATTACAGCAGGATGTCATTCAACAGCTTCCCAAACTATAGCCTTCAGAATAACCCTAAAGTTGAATCAACACCTTTCTAATACAGTTTATGATAAACAAAAAAAAAAAGCTGGTCAATGGAACCTTCATGAAGGCCGGATTCATTGCCGGGCTGTTGCACTGCGTTAGTTCAGGGTACAGAAACCAGCAAGTCACCACTGCTTGTAGTCTAATCGTCCCGTTTTCAAAAGGAGAATACTAAAACAATAACAACCTTTTAAACTGTATATTCTATACAGGGGGCAAATGTGTCTGGTCTCGGTTTATTGGTGTGGCGCCAGCTTTGTAATTTGCATTAATTGCTCAGTTGTTTGGTAATATGTACCAGAAAAAGCCTGTAAATGGCTGAGGCCCTGTGGTTTGTGCATTTTACATTACCTTGATGCCCATGGCCTTGTGTCAAATTAGTTGTATTACCTGTTTATTTCAGCTGAAACAATGTTTACATCATGCATACTCAAGCAGACTTGAGTTGACCTTTTCACAAACTGGCAGCAAGGTGTTTCTGTGTATCAGCCGGTTGTTTTTCTTCTTGGCCCTGTGTGGATGAATCTGGCTCTGCTCTGTTAAAACCCCGACGTTATCAATTAAAGGTGCTGCTTTCTTTTCGTTTTGTTCCTCCAGGCAGGTGTTCACACGAGCTCGGTGAGAAGCCTGCGCTACGGCTGGCTGGCCTACGCGCTGGGCGAGAGGACGACGCCGCGGTTAAAACAGAACAGCAGAATCATCACCCTGGATGGCAACTTGTCCTCGGGGAAAGGAGCGCTGGCCCAGAAGCTGGCCGACAAGCTGGGTAACTATCTCACTGTAGGGATCCCCCCACGAGGGTTTACCGGGACTATCGGTCCACATGTGAACGCGGCCGTTGACTGAGCTGCTTGGATAATTACGGGCGGTGTTTGGGTCGGAAAACAATAACTTCTAGTTCCGTATGCACAGGGATGCTCTACATGCCCGAGCCGGACACGTTCTACTTGGACAAGATGACCGGGGAGAAGGAGCCGCTCCCCGTCGACTTCAACGGGATGTGCAGCCTGGAGAAGTTCTACGCGGAGCCCAAAGCCGCCGACGGAAACAGCTACAGACTGCAGATGTGGATGTACACCATGAGGCTGCTCCAGTACGCCGACGCCATCGAACACCTGCTCACAACAGGTAGCACCGCCGTGTCCGGCTGGGTCATTCTACATGGAAAAACAACAGATTTATACATATTTTACAACCCACGCGTGTGACTGTTGTATGTAATCAAGTTAGCAGCCCTTGTGATGTCAGTAGACCGACTTTGTTATGAATAGAATCGCTCATCTACCTCCTGATCTTCTGTGTTTTTAAGGCCAAGGAGTGATCCTGGAGCGTTCTCCCTTCAGTGACTTTGTGTTCCTGGAGGCCATGTTCAAAGAGGGCTACATCAGGAAGGAGTGTGAGTATCCAGCGTCACTAACAAAGATGCAGTCTTGATTATCTCAGTAGCCTGAAATATAAGAACATATGGACAGGGATTTCCCAATTAGGTTCGGTTGTCACCTCATTTGATTTCAGTTCGGTTAAAATCCCCAAAAATAAACGTTAAGTTTGGTTACGACGTCTTTAAAGAATGTCCCCGGGGCCCCGCAGGTGTGCAGCACTACAATGAGATCAAAGGCATCAGCATCTGTGAGTTCCTGCCTCCACACATCGCCATCTACGTCGACCTGCCAGCTGAGGAGGTGCAGAAGAAGCTGAAAGAGAGCGGCAAGGTAGAGAGACGCAGTCAGTGGATACTGTGTCACATACTGTCAGACTGTCGTCTCTGCAACATACTGTCCCAATATTTCAGTCTCAACTTTAAAGAGGATCACTTTCCAGTTGGAAATACTGAACAAAAAAAACCACCTTTTTAATAATCAGATTCCAAATACGATGTAGATACAAAGAGGACAGTAAGAAGTGTGATGTTTTAATCATTTATTAAAAAGGAGCCTCTTGATTGTCAGCCCTATCTTCAGAATGTGCCCCTGACATACCTGAAGAGCATCGAGGACAGCTACAAGAAGTCTTTCCTGCCCAAAATCAGGTGAGTGAAACAATCACACATGATTCTTCTGTGATTTGATGTTCAAAACTCCGAGCTAGTTGGTGGCTACTTTTCTTACCTCGCTGAGGTTTGTGTGTTTGTCTTTTTTTTCAGCGCCACATCAGAACTGCTCGCTTACGATACGACCCAAGCCCAAGATGTCGAGAGGGTAAGACGAAAGTGGAGCAGCTTGGTTGACTGATCATTGTAATCCCTGAATGTATGCACTATTCCCGGAGACGTGTTCATTGTGCGACGTCCGCAGGTGGCAGAGGACATCGATTACCTGAAGTTTGAGAAAGGCCCGTGGCTGGAGCAGGACGACGTCACCTACCACCACATGAGGATGCTGTGAGTTCTTGATCGATGTTTAGACGTTTCCACATTTAAATGCAAATTACACCCGAGGAAGAACTCCAAGCGGGTTGAGTCAGATGCACGACCCCAGCCTCTTGTTTGTCACACTCATTATGGATAAATATGCAAAGTACCTGAAACGAATCACGCAGACAACTTTAAATGCAGATTCCTCCCTGATTGCATTTTCTATGCCGTCCTCCACCCGTAGATCAGCATGCAGACTTTTGCTATGAGCCGGTGTTATTGACGTCTTCTTTTTTTTTTCTCTCTTCTGTGTTTTTACAGCGTGGAAGACAAACAGAAGGTGGCCACCCTGACCCACATACCGAGGTTTCTGCCTGAGATCACCATCGGGGCCCACGAGTACGATGAGAAATACTACGCCTATAAATCGGTACGTAGAGACGAGGATCATTTTAGGAATCATCATTTGGTTGTATAGATGTGAACGATGCTGACAGGAAAGTCTCAGCGCACAAAGCGTGGCGAACGGCACACTGCGGTCGGTCCGTCTCGGTTAACAACAGCGACCGGGGGTCCCGTACCGGTCTGCGGGGACAGAGGGGCCCTCCGAGTCCGCTGCCCCGGGAAGCGGCGAGGTCCAGGGCGGGGCTTGCGGGGCTGCCAGGGCGGGGCCGCCGTAAAGCTCACGGCCGGAGCCTTTCCAAGGATTCATAGATGCTTTACAAACGGGAGCTCTTAAAAATCTTCATTTCAGTAAATATTTAGCAGCCAAATCAAGTAGTTTACAGGATACTAAACCTTTGTTTCTTTATAACACATTTAATACTGGACAAAGGCAATAAAGTAGTCTGTGGATATGAGTTTAATAATAAAAATGTGATGAATCGCCCGGCCCTTAAGTATACAGAATTAAAGATGTTTAGAGAGTCTTTGATCATCTTCTATATTCACACTAAACAGAGAATAAGAAATGCTCATGTTTCATAACTAATACTGATAAATGTAGCCGAGGCTGTTCTGCCCTCGTGCTGAACCCACAGCTGGAGGAGTTGTTTTGTCATTATCTGAGGATAAGTTATTTCTCTGTGATGATCCCTTTATTAAAATAAATATCATATTCAGGCACTCCGCCGTTCTCTCTCATATTGAATCCTTTCTGTTCGTCGACCCTTTGATCCGCGTGACGCACCGTCGCCGCGATGGAACTGATTTCCCTCCGCTGAAATATCGACGCAGAGCTTCAACGAGGCAAATGCCAGACATGGAATATTCCACGAGGCTTTTTGGTATCATCGGTCTTGCAGGGAAACATTTGGGTCTGACCTTTTCTGTTTATTGACTGGAGACTTTTTTTGTCTCCCCTTTGCTGCCAAAAAGCCGTGTCGCGTAATGCTACAGGAGGCTGTGACCTGACATTTAGCTCTGAGCCTGGATCTCAGTGGGGAAGAATGAGAAGTGTGACGCGTGGTGACGTAGTCTCCCTCCGCACGCTGGAGACGACAAAGTGAAGTCGTGGAAGGACGTTTTGCAACTCGTGTGTTACGACCTCCACTGACTTTATCATAAAACGCTGAATAACCGTCAAAAAACATGAAGGAATTCCATTTCAAATAATGTTATTTGTGTTTTCGACTCCCATGACTGATTAAAATTGAGTCATTTTCTGCTGATCAAATAAACAACCTTCCTGCATCATGAATTATGTCTTTATATTCAGTGTTAAAAATAGAAAAATGTAGTCTTGATTCGATGCTTTCAGCTCTTTCAATTAGAATATGTTCATTTGGAAATACAAAATGATTCTCCTGCATCAAGGAAACATTTTTTAACAAGCCCAAGCTGTTTAGTATGCCGTTCTGCAACTCTGCTCCTTTTTAACTTTAATTGTCCATTTGTTGTTTTTGTCCTTGTAGCTCCCCGGGAAGAAGTATGCGTCTGGTTATAACGCAGATGTTGGAGACAAATCCATCTGGCTGAAGTGAACGAGTCCACATAACTCTTATTGATCCAGTTCTCTCCTGTTGTACGTCCTAAATAATATGTATGTATTGAAAGAATAAATTTTGAATCTACAAAATGTCTTTTTCGTTTGTTCTGATTCTGGACGTGGAGATGATGGAAAGGTTGAAGTTCTAGTTTCTTACTGAAACAAGGACGGCTCAGTCTTGGTGCCGGCCGATGTCTCCCCCACCTTCTCATCGGGGGGGGGAGAGAGAGGGCCCATCATCCAGCTGGCTGTGGTCCTTAACGATTCTCCTCACCTTATTGTTGCAGCTCCTGGTGTAAGTGTCCTTCAGGCCGGGCAGAGCACGGCCTGTTAGTGGCTGTTTGCAGGAGGAGACTTGTTCTAATTAAGAATTGATTGACCAACACAGATAGCAGGATAAACCGGTCTCAGCGGCGTAGAGTAGAGCTCACCAGAGAGCTGCGGGGGGAATAAATCTCGAATAACGTGCTTCCCCGCTGCCAGATCTCGGCTCCCTCTTCACCGCGACAGACCGGTGATGCGCCCAATCTAATCTGAGCTAAAAACAAATTGCTCACCAGTGGATAGCGAACAGGTTGCAACACGTCGCTGCATATCAATGCCCTCAGAGCGATGGAGCCACATGCAACCTCTGCTGACAGCCCTGCTCGTTTTCTATTTAATACGAGAGGTGTATTCAGTTATTTATAGATTAGTGGCAGCACTTTAAAACTAACTGGAATATAGTGTAGAGATTTCAGAACTGGAGTAATGTGCTCTGTTCTTTTAGTCCTGGATGAAGCTAGCTGGAGCGGCTTCATGGTCCCTTTGGGAGGACCGGTTAAGAGGCCGTTACAGTCGGTCCGCACGTACTGGAAATAAAAGCAGGGCTGGCGTTCTCTCTGCCATTTTGGGGACACCAAGCCTGAGTCTCGGCGACTCCAAGATGGCGAGTTAGCCTCAAGGCAGGACAAGTTCTGTGAGGAAGCAATTTGTTTAAGTGTAACCCCAAAATGAATCCGTAACTGTTGAGGAATTCGGTCAATAGCATTTCCATTCAGTGTTGTTTTTTCCCGTCCATCCAGCGGTGCACTCTCTGCTCCCTCTATGATCATTAGATATCTTGTAAACAAGCTTAGTAACGGTGATTGATTTCAATTCAAACCACAGTTATTTTTTTAGTTTAGCGGCTATGATTTCAATTTTGTTTCATATTTATTCTCATTATCTACACAAGATCTTCCTCGTTGCCAGTGTTTTGGTACAATTTGTAAAAAAGAAAAAAGGTTTCATGAAATCTTAAATAAAGAGGGAAAAAATGAAACTCCAAAGTTTTTTACATTTTGCACTACCTCATCATTTCGAGAGACCGCTGGTTCGGCCTCTGCAGACCTTGAAGGTTGACACAAGTTCTGCCTTCCACAGAAATGATGTTATTCTCGTTCCAACCCTTCCCAACGGAGCCCAAGGATCTCTGTCCGAAGGTTCCTGTTGCCAAACACCTTGTGTGGAATGGGGGGAAGTTGCTCAACTTTCTGTCTGAAGAGTTGCTTTATCTCAGGTCTGGGAGACGGCTACATCCCTTATGACAAAGCCCGAGGAACTGAGCGAGGAATTATGGTGAAGGAGGAAGTCACCTAAAGGCAGAAGGAATAAATGTGCTTGTTACGAAGTGCCAGGTAACACACAATACTTTCTTTTTTAAGAGCTGCATGTATCTTAATTACCGTACGTCCTATGAAAACTGACCAACGCAAAAAAAAAAGTAAAGTGGGAACAAAAGCACTTTACCTTTACAGGTCGCTCAAAGTGTGAGAAAGAAAGAAATCGACTGTGGACAGACAGCGGGGGGCC
Source organism: Pholis gunnellus (assembly GCF_910591455.1). NCBI lineage: Eukaryota > Metazoa > Chordata > Actinopteri > Perciformes > Pholidae > Pholis > Pholis gunnellus. The sequence goes on from NC_136539.1 coordinate 22,023,602, forward strand.
GGGGGCCGGGGGCCTGCCAGGAGCTGAAAACAAAGTCCTGTCTACTTGCACTCTCCGGCTGCCAGAGCGCCAGGGCTACTCAGACAAAGGCGGTGTGAATAATTGACAGCACAGCAGCTTGGTGCAGTCACATTGAACTAATGGAGGATGAAAAACATGAAGTCTGGGGGAAGTTGGGTGCACGATGCGGTCTGGTATAATGTGACACGGAGGTCTTATCAGGACTGCGGGGGGGGAAAAGGTCACATTTCAGATCTGGAAGCAGGAGAAAAAAAACGCAGACAGAAGAGAGAAAATAAATGCAGCACCAGTGATGTCACATGTTGTCAGGGTGAAGCCAGAAAAACCCTCATAATCCCAGGAGAGGGTCTGGGTGAGACCGGCAACCTGTATTAGAGTCCCAAGAGGCCTCACACCAGGTCTTCAGCCTCAAATGATTCAAGCTGTTCTCATACACTGTTAGTAGCTATACCTTCAAATAGCAATGCACTATCATTTGTATACAACCCATGTAATCCTGAGTCAGGACCGGTGACCTGGCAAAGAGCAGTGCAGTCCACGCAGGGAGGAGGTCTGTGTGGACGGGTGGGTCCCTTTCATCCACGAGGCCGCTGTTCGCGCACCGTGTGAAACCAGAAACCAGTTCTGTCATTGATTAAAACCATAATGAATATTCGATTCTAATTCCGATTATTTAAACACACAAGAATGTTTCGCTTTGTTCTGCCAGCATCCATTTATTATGACCTTATTGGTCAAAATGTGAACATATACTGTAAATACAAATCCCCTTCGTGGCCCAAGAGATTCAGTAAAACAGTTCAAATATAAATAAAGAGTAGAATTTGTGGTCTGACTCTGTGTCAATAAACTGAAAGGGTTTCTGGCTTTTGGAGGCAAATGATGGCTGCAGGAGCTTCGCCATGTGTTAATGATTTGTGGTTTTGACATCCCCCGTGGAGCACTTCACTAAAAGCCGTCTTTAAACTTTCATCTAAAACTCACAGCTTCCAGGATTAAAACTAATTTAACGCCATACAGCAGGCTGATATTGAACAGTGTCGCACCAGAAAGCAGATTTCGCTGCGTTGAGACGCCTGGGGAAGCCTCGCAAGGACTCAGTGATGGAGCTTAGGGGAGGTTTATTGGTGCTGCTTGGGTTCATTTCTCAGCTGCAGCGAGTTGTGGCTGCTGCTCGGCATCATGGGAGCCCCTGAGCCAAGGAACAGAAAATCCCAGAGCAGGAGGGAAAAGGAAGATTAAATCACAGTAAGGCTAATTACCGTTCATCAAGCACCTCGACTTAACTGTTGCCTAAAATCTTTTCATCGTGTTTTTTTTCCAAGGTGTCTGTTGATACCGTGAAAGGCTGAAACAGAAGCTATGGTCTGTTGATCACCCATCAGGCTTTCGTCCAGGGGCAGCAGATGGCAGTGTTGCTATCTGGATTCATTCCGTCTGAAGACAGTCTGTGCAACCCAGCATCCATACCACCACCAGACTATTTAGTGTGGCGGAAAAAGATTTAGTATGTCCCCAATACACAGTATGTCCAATGCAGTATGCCAAAAATACCAGGCTGTCCTACTGCATCCTGAGTATGATAGAAGCTAACAGTATGCAGTATACAGCATGCTTTTCCGACCCAAAATCCTTTGCGCAGCAGATATATGAGCAAGTGCCATGTTATGACCAGGCGGCAGCCTCTGGTTCTGAAGAGTGGATCCAATGCGGAAATGTCTTAAAGCTGCATTCTCTCTAATGTCCACCAGGGGGCGACTCCTCTGGTTGTATAGCAGTCTACAGTATGAGAAAATGACTCTACTTCTCTCTTGATTTATTACCTGTAACATAACAAATGGAAGTGTGCTTTCTGTGATAGCAAGTCGAAATGGGAAGCATGTCAATCAGGGGAAGGCGCCTTCGCTAACCGTTCACAAATAGGAGCAAAGAGGTACATGTGTACATTCACTTACATCATTTCTGATTAATTAATGAATTAGCTTCAACGTCCGTCATCAGGGAAAAGAACAAACGTTATACAAAGCGTTTGCACTGTGATGCATTTCACAGTGAAATTAATATGAGGTGTAGAGTTACAAGAGGGATTTAAATCAAATGCTTTGTATTTGATTGGACCGCTAATAAGTAGTATAGAAGTCTATGAGAAAATGACTTCATCTATTACCTCAGTAAACATTGTGAACATGAGTTTATGGTCTCAATCTCTAGTCAAGCCTTCTTCAATACAGCATGATGTTCATTTAGTAAATTATGGTCCGTTTAGAGTCAAACAGACCATAAAGCAGGGGATGCTTTAGGGGTGGGGCTACACAGTGATTGACAGGTCTCTACCAGAGACATATACGGCGTCTCTGCGTCACTCCTCAGTCCAGATATGGTCACTTCCTGTTCATGGCGACGGGCAAAACGCAGAACCAGAGGCTTCAAAAACAAAAGTCCTCAAACCAACGGGCGACATCACGACGACTATACGCTCACTTCTTATGTACAGTCTATGATTATGTTCCAAAGTAGTATGTCCCAATGAATGCATACTGCTTGCAACAGTGTGTACTTTGTAGGGGCAAATGCAGTATGTACCAAAGGTATGTGATTTAGATTGCAACTAGTGTCCAGGGAGAGGCTTTCGACAGTATTATGTGTAGCTCTGGGCACATGTCTCAGCGTAACACCACTCGATAGTGATATACGCGCTCACAGTTACTCGAGTAATCACTTTGGCCGTTGCTTGTAGAATGGGTGAGTCGGGTTTGCGACGTGAGAGGAGCCGCTGGCTGCGGAAATATTTTCCCCAATTCATATTCCCATCGTAATGTTTACTGATATCCTCAATATTCATTGAAAAACAGGATGATTAACAGTCTATCAGTCTACATTATTTCTACTTAGTTTCTGAGAAATCATCACATTGTTCAAGTTTCTTTTGGTAGATGGCTCTAAATACTACAATACCCATGAACCTTAGCAGCTGTTGCAATAGAGAAGAAATTAGAGGTGCGATATGCTTTGTTGTTTCAGTTTGTACTGTTAGCATCGAGCATTTTAATTTTAATTTGAAGCTTGCTGATTGGTCATTTCTTCCTGAAAACCTCCACAGCTCAGTTGATTCCTCTCCTTATAGGATAAAACAGTTTCTTTCTATATTTTGTCTATTGTCAATAAATCCCACGAAAAGATCAAAACCAATGATACGTCAGCTCGTCCATCAATGGTCATTCAACTATTCTGATTAGCATTTATTACACAAAACCTGAGTTTTTAATTACCAACCGTAGTGACTATAATAATTCACTAGAACAGCAGTTGATTGCCAAATCATGTTACCTCGTCCAAAACATTGCCTTGAAAAGGCATTTATCATGCCGTCAATCATTGGAATAGCTGCCCCCGTAAACCATATAGCTAAACCTTAATGACAAATACATTTCCCTCAGTTAGTTGTTCATTTATATCTTGTTATAAGACAAACATATGTAATAATTTCTACATCAAAATCCCTGTATTTTCTCTTCTGTATAAAGGGTTTCAAATGTTTGATGACTCATCCTGCACTCAGAATCATCCAATCAAATGAGACCAAACCGGTCGTATAAAACCGTGTTTGTGGATCGCAGTAGTAGCTGACGGACCAATCCTATGGAGAGATAGGAAGAGATGTGTGTTTGAGTATCAGTGGGCAAAAACATAGTTTTCATTTCCAAAAGAATACGGCTGAGATCTAATTCATTCGAGGGAAACTTGTCACTCTGTGTCACTGCTGCGCTGGCAGCACATGCAGAGTGCAGATACATGCAGGTTGAAAATCGGCAAAATACTCTCCCTTTGATCTATAACCAAAGACGTGTATAAGAAGTTGACGTCGTCATCGGGACGTCACTCATTGGTTTGTGGACTGATGTTTCTTGAGTTTGGCGATTTGGCCGTCGCCATCTTGGCTTTTTTTTTAACGAAATTGACCATATTTGGACGACGGAGAAGTGACGTAGCAACCTGTCAATCACTGTGTAGCCCCGCCCCTAAAGCATCCCCTGCTTTATGGTCTGTTTGACTCTAAATGGACCATCATTTACTAAATGAACATCATGCTGTATTGAAGAAGACTTGAAACTAGAGATTGAGACCATAAACTCATGTTTACAATGTTTACTGAGGGAATAGATGAAGTCATTTTCTCATAGACTTCTATACCACTTTTTAGCGGACCAATCAAATACAAAGCATTTGATTTAAATCCCTCTTGTGACTGTTCACCTCATAACTGTTAACTACTAATTCATTAAAGAATTGGAAATTAAGTGAATATACACATGTACCTCTATGGTCCTATTTGTGAAGGGTTAGCGACGGCACCTTCCCCTGATTGTATGCAACTCATTTCGACTTGCTATCACGGAGAGCACACTTCCATTTCCAATGTTCACACATGCCGCTAACACCCGAGTGTGTGAATGTAACAACATCGGTTTGGATAGCTGACTGCAAAAGAAACAAAACAGCGAGACGGAACGTTTGCAGGATGATGTGATGTGACACGGCGGCAGAGTTCTCTGTCACATCCACTGACGGGTCACATAATAGGGTTATTGATAATCTGTCACCCCCGGTGCTTTATGTGTTGCTGTGGTTCAAGTGTGATATTTGAGTGAAAGTGCCTCCGAGTACTTGTGGATGTTTCCACCGGCATTACACTGTACACTTTATGGATGCCGTGCACCATTTATCTGACCTGTTATTTTCATCCTGTCCCGATTCCAAAATGCGCTACCAACATTTTTTTTATTTTCTCCGGAATATATGTGCCTGAAGGACTGTGTGGACTTAGTATTGATATCTAATAACAGTGCCAGCTACTAGCCCGGGCAACATCAGTCAAATCTCTGATAGCAGCCATAACCTGATATGTATTGATTGGGAAAGTTGAGCCAGAGACGCTTTTAGTTTCTCTTCTGTTTGATTTGAATACGTTTCTGTATTCTTTATATTCTCATATTCTAAGTTGTAGGGAGTCTATTCTCCTAAAATCAATGTTTTCCCTTTTTGAGCATCTGCTGCCGGTTCCTGAAGTAAAAGCATTTTAACAAAGACTATTCATTAATAAGTGTTACAACACTTTACTGCTAACTTCCTGCCTGCTGTGTAATCGTGGACATGTGGAGGCAGGAAACCAATAGAGTCCCAAATGTGTCTCTGCAGGATGCACAGCACATAGGGACGATAAAGGGCTGTATGTTGTGAATCACACCGCCCTGTGTGCCATCTTCGAGCTGTGATTGAGTGTTTCCTCCCGCCTCCCGCGCTGCCCTTCCCTTCCCCCGCTCGGGTCAGTGCATCGTGACACTTCTTCGGACACACTTTCAAGACAATAATTTGTGTCATCTGGTATTTTTTCGATGAAATTTTGGTGCCCAAGCTAAGACTTCCTCTTTTTTGTTTTCAGAAGTAAAAAAAAAACAGTTAAGCAAGAGACTATTTCATTGCATTTGTTGCACAGCATATATCTGACTAATGGTCACACACACACACTGCATGCCTTGGTTTCCTCTGCTAATTAATGTGCCTGATACATGCTTGCGGGATGCATTTGCAATTGGTTCTTGATAAGTCTGCAGAAGACGATAATGCGAATAGAATTTCCCTTCGTTATCTTGCGACTGGTACAAATGGTTGTATAGCAAATGTAATTTCCAAGCCATTTGCTTATCTCTGCCTTGCTTTCCCCCCCGCACAAAAAGCATTGCTTCTCATACTTGTGCAGCAACGAAATCATGAGATGAATGACAACTATCCCTTTGTTTCATCTTACAATAGTGGCAACGTTTTCCTCATCCTCGATTGTTTCTCTCGGAGCACTTCGGCAAGGATATTCTCAAGGAGCTGCGAGTGATGGACACGACTAGGTGCCCTTTGCATCAGCTCAAAGAACAAAGCGCTGAAAAGGAGCAGTGAGTTCCCTGATTGACAAGCTTCAGCAGAGCCCTCTGTGGGGTTGTTAATCTTCCCCTGCGAGTGCAGGAATTATCTTGCTGGACCTACTGCCCTTTCACTAAGAATAAGAAGTCAAGTTTGGGAATTGGACAGCACAAGGACGTGCTTCACCGTGTTTAAGCTGCACAAGGGAAGAATTTTCAGGTGAAACCTCATTCGTCTAAATAACACAGTTTGGCTGAAGTTGCCTACAATTTCTCTCAATCTGGATTCAAAACAAACTTTAAACAATGCAGTTAGGCAAAGGGAAACGGATAATGGCTTCCTGGGGGAGATTCAGGTGGAAAGTAGAGGTCTTCAAGCAGACAAGAAACCCAAACTGAGAACCTGAATGAACTGCTGAACTAAACAGAAGCTAAACAGAGTCTGGAATGTTAAGAACAGGCACGCACACTCATGTTCCACTATTATTCAGAATATCACAATAATTAGAATTTGATGTAAACATCATATCCTTTAGGATTTTCTGGAATTCCGAATGTAGCATTTTCCGATTAAGTCATGTGAGATTTGCCTTTATTATTCAGGGTTTAGGATTCTTTGGACATGAATACAGCGTGTTCACAATATGCGTCTCAACAGGGTTTTGACTCATTTCCTGTTTACGACCAGCTCTGTTTATTGTACACAAACCCAACAAGCCAACCGTTTGCAAAGCTGCAGCAGAGATGCATGCCCAAAAGAAAAGAAGGAGAAACAAACCTTCTTTTAAGCATTATGAAGGACTCGGATACGAACAGGTTTTTGGATATGCGCAAATATTGCGAATGCCGAACTTTTCAGGAAGGCGTCTGAAGGAATGAAAGAGGGAGGCTGTGTTCACACGATCAAACCACCGTCAGCCACCGGTGGGAAACTTGAAAAAAAAACATGTTTTGACGCAAGGAAGCAAAATGGAACAATGGGCTCCTGCCATACCATTTTTAAATATTTAGACGCGCTCAAAGTCATGTTCGGGCATCGACCCGTCAAACACAATTCTAATGGTACGTTACAAGCAGAAAGTTGGGGCCAAATGTTGGGGTTTCACGCAGGACACGAACAGCGGTTTCTGGGGTGACAGTCCTGTATTTGTTTGACCCTTCCAACCTCGCTTTATATGTTCAAGACTATACCAAGTAACTTTCAATGATGGTCAATCTTCTACACTTGCTCCGACTGAATGCAAAAACGTCCACACGTCAATGTCTCTGTGGTTTGCAGAAACATACGATGCCGACATTGTTTCCCGGCGACTGGGCTGCTCATGTCTGTAATAAATATAAAAATTTTGCCATTTAACTAACTTGTGTCATTTGGTTCTTGTAACAACTTGTTAACGATCGTAAGAAAACAGTTTGGTGTTATTTTGATTTCATGATGTAAAATAGTTTGACAGCTTATCATGTTGATCACTCAATAATCATTTCCTTATCTGGAGTCAGCGACCTCGCTGTGGAAACAAAATGACTTTCTTGTGCGCATACATAGTGACAGGATTAAAGTAAACAGCTGTGCCTACACATCTCCAGAGTTTAAGCTACCTGCTATGAATGGAAATGTGTGGAAACTATGACATGATTAAATACCAACCAAACTGATTTTGATCTTTCATGTTCCTGTACGTAGGAGGTCCGTAGACTAGAGGACAGTGTTACAGTCGTGTCAGTCGCTGTCGCTGAGTTATTTTGAGAGCATAGAAAGCATCAAAGAAATGAACAAAACAAACATTATGGCAACAATTCCATTTCATTATTCACATTATGATCTGTTTGTGTTAAGCGGTTGCTGTTTCGGTATTTGTGTTATTTTGCAGTGACTGACGTATTCGTCCCTCTGACAGTCAACACTGGATCTGTGGTAGCGTTTGTGAAGAGCAGGTCATGATATTATGCAGATTTAAATCTCTGTATTTCTGTAACTTAATATTAAAATTATATTAAAATCATTTTTTTTGTTGCTATTTTTATAAAGCTTATTTTGGGGGGAATTCATGTGCGTGCCGTTATGAAAGCATCATCCTCAACCAGGAAGTAGAGCTCCGAGGAAGCAATGACTAGAAATAAAAGCAAACAAGAAAACAATGAAACTAATATTTGAATGAAAGAATTCTGAATAAAGAAAATGAATTCATCAGCTCTACTGGATCCAGAATGAATATCCCATAATAACAGAATAAAAAGGCTTTTCACTTGATTGCTGAGGGAATCACTGATGCTATGTGGCAAACCCAAGCTGAGCTCGCTGTCTTGCATTTAGGCTATCACTGATTTCTGCTTCTGTCGGATGCAAACAGCGGGTCCTTTTCACGGACAACATGTTTGACACGTCACAGTAGAACAGTAGCACAGGTGTGAAAAATAAAATTCATGATGTTCTGAATTCCATTACGCTGCCTCAGTTTCACGGTCCTGCCACTGTGTGCATGCTGGCTCACTGTCACACCGACTTTGCTGAATACTTAAATAGAATGGAGCCAATGTTAATGCTATTAGTGACGCCCGTGTTTCTCCCAAGTCAAAATGTCTACTGTGAAATATGGTGGAGAGACGTGGTGATTTGTCACAACGAGTGTCTTCTGCCGTCAATTATGTTCCGTTAAAATGTTAATGACAGATATTCAATTATAAACAACACATTCCTCATTTACTACTCCTTATTTAATGGACATTCAACAGTTCACTCATTAATGAGCTGGAAATTGAGATTTCGGAGGCATAAATCATAATTTCTATTGCTGTTGAGACACACAACCAAATGTAATGATAGTCATTTTTTGTCAGTACAAGTGACCCCATTCACCTTACTCACATTCATTTTTTTTCCATTGTTGATATATGAATATTCGTTATTACAGTTTCCCCAGGCGGCAACCTCCGGTTTCTAAAGGTGAAGCCGATGTGGAAGAGCCTTAAAGCTGCATTCTCTCTAATGTCCACCAGGGGGCGACTCCTCTGGTTGTATAGAAGTCTATGAGAAAATGACTCTACTTCTCTCTTGATTTATTACCTCAGTAAACATTGTAAACATGAGTTTATGGTCTCAATCTCTAGTTTCAAGTCTTCTTCAATACAGCATGATGTTCATTTAGTAAATAATGGTCCATTTAGAGTCAAACAGACCATAAAGCAGGGGATGCTTTAGGGCGGGGCTACACAGTGATTGACAGGTCGCTACCACGGCGTTGTCCAATCTGGGAGTCGTCTGTGTTTTCGTCCGAGAACTTTCACCCTTTCACAGTATGTTTTCAGCTCACATTCTACTCAATATTCAGCGTTTGATTGTACTTATAGCTCCGCCTTCTTGTGTCACTTCTGGTTGTGAAAAAACAACAGATGGCGACGGCCAAAATACATGGCTTCAAAATACATGTCCACAAACCAATGGGTGATGACACGGTGTCTACAGGACTGTCTCAGAAAATTAGAATATTGTGATAAAGTTCTTTATTTTGTGTAATGCAATTAAAAAAACAAAAATGTCATGCATTCTGGATTCATTACAAATCAACTGAAATATTGCAAGCCTTTTATTCTTTTAATATTGCTGATTATGGCTTACAGCTTAAGAAAACTCAAATATCCTATCTCTAAATATTAGAATATCATGAAAAAGTATACTAGTAGGGTATTCAACTAATCACTTGAATCGTCTAATTAACTCGAAACACCTGCAAGGGTTTCCTGAGCCTTGAAAAACACTCAGCTTGGTTCAGTAAACTAAATCACACGTATGGGGATTATCACAATATTCTAATTTTCTGAGACAGTCCTGTGTACGTCTACTTCTTATATACAGTCTATGAGTTTTACTGTCAATAAAGTGATGCACATGCTGCCATTGTGAGAACTGGTTCGGTTATTTTTCTAGTTCTTCCTGGCCAGTAATGTTAGTTGTTACTGAAGTGTGTTGTCGCTGCTGTATTGTTATTCCGGTCACTCCTGTGTCCATGCTTTTGTCTGAGTTTCTCAATCTCTCACTTCCACTTGAGAGCACGCTGTTGGTTAATTGGATTTTTTTTTCCCTTGGCCAGCAAGAGGAGACATGTCGGATGGTGACAGGGCCAGGTCTCACACACACACACACACACATGCACACACACACACACACTTTTTGCCTTAGTATATGCTAATTATAATTGCTGTCCACAATGTACTTGAAATTACTATCATTATGGTGATGAGATTGATGTGAATATGTGAGAAAAGGCAGGTTAGAGAGCCAGAACCATTAACACCATTGAGTGCGTTTACAGGGACACTGATAACCCGTTTAGGAGGATTATCCCGTTGATGATCAGATCAGGGCTGTGGCATTTACATGAGCACAGAGGAATCATCCTATTCATATTCTCCATATACATGATAAATATAGTCTTTTGGCTGAAGCCGTGCAGACAATCGGCAGCTGGCAATAACCGTTGAAGGTGTAGAAATCTGTGTTACGCAACTGTGTTCCGTAACAATTACAGAAAAAAAAGACAAAATCAGATGGCATTCAGTAAAAATGTGGATTACAATTTTAGAATACATTTTAAAAAACAGAACGATATACGCCATATCCTATGGAAGCCCATTCCCGCCAGCAAAAAAATCCACCCAAAAAATAAATAAAAAAAAAAATATCCACCCAAAAAATAAATTATATATATATCCACCCAGAAAACAAAAAAGACAGTTTTTTTTACTTTCTAGCCGGAAAAAAGTAAAAAAAAGATTATGATGTTTTTTGTTTTTTTGCTAGCAAAAGAGATTAGAAGTGCACATGCGCTTCAGTGACGATCTCCTCACAGGTCCCTTCATCTCCTCGCCATGAAAACGACATGCAATTCTACATATTAATACTTATAATGATATATAACATCTAACAAAAGTCACCAGTAATAGTTACCTTGTGTAGATTTGCATGTCGTATTTTTTCCGGAACAAATACGACATGCAAAAAAAAAAAAAAAAACATAATCTTTTTTGTTTTTTTCTGGGTGGATATATATATATATAATTCTTTTTGGGTGGATTTTATTTTTTTCGGGTGGATTTTTCATTTTATTTTGCTGGCGAAAATGGGCTTCCATAATATGCACATATTACAACACAAGTCTCACATTATCTAACATTGATGAAAAAAATGCTTTCACTGGGTGCACATGTCTCCATGATTTAGTCCAAAGCAGAAAAGGTTGACTAGATATGACAAAAGAAGTGTGAATAGCATAATTAACAACGTTTTTAGCCTGACATTTAAATGAGCATTAAGTTAAACACACAGGCGCAATAGTAGAAGTTTCATTTGATTTCTGTATACAAATCCGTATATGTATTGTTCCAGTACGCCTCGGTTTTCTTCTTGCTACGGCAGGTAACAACGACGGAGGAAGAATACTTCTTCTTCTCAAACTTCTATTTTTCGTGCTACTCACCAACGGGCACTTCCTGTTGGAGAAACAAAGGGTTACAAAGGGTCAGTAGATTTTTTGCCTTCCATCATGATTATTGATTTAAACTTGTTTCTTGAGTTCAGGCTGATTTTAGGCTGCCAACTTCACACCCGGCCAGAGACTATGAAAACTAGCCTCCTGACTAATTCTGCCATATTTACATGAATGTTTATTAATATGAACTGTCCCTGAGCAAGTAAACTGAATAAATAACAATAAAATAAAACTGTAAATTTACAGTTGAGCTGACTTATTTCGCTCTTTTACTTTTACTCGATGTGAATGTTTAGACAATTACTGTGTTGGGTTTCTCATTGGGACTTAATGGTAATTTCTGCAGGTGATAGCCCCTCTTGCAGGCACTTTGACAGCTACTATATTCTCTTTTTGGTACCTCGTCTTTTGCACCTACGCACACATTATAATGAGGGCAGACGACTCTCATATTTTAGAATAAAACAACTAACACTAACAACTCCAATAAGATGCAGATGCTGTTTTCACCGTGAGCCGGAACCCCCCCCCCCAAAAAACAAACAACAATAGCGGAAGAAGCAATGAGCTGCATTTGGATTGACGGCTCGATGGATCAGCCAACAGGCGGCCAAATGTGGGCGTTTGTCGTGGGTTCATGGTGGCCTCGCAGCGCTCTGTATATTTCTATCCTCCACAGGAAGCATCTCATCAGCGGCTGTATGCGGGCAGACTCTGCTGAGAAGTACTAGTCCCCACCCTGTCACGGCTCGACTACTGGCATCAGTATATCAGTATATAGAGGGTTTCTTTAGTCGTTCCTGCTGAAAAGCTGAAATATGCTCATGCTGTTTTCTTTTTTGGAACTTGTGTGTCCAATTTAGAAGCTTCGATTAGCAAGTTGTACTTTGCTGTTGCATGTTTTTAATGTATTCTAATTAGTTTCAAAAGGCTGCCTCTGTCTCAACGCTGCCGGCTTCCGCAATTTGACCCGCCCGACTCTGCCTCTGTTGGGTAAGAGGCAGAGAGAGCGGTGGGTCATGAAGAGCAGGAAAACAAATCAGGAAAGTCCAATGATGCTGTTCTGAACAAAGCTAGCCATGTGCTTCCGTTTGTCGCACGGAGAGTTTATTTTTTGGGGGATAAATCGGCCTTTAGAAAAAATGGACTCTTCTTTTAGAGATAACCTTCTGTTGGATAAAAATGTTACTATTTTCGTGCTAGTGGAATGTTGAAATAATGGGCCATCGGGAAAAATGGACGAGTGTTTTCAGGATAAACACTCGTGTACGTTCAGTCTGTTATCCTGTTAGAGTGGAGTCAGTGGTGGAGAGGATTTGTGGTTTGATCCCCTGCTCTGCTGGTCCATGTGTCCTTGGGCAAGACACTTTAACCCAAATTGCTGAATGGTTTAAGAGTTCTGATGTTTTGGCATCTTGCATGGTAGCCCCCTGCCATCAGTGTATAAATGGGTGAATGACATGTAGTGCATTGCTGCCATTTGGGCAAAAACGGACATTGGACGATCTCGTTCTTCTGCAGTGTCGGAATAACGGGAAACCGTGAAAATACCGTGAAAATACAACGTGTCACTATGCACGTCTTTACAATGAATCCTCTTACATTCTAGTTCCAGTCGAGCAGCTCTCACACAGGAAGTTAAAAGAATGCTCAAAAAGGAGCGTCTCATACACCGCCGCTCATTAACTCAAAAGTTTTGGTGCAAAGAAACTTTGTCTGTGACTTTTCTTAATACTAAAAACAGTTCCTGTGCTCCCAGGAGTTTGCGTAGGTGGCCCTGAAGTGAAAACACAAAAGTATAGCAGAACTAATGAATAAGCAGCGGAGGTGATTGCAGCCACTTCATCTCATTTCTCTTGTTTGTTAGACGTGTGTGTGTGTGTGTGTGTGTGTGTGCGCCCACGCATGTGTGTGAGCGTCTCAGGGACAAAGGAGGGAGAAATTCAAATACATGGAGGCCAACAGTTGGTGAATGGGATACATGTGAATCCATCTGCAGGGATTTTAAATGAGTACCAGCTGTGACTGAGGCTGTTACCAATGTGGAGTCATTACATTACTTCTATCAAAGAGGTTCACTTATCACAACTTGTGACCGGCACTGTATATTTTCTGCCCAATTTAGCGTGATTGAAGTGAGCAATTATTCACGGTAACCTCTATGTGCACAGATGGAGCCGTCTCACACAGCTTCGACGGCCTGCCGCGGCTCTTCATTGCAAAGATGAATGTTGAAATTAACACATATCAAAAGGCTGTATTACAAGCATGACCGGTTTGATGTTGGGCTTGACTGTCGGGCCACACTAATTGGCCACTCGCTAAACCCCCAGCAAAACATTAAAGTTCAAGTTTACTTTAGTCAAAAAGAGGGGAAGTGTGAAAACCAGACAGACGAGTGAGATCGGGTAAACTCATCCAATAAAGGGCAAAGCAGAGCATCACCAAATTGTGGAACAGATCTGCAGTGCCGGGTGAAGACGGGGCCGGTATAAATACTGATGGACTAATCAAGTAAATGGGGAGCAGCTGAGTAAGTAAGTGGAGAGGGAGTGACTGGATCTGCAGCGTGTTGCTGAATTAATGTTCAGAATCTGGCACACGTTTGTGACAAAATGACATTAAATGTGTTCTTCGTCAGCTGCCGGCTCCTCTTTAGTTCCAGTTGGTTCAGCCGGTGGTTTGTCGTATGCTTCGGTCTTCACTCTTTATTTCCATCAGAACGTGGTGCTACATTATCACATTGTCACGCATGTAGACATCAAATATACACACATATATGTTTACTCACGACACCTTCACAGGCGCCTTGCGCATTCATTCATTCACACATGTCAGCTAGATGCATTGAAAAGTGAGCTGGAAATGGCTTCAACTAACATACAGTTCATGTTAATTAGCTTACTGCTAGTCCAGGACACATTATTTCAAAATGAATGTATGTATGTATGTATGTACATCTTTTGATATAAGAAACAGATAACACTATAATATTAAAATAAGAATCTTGGGGGAAATTGTAACACTGACAATATAAGTTATATTAACACACTGTATCACAAATAAAAGCACCTCAAATATAATACGTATAAATATGTAATATTCACACTTTATGTTACTATCTAATATTGTTTGAATACATATAAAAACCTACATTATTCTCTAAAATAAAGTGTTTTATTGATGTGCTGCTATACCAGATGAAACACTATTTTAATACACTCCTTTTGAATGTCATTCTACGTTTGAATTAAGTGAAATATGTCGACACAGACAAACAGGAGCTGACATTGGGACATGATTGCAACACTGTGTTACAATTGCCCTCGATCTTGCAGCCGTGACAACATTTTGTATGCTAGCAAGCAACACCTATATTCCCATTGGTTCATTTGGAACCAATTACCTTGAGATAAAATGAATGCAAGTTTAAATTCTCAGTCATCTAAACTTTGGACAGCAGAGCAAAAAGTGACTTTCATACCTCAAAATTAGAGAATTGGAGAATTAAAACTGTTTCCGAGGTGAAATGATCTCCTTTTCCACAGGCAGACAGAGACGCCTACTGAGCATGTGCAGAGTAAGCGTCATCACTCTATCTCGTTTCTGATTGGAGGAATTAAATGTGTTAAGACAAATCAGTCAGACTGTTTGGGAAATAGTCACAAAATGCAATCTATAAAACGAAAGTGAGGTTTGGGCTTAATTATGTTGAGGAAAAACATAATTGTTATTAATTAAAATAACTAGGCGGTGGAAGGTTTATGCAAGAAAGCCACATAGTTGGATACCTTTAACTAGTGTGTCCATCACTATAAAGGATCCCAATTGACTTTCTATTGGCATCGTTTTCATGTTGCGGGACATTCATGTCCTTGTTAACGGACGGACATATTGAGCGGTGAAGCTGTCGTTGTTATTTCTCTTCTCCGTAGGTGTCGAGCTAGAGTGCAAAGCTTGACAGGCATAGCGACAGTAATACCGTTAAAACAGTGTTGCCTTCGTGATTGTATGTTAACCTGCAGTGGCGGGGTTGAACTCGACTTTCACACCCGGATGTTGCCACATTAAATATAATTGCTGATGCAGAATAGCTGCATATAGAAGTAACTGTAGGGCACAGGGTTGTTCTGTACCCAGAGCAGAGACATATGGAGAGAAACTGTGAGCTGAAGGTAGAGCCACCAGGGGCAGGAAAAAAAAGAACAAGAGGCAAATCTCTCACACCGTGTGCACCAGCGTGTTGTCAGAAAGCTCAGACAAAGGTAAAGTTAACTAGAGTTAACATGTATTATGCATGTTACATCGTGTCGTGCATGGCTACGGGTTTTTGTCAACATAATGTAAGAATATCAGCGGCTGGAGAGCGGCTCGGGTTGTGGAAATGTTGACTTTGACTGCTCTGCCGTGAGCCTCGAAAGGCTCAACTTGTCTTGAGGCGCTCGGAGCTGAGCATCAAGACCTTGGATCGATAAATATCGGGGAAAAAGAAAATGCTGTGATGTGCATAGTTTTGCATTTTTGCAGCTCTGACAAACTGTTATGAATAATTAATAATGTGGCAGGAATGCACATGCACAAGTTTCCATAAATTCATTTCAGAGTTTTGTGATGTGGGACACTGCAGCGCACTTAATCCAATGAACCAAAATCACATCAGATAACGCTGGTGTTTCATTTGACAGAGACATATTTTGGGTTTTATTTTACAGAGACATATTTTGGGTTTTATTTTACAGAGACATATTTTGTCATTTACTTTGGATTACTAAAGTTTAGCTGACAGAACAATCTCAACTCAAGGTCCACTTACTCGCTCGTTCTGGAGCTTTCGAGTAATTCCCTCCGGTCTCTCTCTTCTTTTCTTCTCATATTTGTACATCTACAAAACAGATTCATGATGATTCAGTTGAACATTTTAATCTTTATCTAAATGAGGGCAAAACTCACGTGGTGGTGAGGCAATGCTTTGCCTAAAGAAGTCAAACAAAAAGCGATGCAGTGGTGAGCCAGTAAGTTAGTCTTTATCTGTCGAGGAGGAAATCTATGTTCCCCAAGAAGTGCTGCATGCAGCGTTGTCGAGAGCTGTGATATTGCTGCCAGCACCTGGCAAGTGTGAGGCTGATTGCGTGATCGCTTTTTGAGATATGTGAAGGGCATTCATCCACACGTACACGGACAGGCAGACAGAGAATCCTTCCTTTATATAGTGAGAAAATGTAAATGTGTCACGGTCACTCAGACTTCATATTGATACAAGCCATCAAAATGTGGTTGCAATAGCACAAAATATTTACAAAATGTTTGGCATTTGAGCTATATTACGATTTGTTTTTGTCCAGAGATGGTCTGTACCATGTCTGTTGTGACAATTGCTCAACATTTATACGAGGAATAACAAAGAAAAAGGTTTGAACATAATTCAAAATGGTGTAAAAATCAATCTACACGGAAATGGGCGTGGCTTAAATGGAAAGACTCTCTGGACCTAGAAAATCAATGAAAAGAAAGGAAGCAATATTGTTTCTGAGTTTAAGGTCAAATTTTGGTCGACAACTATAATGTCTTACTCGACATGCGGTTGTAGCTCCGCCTTCCTGTGTCACTTCTGGTTGCAAAAATGCCAAGATGGCGGCGGTCAAACCATTGTCCACAAACCAATGGGTGGTGTTACGGTGACTGCGTCCACTTCTTATATACAGTCTACGCATTCGACACTGCATGTTCTTGGGCCGCCAGCAAAACCCCCGAAACGAATGAAAGGTTCTCTTGATAAGCAAAGCACATATCTACATACCCACAGACAGACAGACAGTCAACATAGTTAGATGTTTACTAATGAGCAAGAGTTGACAAACCCACAGACTTCTCATCCATGTTGGTATAAAATGTGCACAAAGGAAGCAGCTTCTTGTCTCGTGTTGAAGGATCCTTGAAGGATAGAAAAAAGCCAAAGTGAACACACTTCAATTAGTAAGTGTAAATACGCCAGAATGGCACCTGATGATTGTACCTTTCAGTGCACCAATATTATAACACAGCACACCCAACATCATTCAAAGTGATTGATTGCTTCTAAGATGTGGCTGTGCTCATGTCTGTGAACAGGAACACATGTGCATTCATTTAAAAAATAATGCTGAACAAAACAGAAAGGAAACAGAAACAGGAAAAGTAGGTCAACATCCAGAAAAAAGAAAGAAGCCATTAAATGCAAAGAAAAGTGTGAAATTGTATTTACTTTTGTTTGTGATCACAACTCAACGGCCTGCGAAACATAACAAAGAAGGCTCGAGTAGCTCAGTGACACCATGTACCAATTAGTTTTCTTTGAAAATACCTGTTCAGGCAGTTCTGAATTAATAAGCAGTACAACATTAACACATTTACATAAGCGACAAACTGGTTCTGTCATGCGCTTTTCAAAGTCCCTCTGCACGTTACACTCCTGACATTCTGTTAGCAGAGGATGTGTAAACCATTGTTTGTGAAAAGCTCATTTTATTGGCAGCTTGAGCTTGTGTTTTTTTTTACTGTACCTCTACATGTTAAATTACATTTCCTGACATCAGATCCAAGTATAACAACCTTTCTTCATTATCATTATCATGTCATTCTGCAGGAAAACAGTGGATTTCGCCCACCGGGTTGGGAGGGAGTCACTGCCCCAAGCGAGGGAGTTTAAGTATCTCTGGATCGTGTTAACGAGTGAGTGTGAAATGGAGCGAGTGGAGTGTCGGCAGTGATAGCTTTTGATTTACCGGTCCATATACTTTCCAACACTCACCTATGATCATGAGCTTTGGGTAGTGTTTCGAAAGAATGAGATTGCGGATACAAGTGCCTTCCTCTGTAGGGCACAGACTGTATATAAAACGTGGGCGTAGTCATCATGACGTCACCCATCGGTGCCGTTTGGAAGCCTTGAGTTTCGGCTATTTTGCCGTTCCCATCTTGGATTACGGCCATCACCATGTTGTTTTTTTTGCAGCCAATGAAAAGAAGTAACCATATTTCGAATGCGGTGGAATCACAGTAAGCCTAAGCATACCCTGCTTTACGGTCTGTTTGACTCTAAATGGACCATAATCTACTAAATGAACATCATGCTGTGTTGAAGAAGACTTGAAACTAGAGATTGAGACCATAAACTCATGTTTACAATGTTTACTGAGGTAATAAATCAAGAGAGAAGTAGAGTCATTTTCTCATAGACTTCTATACAACCAGAGGAGTCGCCCCCTGCTGGTCAGTAAAGAGAATGCAGGTTTTTAAGACACTTCCGCATTGGCTTCACTCAGCAGAACCGCAGGTTGCCGCCTGCTGTAGGGTGTCTGGGCTCAGCCTTAGAGATAGGGTGAGCAGGTCAGACATCTGGAGGGAACTCGGAGTAGAGACGCTGCTCCTTTGCGTCGAAAAAGGTGCGGTGGAAACCTGAAATTAAGATTGATATCTACATTGTCTTTCAAGAGTTTATTATAGCATTTGCACATGGGCTCAGATTTATATAGAGATCAATCGTCTCCACAGCACAAGAGCGCAGCACTAAAGTTACATCAGGCTTTTATACCTTGGCTCTAAAGGATGTTGGTGTCATCTGCTTAAAAGTAGACTGTTAGGAAAGTAAGGAAAAAAGTCTGCGAAAGGTTAAAGGTTCTTTCACAGGGTCCAGCGGAGGTGGTTCAACATCTGATCAGGATCCCCCCGGAGGCCTCCCTTTAGAGGTTTTCCAGACGAGTCCAACTGGTAAGAGGCCGCTCGGTAGACCCAGAACACGCTGGAGGGATTATATATCTCGTCTGGCCTGGGAACGCCTCAGGGTTCCCCAGGAAGAGCAGGAAAGTGATCTTGGGGAGAGGGACATCTGGGATACGTTGCTAAACTCTGCTGCTTCCACAAGCAGGCCGAGGAAAAGCGGAAGATAATGGATGGATCATTATTTCATTGATCTTCGTATGCAGCAATTGTCCAGTGAAGATTATTTTATGGATATGCGAGGCAAGGCAATATTCATCAAAATGAGTACAGGATATGATTGGATCAATTGAAAATAGTTGATTAGTTTTATAATATTTCCCATGTAATTGCCAAATTAGCATAGGCATGGTGTACTTTACATCAACTGCCATGATTCATGACCATTCTGTGCAATTGTAACTCAATTATACTCGAAGCCATCGAAAGTAATTTCACTTATAACAACATGATAATTTAAAATGCCCTCAAGTCAGCGGTTGTGGAGTCTGACTGTGTTTCGCACTGAAAGCCCTTTTCATTTCTGGACATGATTTAGGTCAGTTACTTAGCATAATTGTCTGTCAGTTTATCTGTTTTGATGAAATTTGAAATTTCTGAATTTCTTGACAACGGCACAACGAGAAAGTCGAGACTTCAAAAGGAGTAACTGTTGCCAATTTACAACCTTTGTATCAAGATGTATTCATTATTTCCCAACCCTTTTGCAGCTGTATTTAGAAAAATTAAACAAGCAATACATATTTTCACCTGCCAGCGAGGTTCATGAGATCCCTCTCCAGATCCCAATAAGGATGTAAATCCCTCACCGGCTTCCCACCGGCGAACAATGTTGTACTTTGACTGAAATTACTGCTGGGCTGCCACAAGGAACAAGACACAGACGTAAACGCCTTTAAACACCTTACAATCGGAGCTTTAATATAGCTCAAACAACTATTTGCGTGGTCCTGGAAGCGTTAGCACCCGTCCTCCGGTTCCCCCTTCCGGTAAACACTGTTAGCTCTGTTAGCACGTTTGCCCTAGTTAGTACCGTTAGCACTGTTAGCACTATTAGCTACCAGCCAATCAAAATGCTCCAACCTTTGGGTCATGCACCTTGAAATGATCTTATTTACAACACATTTAAAGCTGTTGAAGTCAAGCCATTTCACAACAGAGAATTAATCAATATATTCACTTTTATTATTAAATTATACATCTATACAATAGATCCTTAATAAAACTGCAGCTATACAAATCATTAAGAAGAAGTAACCACGTGATATAACCCATTGCAATATAACCAAAACACTCTGAGAGGTATGTATTCATTCACTGGTAACTTAAATAACAAGGACATGCACAGATGGGACCCATATGATCTTTCGACCATGCCACTACCTCGCGTCACTTTCGCTCACGTGAGCTTTAGCCAGACAGAAGCGGCGGAGCGTCAGAGAGGACGATAATGTTCATCAGTCTTTTCCATCCGTCAGTCCATCGGTGCATTGGTCCAACAATTGGAAAAGGAGACTGAAATATCTTCCCAATTGTTGGATCGCTTTCCTTCAATTTTTGTACAGATATTTATGATTCCCAAGTGGTTGAATTTTAATGACTTCATTCATTCATGACAGGATACCGAAGGAAAAAATACAATTCCTGTCAGCCTCAGATTCAGCTTTTCTTTGGGCTTAACCCTTATTTTTAGCATGTTCAGCTCAAAACTACTACTGACACTGACGAGGACAGCTAACCTGCGTTGGAGCAGCTGAAGCCAGTGGACAATGAGCTAAATCTGTTGAGCTGAGCCCAACGAGCTGATTTAGAAATGTAGGTAACATCGCTTTTCCTCTCACACCACCTGCAGGTCCAACTTAGTATGTTTTAGCCTCACAAGTGGTAAAGATCTAAAAAATAAACAAAAAGCTAAGTCTCCACTTCTCATCCATGCTTTGCTTTTTGTTCTCTGGTGTTTTAATGTGCATTACAGGACCACTAGGAAGGCTCTAGACTTTTTGCCTTGGTTGTGTGTTTATGGATTTCTTTTTTTTCTCTCTCTCAGGATCAACCAGTGTAAGATGTATATAAAAAGTAGTCAGCTTGAACTATATAGAAAACACCACTTATCCCTGTAATCCAGATAATAAATAAACATATTATGTGGCCTTTTTTTTCTTGGTTGCAAAAAAGCTCTAAGCTGGCCAGCGCTGCAAAAATAACACACACACTAAACTTTTGCATCGGTTTGGTGTACAGTTTCAGTTTGGCCGGGCTGGGGGCTGAGATACAAGCATTGCAACCTCAAACAGCGGTACAAACTCACTCAAGTACTGTGGCAAAGTGTAGTAGAGAAGGTCGCGACCCTGGAGATAACTGTAGCTGTGCAAGCTGTTTTCACTACTGCAAAACTTGACTCCCACGGCTGGTTTAACCCAGTCTCCTATAAGTACTTGCCGAGCTCAACGCTTCCTGTACATACAGTACCACACTGCTGCCCGTTTGCTAAAGAACACCAAAGATACCGCTTGAGAGCTTCAACGCTTTGCCAGATTTAATACCAGTATCAGTAGATGCAGAGGTTTTTGTTCCTGTAGATATTATTACCGGCTGCCTGCAAAGTTTGGCGAGATTCCTGACTGTTCAACCCTTACTGCTTGCATGACTGCTTTGTATATATGTAAATATGATAATCCTCTCCATTAGTTATCCCATTTCTGCTACCTTCATGATTCAATGTACATAATTGCTTTTAAAATCTTACATACTTTAAAAAAGGTGCAACGTGTAAGATCTGGACAAAACTTTGCTTTGACTTGCATCCTTGCCTCGTCCCCCAGTTACCAACCTCCAGATAGCAGTTAGCTTACATTTAGCAGCAGTGCACTGATCCCAGGGATCCGCCCCGACTCTCCCCCGGACCGGGGGACTTTCTGTTGATGAGACCCCGAGCCAGCCTGATGTGGGTTTTGTGGTGGCTAAATGCTAGTTGCTACAGCTAACCGCTTGTTTTCTCATTCGATTTTCATTTTAATAAACATTGTAAGATAGCGGTGTTATTTTAAGAGTCAGGTACTTTTGCCGTGCTGTTTGTTAGAAGTTGGCTTCATTTTAACATCTGATGACTGCACATTTAGATTGTATGAACCCAGTAGTGAAGGTGAAATGCTTCCCTCTATTTTCTTGGAGCAGGTGGCCAGATCTTACACATTGCTCCTTTAAAATAATAAATTAAGAATTTGCACAATTAAATAAAATCCAAACGTTATCGGCTAGAAATCCCTACAACAAAATGAACGCGATCTGAATGCTTATTTTTGGGGACAAGACTTGAAAACCTGAAACACTTGAAGGTGTTGACAGAAGATTAGAGGATTTAGGTTTGTCAATTTCTATGCGACTTCAAACAGGCGGTGAGAGAAACACTACTGATGGTCAACTGGCTGACGTTGTGCATGAGAGGGGAACTCAAATGTCCTTTTTTTTATTCTATGCAGAATAGGTTTTGCAGAACTGAATGACAATAAGCTCCTCTCTATGTAAATGCGATTGCTTTTGTGCAAATCACATGAATAACTTCTAAAATGTTCAAATAAAAACTTGTATGCAAATTAGGCACTCATACAGTATAGGCAGTGTTGTCCCCCTTTCTCTTCTTCTAGAACATTCACCACCACTTGAAAAAAACAAAGACAGCAGCGAGTGCACGCATATCTTACAGGCCTGGCCTACATTTCCTGACTCGCAAAGGTACAATTTAGTGAGTCCCGCTGCGATGCGGACGCATCCCGCAGTTGAGGGGTTTCAAACAAAACATGTTAAGTTGTGCGCATTCAGGTCGGACAGCAGCTTTCGCTCACTGCACCTCGCGGTGGCCCCCTCTTCGTCCACACCCCCCGCAGAACATTCACCTTTTTGCTTTACACATTTTTGCGACGACACAGCAGCTTGATTCTGACAGTTTTCACCAACATCAAATACACTAACAGCTGTAAAGACTCAGCCACTTGCTTTGAACCGGAGCGTTACGAGAGTGGACTACAGGCTGCAGGCTTTTTTTTTTTTGCAGTGTTCCTGGGAGACATTTCCAGGGCACGCGGATGTTTTAATCGTAAAAAAAAAAAAAAAAAATCCTGCAGCAGCGCGTCCATCTGTTCGTCCTTTATACGAGAGAGGTAAGTTCGTGGCTTTTCGGGTCCACAGAGTGCACGACGCAGTCAGATGTAGTACTCCTTCATGTTCTCCCTGACTGAGTTGTGGAGGTGCAGCTCTGTCCTGTAGTCCGTGTACACGCCGGGTCTGTTCTCCTCTTTGATGCTGCCGCTCCTCTGGGCCCGCCGCTGCTGATAGAGGAGGCGGCTTATCACAGCCAGAGCGCACACGGCGATGAAGACCACCGCTGTGACCACACCTGAGGACACAGCAGGACAGACGCATTAGCGGACACCCAGGGGACAACGCTGCTCTGTCCACATTACGCCTCCTGTGATCCTCATCTAAAGCGGTCAACGTCCATTTTGCTTTGACTCGGTTGTTTTAGAGATTAAAGCATTTGCCAAGACACAAAAATGGGTACTTGTGGCACAATGTATTATAACCACTAGCTCATGCAAGAACATTTACCAATTCTTATCCTAACTTTCTCTTACTTTATTTCCATACGGTGGCCTGGAGTGTGCCACGTCACGCTCCTATAACTTCAGATAACTAAATGTAAATGAGCAGCGCGAGCATGATGAATGCCAGCTGTGCGTGAATGGACGTGTGTCCATAAGAATAGTAAACTGGCATAATTAACGCCCCAATAACACCATATAAGACTAACGCATATTCTGTATTGAAGTCCTGCTTTCGGACATCCATAAAGGAAAGTCTATTGTTTCCTAACTAAACTAAAGGTGCTGCTAACGTCGAGGAATGGCGGAAAAAAACAACGATTGCTGTTAACGTCGTGTCCCCTGAGGGTTGTAGCCTACTGTCGCTGACATAAAGAGGCCACTGATGACTGCAACAGGAGCGGTCAAATAGTTTATGATTGTCATATTGATATTGTTGTGTTACATAATAGAAACAATAGCCATTTTAAATGAATGTGGACATTGTTAGGCTATATGAATACATTTAGAATTATATTAGCCTACAATTAAAAATTGCAGTCAAACAGGATAATGTCAACATAATTATGAAGTTTATGTAATTTATTTAGAGGTTTTGTGACTCAAAGTTGCTTCAAAATAAAAAAAAAATGAAATATAAAATCCATTGGTGAAGAAACTAACATGAGACTAATGAGACTAACTCTCAGCAAGTTAAGCAAAAGTTTCTAAAATATGATAAACCCCATCCTACGTCTGTATAGTCACAATGTCACAACACTGATTGAGAAGTTGTTAAAGCAGCATCCTTTAACAAGCTGAATCCCACGTGATGTATTGTGTTGCCGGTGTTGATGAGCCTCTCTTAGGCTCCTGTTGAGTGCAAATACAACGTTCATTCGTTATCCACCGACTCCCCCTGAAGGCAATTCTCCCTTCATCCTATATCTAATATCTCGCTGTGCTGTTAGATCTAAAGTTTATTTTACCAAAATCAACTATTCCTGTCAATGGTTGTATTGGTCTCACACTGATCCTGGATCAGCTTGGGGGAATTTGTCAACCACAAAGTGAAAGGAGACGGAAAAACACAAAGCAACGTTTCCCTGTTTAGAAAGCACAAAGAAATCCTTAAACATCATCATCATCATCATCATCTTCATCATCATCGTTGTCTATTCAATTTCAAACAGAACAGCGTGACTGGCAGTGATGGAGATGAGCCTGAGCTAAAGCCGAGTTATCAAGAGACCACGAAAACAAAAAGAAAGAAGAAGTAAAAGAATGAAGATGCAAATAAGAGGGAATGACAAATAACAAACAGTTGGGACTCATTTTCAATTAAGCAAAGACAAATAAAACCAGCACAGAAGTGAGAAAACAGACCTGCTATCACAGCCAAATCCTTCTGGGTGCTGCTGCCGTGCTGCTCCTTATCTTTATTTGCTGTTACAGTTTGATCTGGAGGAGCAGAAACAAGACAAATGAACAGACATTAACGTCCCGTCATACAGGAGGCGAATGTCTGCCGGTGAGATCTCTGGCTGTCTTGGTTGACACTCCACCGCTAAGCTCTAGAATAACACTGAATTATGTTCCATAATAATCAAATTAAAGGGTGACTAAGGTGTTTTTCGACCCGGCCCCTGCTTCCCCCCTTGTGTGTAAGTGATCGAGGGGGAACGCTGCAGACGGCAGCTGCTAAACGAGCTGTAATGTAATCTCTGGGGGCAACTCCTCACCGTCTATGTACGATCACTAAAAGTGTTTGTTTCTGCCGCTGACTGGCTCGGATTGTTATTTTACCTGTAAGTGTCTGCTAACGTTATGGGAAGAACCCTACAGAGAAATAAAAACATTTGTCTTCACCTTTCCGTCTTCTGTTTGTTACGCAACCGTGGAATCGTGAGTGAGGGCTGGAGGGAGGAGTGTCTGTGTGTTCGCTGGAGTACAGAACGTGTCGCTTTGTGTCACGGATAAATATTTTGATGATTTCAACGTACAGTATGTGGATGCGACTCAAGATTTCAGAACGAGGCTTTTCTGAGCGAGACACAAAATAACAAAAGAGACGGGATCGAGAGAAAGGTAAAGAAAAAAGGTTTTATTTCTCTTTCGGGGCCTTTCCCGTAATGTTGTCAGACACTTAGAATGACAGTCTGAGCCCGTCAGTGGCAGAAACAAACACCGTAAATTGACGGTGGAGGGCACGCAACAACACTACAGTCAAGTACAGACACAACAGTTGACTCTACGACGGTCTGGAGACCGGCATGGATATAACTCTTAAGCATACACAATAAATAAATCAGACAAATAACTGGATTAACTTAAAACGAGACGTCGGAGAGAGACGCTCAGCTACAGCAGCAGCAGCAGCTCCATTCGCTACACGTCCTGGATTATATACATCATAGATGGTTGACGCACACAAATCTGATCAAACGCTCTCTCCTCTATGACAACAATGAGCACTTTTAGTAGACATACCGAGCGATTTTATTGCAGCCCGTTTAGCGGCTGCTGTCCCTCAATGCTGGACCAATTTCAACAATTGCTGTCCCCATTAGTCACTTAGGCACAAAGGAAAATGAAAAATACCAAAGTTATGCATTTCACTTCTCTCCTTTTAACGTTTGCATTCCCCTGTAGCTCTCTCTGGTTGGTTAAATGACTTGCAAAATGTCCATCTCTGAGCAACACGGCGGTCAGAAGGCGGGGGTGTTGGTGAGGAAGGCTTGGCTGACCCGTGTCAAAGCGTCACCCTGAAGGCACCGTGGTGCGGCTGTTTCATGTTATAGCTCCACGAGATGAGCCCCTCCATGTAGCTGCCAAAAGCACATTTTTTCATTACGCTCTGAATGAGAAAATCTCATTTGTGCATCCGCCAGCTCAATCTGCTGCCTCGACAGACGGGACGGGACAATTAGGACGGCAACTGAACTGTATTCATGTTTTATGGTATATATTTATTGATATGATGCGGCAATGTGGTCAGATGTAAGCAAAGCCCAGAGCCTGTCCATCCTGTCGGGCGTCGCTGCTAACTACGTTTTTTATGTTAAAACGTTTGTTGCTGTTTGCTTCACACCAAAAAAACAAAGATTTGAGGAGTAAAGAGACACTTGTGTTACTTTAAGGCGCCGGTGTCGACAGCTCCGTCGGTAAAATGCACGTGTTCTGCCAGACAGATGACTGAAAACACAGCTGGAATGTGTCTGGTTTTAATTAAAGAGACTGTCATTCAATTCACAAGTTACAAGTCACTTTTAAAACATGTGACAGCTCAACAGGAGGCAGATTAGACTGCTAGTTCTGCTTCGAGTCGATTTGTTCATTTTCAGAAAGCCTGGGGCGAGCGACACAAGGAGGAGTTACTGGGTTAGCAGCCATTTATGGTCATTTATAACCAGGATTGATCATCACGGTACCGCATGTTGCTTTAAGCTACAACCTGCTCAAAAGAGCTCCACCTTTCCCCAAAGTGATCAGATTGTTTCACAGCAGAGCAGAGAGAAGTGGCAAGAAAGAGACAAATAGCGAAACAGCAACAAAACAACGAGGGCATGAGACCTTGTGTAGAGGGGGCGCCCCCCATGTGCTCAGGCTGAGTCCTCAGCAGTGACCCGAGTTTACATCCGATCCATCCCTAATCCCGTCGATCCTGCATTATCAATAAACCGCATTATCTCTTAACCGCTTATCCTGTTCCCAGCTGATCCCAGCTGACATTGGGCAGGATAAAGACAGACAGCCATTCACGGCCACGTTCATGCAAAGGAGGACACGTACACTGCACACAGGAGGACCGTCCGGCCCGGGATTCGAACTCTTGGCCCCTCTTGCCGTGCAGGGACAGTGCTAGCCACCACAGTGCTAGTGCATCCCCTGTACCATCTAATAAAGTCAATAGTATTCCCAACGTTCCCGACATTCGGGCTGCAATCCTCTTTTTTCTTATTGTTGATTAATGTGTCAATTATTTTTTTCACTCATCAGATAAGTCGCGTAGATCCCAACATGTAAGAAGCTGAAACTAGAACATTTTTGCTGAATAAATAACTGGAAATATTTTGTCATCAAATAATTGATTAGTTTCACCTTTTTCCATCTCACTTGCAGGCCTGAAGAGAAACTAGGAAAAAAAAGTGCAGCACACTCTGGCTCCATATCGCTTTTATTCAAGTGACCTTTCAACGATCATGAAGTGTGTGTGTGTGTGTGTGTGTGTGTGTGTGTGTGTGTGTGTGTGTGAGTGTTTCACCTTGCAGCGTGTGCGAGGTGGACTCCGCCAGCGCTCCACAGTTTGATTGCACCAGCGGACCGCGGATGGTCACGAGCGAGCTCCCGCGATTCGTCAGCGCCGCCTTCAGCGGTGCGACGTGATTGAACTGGACCGAGGAGAGGCAGCCAATGAAACCTTTGGAAGCCGCTTGCATCACTTCCTCGTCGAGGTTCTCCCTCCCTGCGGAGATGCAGGAGAGAGTTGACAAAAAGGCATGTTGTTCCAAATAGTCACATTTTTTTGGGGGGGGTTGGGTGGGATTACAGCAATTAACAGACCAAAATTGGTGATGACGTGAGCAGTTTTGTGAACATGGAGGGAGGACTTACTGGTGACTTTGCCCAATGTCAGGGACCTGATTAAGATCAGCTCTGCATCAGATGACAGTGTGTACTTTCTGTGGATGTCCTGGTCGATCTGGTCGAGTGGAGAGAAATCAAATAACAAGGCAATTACGAGAAATCTAAACCGAGGTAACACCAGCAGCAGCAGCAGCAGCGCATTTCAATACATTATAGATTGAGACTTGTCTTCTCTACAGCCTCATGACACCCATATCCACCCACAGTTAGCTTTGAAGCGATTTAGACTGCTCGCTTCTGCACCCCCCCCCCCCCCCCCCCCCCCCCCCCCCTATGCTGACTCAGTTGCATCACTTAACTTGATGATCTGCAATAAAACACTGCAGTGATTTTGATTGCGTCCACCTCCGTTTATAAAATTGCAGACAGTGCTACATGTAATAAACCTGCTGGTCACACGGCGAGGAATGGATTTCTATTACAGTGGGAACTTAATTCCAGCACCGTTTCTCTATTGTTGTGTGTTTGGACAGCAGGTCGAACATTCCTACTGATGTGTGATGACGTTGTGTCATTCCACAGAATTTGATTCATTAATACAAATGTTGCACATTGTTTGTTTGTTTATAATCTTAGAATTGAGTTTCATATAAGCTATGACAAAGATGCTCATAGCTTGTCATAGTTTGTGGTGGTTCCATTTTGAAGCCTCGAGTTCGGTGATTTGGCCGTCGCCATCTTTGCTTTTTTGCAAACCGATGAAAAGATGTGACCAAATTTGGAATGTGGAAGAGTGACGTAGAGACGCCGTACACGTCTCTGGTAGAGACCTGTCAATCACTGTGTAGCCCCGCCCCTAAAGCATCCCCTGCTTTATGGTCTGTTTGACTCTAAATGGACCATCATTTACTAAATGAACATCATGCTGTATTGAAGAAGACTTGAAACTAGAGATTGAGACCATAAACTCATGTTTACAATGTTTACTGAGGTAATAAATCAAGAGAGAAGTAGAGTCATTTTCTCATAGACTTCTATACAACCAGAGGAGTCGCCCCCTGGTGGTCAGTAGAGAAAATGCAGCTTTAAGACACTTCCACATCTGCTTCACTCGGCAGAACTTGACGTCGCCGCCTGGCAAAGTCAAATATGATGAGAATAACAAAATAATATTTACTCAAGCGCCACTTTCTAGCCTTTTAGGGAGCTTTCAACCACATCTAAGGGTCTTCGCAAGCAGATGGCTCTTGCTCACTTGTCGTCGCTTGTGGAACTTCGGACTTGCGATAACGGTCGGTCCTATATAAGGGAGAGATTGAAATTCCTGGGAACGCAAATTCCATCTGCCATGTTCGATGAGGCTAAAAGTAGGGCTGTGCTTCTTTTCATGGATCAGAGGGAATGCAAAACGTATTGCGAGGTCAGGAGGCAGGAGGCACAAAAAGTAACGCCAGGGAACAAAAAAGTAATTACTAGGCCAGGGGTGGCCAACCCGCGGCTCGCGAGCCGCATGCGGCTCTTTGCCCGGTTTCATGCGGCTCTTACGTTCATATCGAAGTTTGTATTTGTGTTTTTTTAATGTTCGTGTTCGCTTCGCTTGAGTTAAATACGGTATTTTCGTCAAACGCGCATGTGCGGCCACAGATTACGTTCCTCGTCGACCCATTTAACGCCGAGACGGACTGTTTGAAAGCCCCGCTAGTCACAGATGAGGATGCGGCTGAGTTAGAGATGATCGATCTTTGTGAGGAGGACCAACTCAAACCTGCTTTAAGGGACGGGACCATTGAGTTCTGGAAAAAGGTGCCAATGAAAAAATACCCCAATGTCAAACGGGCTGCGCTTAAGATACTGTCAATGTTCGGGTCAACATACGTCTGCGAGTCTGTGTTTTCTACCCTGAAACACGTGAAATCAAAGCATCGATCTGTTCTGACTGACACCCATGTGAAAGAATTGCTTCGAGTGGCAACAACGGAATACAAGCCAGATTTGAAGAGGATTGTTCAAGGCAAGGAATGCCAGAAGTCCCACTAAGTAACATGCATAGTAAAAGAAAAACACTATTGTAAATTATTATATTTTTGTTTGTGGACTTGGTTGAACTGAGAGTTTGTCTGTGTGAGACAGTGCACACAATGTTCATTGTTGAAAATGACTGGCCTGTGGTCTTAGGAGTCAATTTCTGTCATTATCATATTGGTGTGTGACATTTACAATAAATCTGGCTGAGCAAAGGTATGTGTGTGTGTGAGGAAGGGATAGGGTGATGTTCATGTGTGCCCATGTGTATGATGTGGCTCTTTGCGGTAACACAGTAAAAAATGTGGCTCTTGGTCTCTGACTGGTTGGCCACCCCTGTACTAGGCGTTCACACCGCTCACCTGTACATAGAGGTTTTTTCCCACTCGGTGGATTCTGATCCGATGGAGTCGTCCGTCTGCCAGGTTAGTGAGGACGGGGCTGAACACGTCTGGACTCCTGTCGGTCTGAAGGTGATACCAGATCTGCAGACTCCCTGGAAACAAAGCATGTAGAGACATGTAAGCTTTCCTCTGACCCCCAAAACACACTGGCGGGATGGAAAAGCATGTTTTAAAACTACACTGTTCATCCTAGCCAGAAGCTGTAATAAAACATAATTATCGTCAGATTTTTATATTTCCTAACGTCCTTCAAAAGCCACCAAAACAAAGCTTCAAATTGTGATATTTCATCAAAAACACTATATTCTACATGTCTCATTTATAATCTCGCCCTGAATAAACCGTTTACTTTAACCAGATCCTGTAAAAAGCATTACATTATGAGCTCCTCAGTGCAACTAGGAAGCCATGATTGATTCTCCTGAGACTCACAGTCACGCCACAACAATTCCATGAAACTTGGACTGAACTGCTGCTGAACACAGAGCAGAGAGGAGAGGCTGTAAGAAGAGGTTGCACAAATATATCTAGTGCATAGAGCCTCCATTTCCTACACTTTTGAGCACTTGGAGAAACGTTTGATATATAGATTCACAAATAACACAAAGTGACCATATAAGGGCCAAACGTTTACATTTAAGAAGACACAAAAAACTGAAAGAACACAATTAAAACATGGCATAATAGCGCAGGACAGGAGTTTTAAACAAACGGTGTGTCTTGATGTGATTCTGCAGGCGGAGCATTGCACAGCCTCGGTGCTACCGCCTCAGGAGCTCGGTCACCGCGGGTCTTAAGGCGAGTGCGTGGGACAGACAGAAGACCCAACACGTTTCATCTGAGAGCAGGTGAATATGGGCGAAGTAGTCCAGCTACATATGTAGTTGTGAAGTAAATAATCAAGGATCCTTTTTTATGATTCATGGCATTAAAAGTGTTTTTTACGGCACAAAAGACATTTTTGATTTCTCTTCACTTCCAGCCATGATTCCTTTGTTTCCACAGGGGTGCAGGAGATACTCTAACTGTGCATTCCAGCCCACTGTTATGACTTCAAGGCTTCAAGTATGCGAGCTTCGCATCGTGATGCCTTATAGCAGAAGAGAATACACTGATTTACCCAAAAACGATGTGGCTGCTCATATATAAATAGACTGCTATATCTAAACTTCTTCAATTGCCTTTTGAGATATACAAATATTTATCTCTGAGCTCTTGTCTCCCACACAGAAAAAAAAAAAAAAAGTCAATATGTGCTCAGTGTTCCTCCCACACACACAATCTCTGCCAGATCAAAGAGTCAGATAGCTATGCATTGTCAAGTGGAGCCGGGTCAATATTACAATTCCCGGTTTGTAGGTGAAGGGCTCTGTGTAGTGATTCATTTCAAATCCTGAGAGTGCTCCTGTAGACGAAGGTCACTGTGGATGAAGTGTCTCCTTCTGCCCTTCAGTGTTTACAGAGACCCGGGGAACATGGGAGTTCTGTTTTACCACAAAAGAGTGACTTACAGGACACTGACACTGACTCCGAATAACCACCGCTCTGTCACTCAATGTGATACTCTAAAGTTTGGATACAGCTTAGAGGCTGTCAGTTTAAAGCTTTGAGGCCTTTCATGTGTCGGAAGCTGACAAACGCTGAGATACTGCGCTGACAGCAGGAAATACTCGCCGGCTAGCGGGGACCTTTTTCTGAAGTGGAACAGTTTAGTCCAATCGCAGTCGGGTCTTTTTGTGTTTGTTCTGTTTTTTTTTATTATTTACAGTCTTTTTATCTCTGCTAGGCGTACGCTGGGGAGATCGTGTGTTCAGTCGTGTGAGAGCGTGCGTGCATCTTTCCGTCGACAGCTAATCTCACATCCTGCTGGACCCATCGGCCTAATGTCTCTCTGCTCATTTTTTGATGATGATGTTTGCTCAAAAACCTCTTTTATTTACTGTTATATACCGTCACCGACTGCTGACTTCTCGCTCCTCAACGACTGCATCAGCAGCGAAAGTCATCTCCGTTAATCGGCGAAGCTAAAAACGTGCCCTGCAGAGTCTTTGTTGTGGCTCAAACGATGACATGCATAGACAGGTTTTGGAGCATCTGCAGATTAATTCAATACCAGATATGTTATGATCCACTAAAGTTAAAGGCCCGATTAAAGATGAATAAATCCCTGTTTTTGTTATCTTTGCTGCCGTCTTGACTTTAAAGGGAGCCGGGAAGAGGGAGACACACCTGGCAGAGAGCTGCACTCCACTGAGTGCATCTTTTCCTCTGGATACACAACAACGTTTTTACTGTGCATCTGGACTGGCGTATAATGTATTGGACTGTAAAGACTCACGATGATTAAAGACGCAGCGGAGAAGCAGAACAGCGGAGGCTAAATCTATTCATTAGCCTGTAATCAGTTTGTGTGGGCGGCTCCGGTATTATGTTCATGCTGGCAGCTGCAGCACCAGTAAGAAACACATTAGCTGCCTGTTCGCTGTCAGCCTCACTTTCCTGCTCGACACCATGCAAATAAACTTGAGATTTACCAAATGTGTTAATTAAGTGCACCCTCCACCCCTCCAGACATCCCGGGTTTCATGACATGTTTTAACAGGCAAACCTGCACGTGTCCTCGCAATCAGTCCTCGCCAAAGGTTACAAAGAACAAGAAAGAAGTAAGTGCTGTGGCTGCTGCAGTGCAACGGGATTCATTCCTTTAAGTGGATTCTAAAAAATGGCGATCTCCAAGTGAACTCTGGCGCACCTCGCTTGTAGTGCGAATGTAAAGTGGACCGGCCCGATTGTCAAAGGAAAGCAATCTCCTGTGTAATTATGCAAAAAAGTGAACCGGTAACCATGGTAACGCAATTGTGTCAGCTTGTGCGAGCAGGGATTTTCTCTTATTAGCAGAAACCCGAGCTGGTGCCGGCTCTGTTTCTACCCGTTATGTCATTATTTGACATTTCCAGTCGAGTCGCAACTAACAAACACAAAACCCACAACTTACTTCTTTTGTCAGGTTAAATAAATAAATATTAAATGTTAAGATATTTGTACAATCTACCCGTATCACAGCTCTGATGCGGAGCCGTCTTACAGTCAAGACGGAGGAGGCGAAGAGAAACTGGCTGGTGACACACAGCTTATGACCTACAATAGAGTTCTCCATTCCGGACCCTCCGGCTCTCTGCGCTCTCAAAGATCAGCACCAAGATATGTAACGAGGTGGAAGATGTGTTTGCCAACAACTTAGTAGTTAAATTGATCTGGCTTGCTGCGTAGGCTAAGTTACTGTTTTCTCCACATCAGCGAGGAAAGATACAGATGTTACAGATAACAGAAAAGTGCAGATCTCTGACAGGTGTGTCGAGGATATATTCATCTTGTATCGTGCCCGACATTAGCGGATCATAACATAAAGGGGATGGAATTAACCTGAAAAGGCCAAACAACTGACTCGGTAAGGCTGGTTTTCAGCTGAGCAAATTGCCAGAATTGTCTTCTTGCTGCTGAAGGTGTTGCTGATCACTAGCGGACCCGACAGTCAGCAGTCAATGTCGGTATAAAACAGTCACCGCAACCACGAGAGGTCCTTGAGCATCGCATAAGTCATAAATGAGCATATAAAGTATTATTCTCATGGGTTTAGTAATATGAGAGATTAGCCTTGGACACACACACACACACACATGCACACACACACAGTTGAAGGCATGATCTCCCCACAGGCCTACGCCTGGCGGACATAACTATATATGTCACGGCCATGAGTTATTACGGTGCAGCAGGTCTTTTTTTTTCTCTCTTTCATACTATGAATGTGAAACCCGTACGTACCGTTCTTTGCCAGGATGACGGCGATGTATTGCTGGCTGAAGGTGCTGACAGTGAGCAGCATGGCCGGTCTCTGGGAGGTGACGAAACTGAAGGCCATGTCCTCTCTGGCCCTGCTGCTGCTCTCTGTGGAAACACTGGAGGCCTGCGAGCGTCTGTTCTGCATCACCGAGAAGGGCTCCTGGAAGGTGTAGGTCACCGAGGACTCCATGTCGAAGGACACCGACACCTCTGCAGCAACAAACAGAGACAAGACAAGACAAGACAGAAATAAAGGGGGTTTCAGTGCCGGCAGCTCCGTTAACAACTGTTTTTTGCAATCCAGATTAAAAGACTGAAACCCAGCTCGCAGCCTCCAGATGCTGCAATGTTCATTACACCTCAACATGTGAAAAAGTGTTCGCAGGAAAAACCAGCGCAACTCAATCAAAAGTGAGGTGAAAAGTGTTTGTGCCCAACGGGTAAGGCACTTTAAAAAAGTGAGAATCTCTCCAAAAACAATGTATTTCTTCAGCGATGTAGCGGTGTGTGTGTATGCAGGTACGCGGGAACTCTCTGGACATTCACTGTATATATATACTGTGTACCTACGATCCATCTTGCGGAGCGAGGCTGCAGCAGAACAAGATGTTGTATTCGGTGGAGTTTTCACACACAAATTAAACTTCTGTTATCTTCGCTGTCTTTCTGGAACACGAACTTGGCAGAGGGATATAAAACGGATGAGTTGATGAGCTAATCATGTGCACGCAACCTCTGCAAATATGAAGCGGACACGCCAAAGCACATTGTCAAACTGTTTTAAAGAAAAGATGGTGATGCAGTCAACGCTTAATCAGACATTTTTACCGGAGGATGCCGCCTGGTCGTACCACAGTTTCTGCTCGTTGCACATCCACTCATCTCGAGGCAACTGCTTCATATCATTGCCGGGTAACGTACTGATATATTTATACACTAAATAAAGGCCAGAAGATAATACTGACACGAAAAAAACATACTTAAAAAAGGCAACATTCATTTAATCCAACCGTTGCTTTTAAAGTGGAGCACTTTCATTGCGTCAGAACTTCAGAGCCATAAACTTCCACCGTCACGTTATCGTACATCTGAAGGAGTTTATCTAAGAGCTGCGTTTTACACCTGAAAGTGTAACTCCCAGAGAGACACAGATCAATGGAAGAGTCCATAACCTACAGATGACATATCTGATAGGCACCGCAACAACGCAGCCAAGATCCAAGTTGTAATAAAGCAGAAGAATCTTTTGAACAGCAGTCGGATTAACTGTATCCTGGCACGGGCGACACTTTCATAATCGACACACTGAGCGAGAGGAAACAGTGCAAACAGTGCAGTGTGGTCTGTCGCATTGGCAGCCACTATATCTCTGTACATATATGATCTGTTAGCTCAGCCTGCTGCTCTGGTGGGGCCCGGCTGTGTCGTGTCTGTGCTCGAAGGAGATAATTTGGTTTAATGCATTTTAAATGTTCTTGGGAGTCTGGAGCCAGGACAAGTATTAATTGCCTCTTGCGTCACTTGCATTTTTATCGACGCGCTGTAATGGAATAACCTTGGCAATGATCGATTACATATTTGTTGTAATCTACATTAAACCTGTTTAATTACATAAAGTGTGAAGCGTTTGCTGTCGATCAGGACTCACCTTGGTTACAGGTGGTCCCTCCGTAGGCCGACTGGGAGCAGTCGCACACGTAGCCGTTGCTCTTCTCGATGCACCTCCCTCGGTTGTGGCAGAGGCTGGTGGAGCCGCTGCAGTAGCCGGGACATCCGGAGGTCACCCCCGGCGTCATCTTGGCCCTCTCCTCCAGGTCGAAGCTCACGCCGTTGACGGTCAGAGTCCTGATGCAGCCCAGGAAGCCTCTCTGCTGGGACGCCGTTCCTCCTGTGAGGAGAACAGCTGTGCTCAGATGTATCTTTGATGGTTTTATTCTCTTAAAGGCCGACGAGGATATCATTTATTTAATTCCAGTCTAGAGCAACTCTGTGGGCACTGGAGCATGTGGAATCAAATTAAGACTAAATATAAACTTCACTGTGAGATGACACTGTGAGATTAAAAAACAAGTGTTGGTGACAGCTGATAAGTGATGCTTCATAGAGGTGGCAGACGGACGACTTCTTTTATGTAAACGTGTCACATTGTTATTATGCCTCTACTTTACCCAGAACCAAACATGCAAACAGGTGGGTAAAGTTTCCTTTCATGATCCCACGAGGCTGATAAATGATACTTCAATCAAGTTTTTGAATGTGTCTGGCATATGTCTAGTGGTGTATGTCGATGGAACAAACAGCAGGGATTCCATATGTTACCAGAAGTAATATCAAGCAGGAGAAGACAGGCTTTGGGATTTCATACACGCTCGCAGTATTGTATAAGGCTATATGGCCTTTTGAAAGAGACAGCTTATTGTAGTCAGGGTTCGTGCTATTAATGCTACTAGCTCCCGTTTCCGGAGTGTATCTTTGCTGCCAGAGTCCTGTGTTGTCCAGCTCAATATCCTCTTAATATGACAGAGTAACAAGACCCTTCGAAGGGTATATGTGGTCGGCAATGTTTCTCACCTGGCTCAAATGTTCAATGTGTGTTTCCTTGGGTCAATATGTTGGAATCACCCACCTACAGTTTAGAGCCGACTGATGTTACACTCCTAGAAGCCTACACCCTCAAATCTGCGGGGAAAACACGTTTCTTCACAGTGGCCGAATGGATTTTTAATCATTCAAAATGCATTTGAGACGTTGGTCTTCCTTTGTTCTTTTGCAATTTGAACTGCAAATATAGCCTTTGCCAACCTCTCAGGATATAAGACCCTGGGAACATAGGAACCTTGAATACAGGACCTTGGAAACATAAGACCCAAAGAATTTAGGACCCTGCAAATTATATAACCCTGAAGAATATACTGTATGTCCCTGGGAACATAGGAACATGGGACCCTGGGAACATAGGAACTTTGGATATAAGACCCTGGCAACATAGGACCCTGGAGACATAGTACCCTGGAATGAGGGACCCTGGAAACACATGACCTTGGGAACATAGGATCCCGGAAACAATAGGACCCTGGAAACATAGAACCCTGGGAACATAGGACCCTGAGATACAAGACCCTCGGAACATAGGTCCCAGGGAACATAGGAACCTTGAATACAGGACCCTGGGAACATAAGACCCTCGGAACATAGGACCCTGAGAACATAGGACCCTGAAAAATATATAACCCTGGGGAATTTATGTATATATGTCCCTGGGAACATAGAAACATGGGACCCTGGGGACATAGGACCTTTGGATATAAGACGCTGGCAACATAGGACCCTGGGGACACATGACCGTGGGAACATAGGATCCCGGAAACATAGGATCCTGGAAACATATGACCTAGGGAACATAGAACCCTGGGAACATAGGACCCTGGGAACATAGGACCCTGGAAAGGTAGGAGCCTGGGGTACAGGACCCTGAGAACATAGGACCCTCGGAACATAGGCCCCTGAGATACAGGACCCTAGGGAACATAGGACCCTGGAAACATAGGACCCTAGGGAACAGATAACCCATGGGAACATAGGACCCTGGGAACATAGGACCCTCGGAACATAGGTCACTGGGAAAATAGGAACCTTCAATACAGGACCCTGGAAACATAGGACCCTGCAAAATCTATAACCCTGGGGAATATATGTCCCTGGGAACATAGGAATATGGGACCCTGGGAAATGTTAATAAACTTTAGTAATTTTTTATCATCTACTTTTCCAAACTAGTAATCCATTTACAGATGTCAGGGACGGGCTTAATAGCCGGCATAACCACTTTGATCTTCTGAGAGAATGTCGTAAAATTACACCTTTGCACTGTCTTATGAAAACAATTAAATCTTCACCTAATGACAAGTTCTTCTGAGATCAACAGAGGAGTATTGCTCCCATTTGTCATTTCATTCCTCCTGATGAATTATTTCTGAAAGTAAATGACCCGTTAAGTGCATGAACTGTAGGCCTCCAGTAAAATGGAGAACACACTTTTTTTAAATGGGGTCTGTCCCCTCTAGAGGGCTAGCGTATTATTAAGGAGACACATTAAAATGTCAGAGGGGGGGGGGGGGGGGTGCTGGAGAAATGTGAGCAGAGAAAGACTCTGTGCTCCTGAAACCAGAGCAATAATGAAAAAATAATAAAAATACGTTGGTTCTTCACAGCAGTTTACAGGGCAGGTTTGTATTTTTTCCAAAGCAGTTATTGTTTATCTTTAGCTGCAATTGTTCCTCTTCCTTTCAGCTGTGAAGACATGCCTTTGTACTGTAAGAGATGGGAAATAAAAACACAGTCTTTGCTCAGTGCAAAGATTCATTTCAAAGTTCTGTGAAAAGCTAACATGAGCTGCACTTCAGAGTTAATTTTGGCACAAAACAGGCGCTGAGAGTTTTGTCTCCCGTTTCTTACAGTGTTGTGCTACGAAAAAGATCACCTCAAGGTCAGTTTGGAGAAGAGGAATTATAGCATCGACTCACTTTTTTAAAAGTACACACAGCATTTGAGTGTTTGTATTAAGGTGTCTGAACATTTCCTTTCAAGCTGCACCAATAAATATTCTTATTATGTGAAAGGCATTGCTCCTGCTGATAAACCCACGGTGAATCATCTATCGACTGTGCAGTTCATCGTTTTTTTCCTTTCAGCTCATTGTTTCGGTTTTAATTGCCCACAATTTTCCTGTTCTGGCTCACGCTGACCAACCCGAATATCCAGCAGCAGGCCACCGTTTCCAGTTAAAGTCTCCAGTACTACCAGCACCTAAACAGCACAGACAAAATGAGCGACTTGCTGCTGAAAGCAATGGAGCACTTAAGAGCTTAAGAGCCTGATATTTCCCTCAGGAGTTGAGAGGAGATAAGCAACAGAGCTAAAAAGGACAGTGAATATTGGACTTATGTTCACCAAGCGACTTCTATAAAGGCGATAAAATGTCAAGGTTGTGTTTACATCTTGCTGCAATGAATGCAGGTTGAAATAAAGCAGTCTCTGGTGGCGGTGTATCGAGTCTGACAGCGAGCCTACCCACAAACAGCTGGCTGCTGAGCCGTAAGCGGAGGTGTCCGTCAGCCGGAGCCTCCAGGAAGCGGAGGGGGAGCTGGTCCACCTGCAGGGAGGCCTCCTTCACGTTGCGCTCTGCCCTCACGTAGTGCCACTGCCTGTCATTCAGAGGGAGGTGGGACTTCACGGTCAGGACCGCTGGACCGTTTCCCACATCAAAGGAGAAGGTCACCACCGAGGGAGCTGGGCAGCCAGTGGGGAATCACACACACACACACACACACACACGTATACGACAGTCAGGTCAGACTGAATGTGATATTAGCTGCTTTATGTTCCTCTCTCTCTTCTCCCTTTCTGATGCAATGCGATACAACGCTGCTGGGAAAACGTGATGACCTGAATAGATTTATGAGGGCGCTGAGCTGACAGCTCGTCAATATTTCACAACGTCTCAGACGCTGCAGCAATACATAATGGCTCCAAATATCCAGAGAGCTCCTCCCTCAGGTTTGTGAACAAAACACACTGCAATCAACAATTTCAACACCTATAATAAACAGACGCACCCACTGCGGAGGACGCACAAGATCACGTCCCCAGATTGTTTAATGCAATCATAAAAACCTTACAACTACGGCGTATTTCTTTATTGGCGCTGGTGTAAACAAGTCAATCTTTTGCATAAAT
Organism: Pholis gunnellus; assembly: GCF_910591455.1. Taxonomy (NCBI): domain Eukaryota; kingdom Metazoa; phylum Chordata; class Actinopteri; order Perciformes; family Pholidae; genus Pholis; species Pholis gunnellus. Next base: position 22,063,945 of record NC_136539.1, read on the forward strand.
ATATCTGATTTTATCTCTTTTTTTTCCTCCAGTAAATCTACAAGGAAATCTTCTCCCATCTGGTGTGTTCATTAAGGATTTCAGCTTGACTACATGGGTTGTAAGTACATGCTTCTAAAGTCTCCCGTGACAGCCTGAAGGAGCTGTTGACTGTGTCATTAGGACTACATCACACAGTGCAGACCTGACAGCCTGCTTCTCGGGGAAATTGAACTGTCAAGTGCAGCACAGCCAACATTTCCCTCTGAGAAAAACAAAATAAGTATCGCTGACAACCTTTGTGGGTGTTCTTATGTATGGCGAACCTTTTTTCTTTTTTTTTTCTCATTTTGTGTGCATGTCCTTGCCATGTGTGCGTCTCTCTTTCTCTACTTCTCTATTTCTGGTCTGAACGTTGACTCACAGCTGAGCTCCACTCTGATGAAGTCCTTGAGGCCCTGGTTCTCCAGAAACACCCCTGAAGGAGCGCTCGTCTTGAAGTAGAAGGAGATATCGGAGGCGAGCTCGGCCTGCAGGGTGGGGAAGTAGAGATAGGAGGACTCCTGGTAGAAAGACGCCGCGTTCCACAGAGACTCTGAAAGCAAAGAGAGTAAAGTGGAGGTAGGAAGATTCTTGACTGAAGGCGGCTGCGTACCAAATAAGGACACTTTTTTGGTCTATTTTCTTGTTTCCCTCACTTGCATTGTTTACTCAAATTTGCAAGTTAATGAAACATCACACCGGATCCGTCGCCGGCGTTTTCAGTGTTGACTGCTGGCGTGAAACAGAAAGCCAGCGGTGATCTCTGGGGTTAGAACTCACACAACCAGCAGTCTGTCTCAACCTCACAAACAGGTTTCGCGATGTTCTAATAACACCCCCTCTATTTCATCTTCGCTTAACGAGCACAGCCGTTACTCACAGAATAGCAGGAGCTCCGCAGTCCGGAAGACGTCGAAATAGATAACCGTTTAATTATTTGAATCAACAACCGACGCTGTTGTTTCTGTGGCGAGACGGTCTTTGTGTCTCAGATTGTATGAAGATGTCAGCTTTTTTAATGAGCTGCTTTATTTGAGAACACAGAACCTTTGTTAGCAGAGTTCAACGCTGTGTGAGGCTACATCCCAGAATATCTTTATTAAAGGTTCTCGATTAGATATTCAGAGCATTAACACAGCATCAAATAACGATATAGAGGAGTAATGTGTACCTGAGCAGAGAATCAAGTCTCTCTCTCTGTATCCGGCTTGTGCCCCCTCAGGTTAAACACTGTTAGCACTGTTAGCACTGTTAGCTTCTAGCCACCGGCTCAGCCGCCGACATGTTGAGAGCCGTGTGGAAGCAATACAAAAGCTCTGAATATCAAACGTAGCGCCTTTAAAGTAAGAAAGGAGCATTTCAAGGCAGTAACCGAACATTGTCTAGAAACTAAACGCTTCTGTTAGCAGAGTTTGACTTCGGGCTGTACAATTATGGCCAAAATGACAATCCCGATTATTTTGATGAATATCGAGATCTCAATTATTTATCACGATTATTAACTGATTTTAGGGATAACAACATGACAGCTCTCCAAAAGTGAAGCCAAAACGTCTCGATCGATATCGACCATTAAAACGCATTTTAAAGGTCAATATCAGTCGATCGTGTTCATTTAATTGTGTGAAGCCCAAATCGGGATTGCGGTTAATATTCGAATAATCGTGCAGCCCTAGTTTGACACAGAAGTATTTGCATATAAAATAAAAATGTACAGTTTATAATACATTCATTATAATGTGTAGCGATTGTGTAGGAAATAAGAACATATTCTGGAAATATTCTCGGTGTCTTGTTGCAGAATTGAAGACATGTTTGATTTCTGTATAAAATAACACCGTGGGAGGTCTGGACTTCATTTGACTGCAGATGAGCTTCTAAAAATTCCCCCTGCCCTTTGTCCACAGCTCGCTGTGGGGACATGAAGCAATAAATATCTACAACCTCTTTCATGTTCCAGTGCTGCTGTACAGCTCTGCCCCCCCCCACCCCCCCGCCGTGCTGCCCCACATTTTTGGCACCCCCCACTGCTTGGCTGCAAAACAGGAGTTTGAGAATCCGATTTTATGAGGTTACAGTCGACACAGCCAGTTGTCCGACTTGTAACAGAGCGGATTAACTTGAACTGTCTACCCGTGGATAAACACGTGAGGCATAAGGACATCGTCTGAGCTTGATTTGCCTCTGATCAACCCTGAGCCTGGGAATCCAAGGCCTCCATCTGCAACCAAATCTGGCACAGCAGCTCCAACACTGAGGTGATCACCTACTGTCTCCATAACAACGCAGAGGGCCGACGTGGTAGACGGCCTGAGAGCCCGTCCTGTTGGTGTCTCCGATCACTATCTGGCTCACTGGCAGGTGGTCTTTATAGGAGAGGATTCCCGTGTCATTAGCCCTGTGGCACACACACAAAAAAAGAGAGAAATAAATAAATGGGAACACAGTGCCCTCGGGGTAGATGCCTTTATGGGAGGTCCAGATAAAGGCCTCCATTCTTCTGCATTAGTGCAGAACGCAGAGTAAACACATTAAAAAGGGAGCAATCTATCACAATGCAGACAACTGCCTCTGGAAATATGCAAACTGAGCTGAATGGAGAAGAGGCTTTGCAGTGGATTAACGCGCGGTAAACAAAGACATTCAGAGCATCCAACACAACAAAACCATAACGCAGCCTTTTTTATTTCCTTCAGCGCTTAAAAAGTCTTATTAGATTGACCGTGATTGTACATACGAGCAGCAATTAATCATTCTGGAGATTCAACTGTTGACGGGATTGTGAGTGAATCTATGTGAATGAACTGATAGATGAGCAGGAAAAACACTGCACAGCTTCCTGCTGCTCCGTCTCTGTGAGTGCTTTCAGTGATTTAGAAATATTCTCTCTGAATTGATTTTTTCAATGCTTAATAGATGAATTGATTAATTAATCATAAGTAGCTTTTCTATGGAGGATTGTACAGTAGTTCATGAATAAACCACACATTGATTAACATCACTGATATTAATTCTTTCTTCTTACTCATGTTTGTTGATTCACATTTGGAATCCTATATTTAGATCTCCTATGGAACACTTACATGCCAGTTTATTAGGAACACTAATGTGGTCGAATGAAACAGCGCTATAAATCAATAAATCCTCCCTTCATTAAGGATGTAACGTCATTTATTTTGTTGGTTTAGAGACGTGTCGGGTCATCTGTAGGATCACTGTGGAGGATGTAGTTTGTGGCAGTGGTGGAATGTAACTAAGTAGATCTACTGAAGTATTACACTTTAAGTACAAAGTCGAGGTAATTTAAGTGTATCCATGTTTTGCTATTTTCTTCTTCTAGTCAACTACAACTGGTAAATATTGTACTCTTTGTTTTACTCCGCTACATCACAGAGGTTAATATTTGTCTGACAGCTTTAGTTACCTCTCAGACGACAGTTTTTCATCCCTGAATATGATGATGTCATAGACCAGGGGTAGTCAAAGAATTTAGATAGTGGGCTAAAGGCTAAACAATAGTAAATGTGTGTCTTTCAAACAGTTATACTGCAAGAAAATCAGTGTTCTATACCCAAACACTCCATGTGTCCACTTATAAGATTGATTAATTAATAAATCCTGCAGCTACAATATACACATTGCTGCAGCAATATGGATCCAAAAACATCATAAAATAAATTGGGTTGAAACAATAATACAAAACACCTCTTTAAACTCAATATATTTAGCAAAAATAGGAAAGAAAACACTCCTCCTGGACTAGAAATGCCACATGTGTGTGTGTGTGTGTGTGTGTGTGTGTGCTCTGTATACCATGCGTCAGTGTCAGCGTCACAGTTGCAGAAGTAGTTCATGTCCACGCAGTTCTCCTCCAGGCTGCAGGAGCACTGCTGAACTCCGGGCAGGAAGCCTCCCCAGTAGCTCCGCTTCTCTCCCTCCCGGTCCAGCCACCAGGTGAGCGGACTGCCGTCTGTAACAAATCACCGGACAGTCAGTGACCACGGCAGCGGCCTGCATGTGGTCACTGCTGGAGCTCAAGTAGGTCACGGTCGCGGGTTATATTTGGCAGGATTGCATTGTTTCGCTTCACTGGCTTTATCTCAAAATGTAAAAAAAAAAAAAAGTCTAAACATGGAAGTGGCACTGGAAGAAAAAAAAAGAGATTAAAAAATGACATCAAACTAATTAAAAATGTATAGATAAGCATGCGACAGAAATCAGAGGCAGCCGTGCAGAGAGGCTTCCATAATATGAGACATTATTGTCACTCTTCTTCAGCCACGTCCTCCTCAGACACCGTTGCCTCAGACTCTTTCACCTGATTCATAAACTCTATTATACGTCTACCTGTCCAAACAAAATATGGAGCCAATGCTTCATGTGTTAAAGCTGCATTCTCTCTAGTGTCCACCAGGGGGCGACTCCTCTGGTTGTATAGAAGTCTATGAGAAAATGACTCTACTTCTCTCTTGATTTATTACCTCAGTAAACATTGTAAACATGAGTTTATGGTCTCAATCTCTAGTTTCACGTCTTCTTCTTGATTGACAGTCAGTGTATTCGTTTTGAAACTCAAACCCTTTCACAGTGTTTTTAGTTCATTGTAACGTTTTGGTCGCCTACAAATGTCTCAGATGACTCAGCGTTCGGTTGTGTTTAGCTCCGCCCTCTTGTGTCACTTCTGGTTCCAAAAAACCAAGATGGTGAAATCAATGCTTCGAAGCGGCAGTCCACAAACAAATGGCTTATGATGACGTCCAAGGGCCTGGGCCATTATCTCTGGTATATATATATATATATATAAGTAATTTCATATCTTGATTACGATATACATCACAATATTTCCTGTTTTCTGGTAATTCACAAAAAAATAGACTATGTGAAGGAACCACATGGTTTTGTGTATTCTTTTGTGAATCAAACATGTATTAGTATTAGTATTTTCTCATATAATCAAGAACATGAAGAAAATCTGTTTTAGTTTAGACAATATAATTGTGTATCACGATATCTCGATATGTGATTTCATCACGATGTCATTGCATCAAAAGACGACCAATGATCCTATTGACTCGTCACCCAGCCCGGCGTCGTCCACTTCTCTCTACAGTAGCTCCCCTCATCGGCCCTGCAGCCACCCGACCTCCTGCTCATTCACCCGCTCACCCGTTTCTCACGCTCCTCATCAGTCACTCGCTACTTAAACCAGTCTTTGTACTTCCTTTGTCGGTTCATCATCGCTGCCGTGTGGAGTTTTTGTTGCCTGTCACCTGTAAGCTATTCACACTAAATCATTGGACTGTCCCCTGTCTGCCTCGACCTTCATGCATTTGAGTTCCTCTGTTGCACACGTACTCCAGCCGTTACACATCATAATAAGAATGAAATACAGCGAATACAAGTGTGAATGAAGGGAATTAAGACAGTGTTTTTTGATAATTAGAACACTTTGGCCTTCAAGTTTTTTAAGCACACTTCATTTCCTCTATTTGTTTGCTTTGGAGCAATATTAAAGATATAATACATTCATAGTTTTATCAACTCGACTTAGCTGTTTTACATTTAAAAGCCTCACTAGAGACATGATGCTCAAAAGACTTTACATCCGTTGCATTGCTTGTCTGTATGTGACAGAGTTAATCGGTCTGGTCCCCGTTAAATAAACAAAGGTTTTTTTTGTAATCAAACCAAATTGGCTATTTTCCCCATTGTCTGAATGTATTAGTTTTGACTCCCTGGTGGCATTTTATGACACGTTGTCTGTGTGTCAGTGAGGCGAAGCCATACATTAAAGGCATAACCCGTCGCCTCCACTAAGAGGTTAAGTGGTCCAGCCTCCATCATCTGTCACACCGCGTGCGTTGGAGATGAGGCGGGTTGACGAGGAAAAGCCCATTAAGCTACATGTCACAATACATAATCAAGTGTCACATGCTACGATGCTTTTGTCCTACCCAGCATGCATTACAGCTGCATGAGTGTATATGTATGGATACACATGTCATATTCGACTGATTCACCCTCCGTGTGGAGATAACACTCCATGGAGGTCTTCTCCAAACGGGATCCGATGGGCTAAGGATGCGATATGCAAAGGTGAAACAGATAAAGACAGGAAGTAATGTGGGCTCGAACAACGCTGGCCAGCAAAGCCCACGTTTGCATTACAAAAAGGTTGAAAATAATAAATCAAAATAATACTCTTTATTGTCTTTAAACTGCCCGTCCCTGCGCTCGCTGCACCGTGTTCCCTCCTATTCTGCTGCTTGTTTTAAAACACGACTCCGACGCCGAACAGGTACACAAATAAGAAAATCAATATCTTCCTGAAGGGGGAGTGAGTGTCACTCTCTCCCCTCAAATTGGATGGATATTGTCAGGACTTGTTCACAGCAAGCAAAGCAAATGCATCTCACTCCCTCCTTTCCTGAGAATAATGGAAATACAAATTTTGACAACTGCTTTGAAGCAGGTATGAATCGATCTGTCTTTTTTCATCTCTGATACCAACACCTCGGCTCTCCGATACCAGAGTTCAACTAACGAGCTGCCTGCCTCACTGTGCGGACAGGGACTGGGATTATTATGTAACATTTAAGGCTCGAGTTGCTTGACTTTAATAGCTTGTTAAAAATGTTTTTTACAAATAAATACATAGATATAATTTCACTGACTAACAATAAATCCTGCAGGAATAAAATGTCCAGTGTATAATTGAATAGATCGGCCCCATCGTCCCCGATACCCGACCCAGCTGTTTGAGTCAGCATCGGCCTGATATCTGATATCGGTGTTGGTGCTTCCCCTGCATAAATCCCCCACAAGCAGCCACTAGTGTCTGTTTCACCCACAATATACAAAAGAGCTGCGAACAAAAGAGCAAATGTGGCGAAAGGAATACACAGATAAGCCACGGGTTGAAATGGTAAATTGAGATTCTGGTGGTGGCATTTAAACACAGAACAAGAGCTAGTTGCTGTACAAAAATTGGTATTGCATCAAATCAAACAGACAACTATGAGAGCATGTTTCTAAGCGCTACTGTACAAATGCTTTCTTTGATGAAAAAAAACTAAAATACAAGACACACGTCAACATCTGCATCAATCTGAGACCCTGTCTCTACCACAGATCTTTCTTTAACAAGACAAACTCGCCAATGTACGATTTGGCTTTCGGTTTATGAAACACATCACAACCAGACCAGTCAGGTGGATGAACTTAAAAACTAAAAAAATGAGAGTTACCTCTCAGCAAACTTAAAGGGAACATATCATTAAAAAAACTCAATGTTTCAGTGCTTGTGCACATCCATGTTGGTATCTGGAGTTACTAACCCACAAACTGAAATAAGACGACCTCGTCAGTTCTTTGTGTGCTGCCTAGATCAGAAAACACGTGATTCAACAAGCCATTATAGATTTGGCTCCCCTTCCTATATGTCACATGCAGGCTTCATTAGACCACCATACTTTTCTCGCAAGGCAATCGGGGCAGACTCTTAAAGAGACAGGCGCTGAAACGGAGCATTTCAGACAGATGGTGAATACAGGTGTAATCAGACTGATATGATGAGAGAAATAATGTGTTTTTGAAACATAAAAGCATGTAAACATGTGCAAGTAGAAACTCCAAATTCAAGGATTAACCTTTAAATGAGCATGAAATCTCCCCTTTAATTCAGCATGTGTATGGAAGAAGGAGAAACAGTGGAAATAAGACCACAGATGAACATCATTACGAGGACATTTAATTACTTTTAAGTTAATAATAAAGACTGACAGGAAAGATGTTCTACAGCTTAACTCTTGGCAAATGAATGCATCTATAAATACGGTTGACAGCTTCCGAACATCTGCTGTTGTCGTTGTTGTTGTTTTTCCCTGTAAGTTTGCGTAATAAGTGTATTTTTGTCCAATAATTAATTTGAATGTGATGTTAATGTATGTGTGATATTGTTTGATATTGTTTGTGTCTAACCGCTCAGCAAAGTGAGGAGCTAAAAGAGACATTTGACCTTCTATGCAACAAACAACAAAGGCAACCATCACAAAATTTCAGACTCTTTCTGAACGCGTTGTGGCAGCTCTGGAATAGAGCGCCGCGTCCTGTCTCTCTTTGATGTCTGGCGTGATAATGGACTTGTTTGTTTGCACACGCGTGGCACCCAGGGAACGGGGAATCTGGGACTTCATGAATGTTTCATGATTTAAGAGCAAATGTTTGGATGTTTAGGGGACACCGTCGGCGCCAGAGCAGTTCAAGATGAATGCACACAAAGAAGAGATTGGAGACCACCTCTCTGGTTATTGCAAACATGTTACGAGGAGAGTGGAGCAGAAGGCAGGCTGTGCAGGCGCAGCAGCTCCCGATGTGACAAAGCACAGGCAGACCGACTTACAATTCACAATGTTAACAGCAAACAGCCCTCTGATGCTGCAAAGCACAGAACAACTTGTCTCACTAAGGTCATGTTCAGATCAACTCGAGTCCGCCTAAAAGAACTAAACAGCACCCTTATTTATTGGAAAGGGGCGACGCAGTCGGGGTGCCAATGCAGAAGCCTCTGGCATAAAAACGTAGGGACGCAACATCGTCTGGCTGCAGTGGCCAATCGAATATTTACAAGCAATACGGCTGTCAAGACTGGCCAAAAATGTGTTTATTCCTTTGAAAATATTGCGTATGTTGAAACTATTTGAATATCTATTGTACATTCTATTCTACAATGTATTGCAAGCCCCGGCCCCGAAACATCTTTATGTATTTTCAAGATGTTTTTTAGACTAAAATGTGTTCAAGTAGCAAACTCTTTTAGGGAATGACTCACTGTTAGTGAGCGTGCGGTCCCGAGAGAGCGTGTGACTGAGTGTGAAGTTATCAGTATCGTTAAAGCTTCGCAGTGCAGTGTGTGCACAGCTTATTTTTTGCCTCCTTTTTTGCCTCCATTAATGATTTCTTTCAGACTAGTGGAAAGAAAACATCCAAAATACACATTTAGTTGTTTATGTAGTACCACTTTGTCTATTTACCGTAGGCCGTCGTATATCGTAGGCACAGCTACGGGAGCAACTTTGGGGTTAAGTGTCTTGCTCAAGGACACATCGACATGCAACCAGTGGTGCCGGAGCCAGAGCCAGGGTTTGAACCGCCAACCCTCTGATTGAAAGACGGCCCTGCTCTCCACTCACATGTACCATTAGATAATGCCTCATTTGCATATTTCAGAAAACTTGTAACACAACAAATATTTGTCTTTATGTGAGTGATGAAGTGGTGAATGTTCATGGTGATCTCTATGAGTTCATGTGTTGACCCTCTTCACCTGTAGAGTCTCTAAATGTCTGTAATGAACTAAACGTCTCTTTAAAGGACGTTTTCTCTAAATGATGAGTTTGTTCTCAGACTCTGATGATAAATCTCCACTTCAGCAGCTCTTACACAGCGGTTTATAATACTATGAGGATTTTTTTCAGTCGAAATAATTGTTTTTATTGGATTGTGTACTTGCTGTCAACGATATAAATTTGAATATATATATATATGAGTTGTTGAAAAGTTGTATTTTATTGTTGTTTACTGGTTCATTCCTCTCTGTATTCTGAAGGTTTGTTCATATATCATGCAGTCTGATTTATACAACATTGTATTCAGAAAAACATGGAAAATTGAATTTTGTTGAAATTGTTGACAGTATTCTCTGATTTATGGAGCGATAAAGCGACACATCCCAAATCCCCTCCATGAAAACCCTCGACTCTAATATGACTCTAATATGACAATAAAATGAAACAATAATGTTGAATCTGTTGTATCCAACGTTTAGATTTCTGCTCTGGAAATGTATGCAAATGATCACATATTTAATAAGAGAATGCCTCATTTGCATATCAAAACATAGAATTTCACAAAACTTGTAATACAAAAAATAGTTATCTTAGGCCCATGCAAGAACCCACAATCAAATATAACTTTTCAACAACTCAAATATATATATATATATTCAAATGTATATCATTGACAGCCCGAGCAAGTACACAATCCACTAAAAACTATTATTTCTACTGAAGGAATCCAGCCTCACAGTGCTGTAAACCGCTGTGGAGCGGTTCGGCGTCTGATAAGCCTTCAAGCGCATTGATCTGTTTCTCAAACTACATGTAGACTTCCTGGATCGCATTTCATGTCTCACCAGACGCTTCCACCAACGCAGGCCTTTGCTTTTCTTTTTTTTTAATGCAGGGCTGTTTTCTGTCTGAACACCCACTAAGCCGGCTGCATCTGCAGATTTAAATCTGTTTGTGATGAACACAAAAGTGTGCATCACAGCCAACATGTGGTCAAGGTTAGGGCCAACAACCTGGTGTCTTTGCTCGCTCTCAGCTGTTTGAAGTGAAATAAAAAAAACACTTGTTCAATTCCAGATCTAATCCTGTGTCCGTGTGTTAACCGTTAACATTCGCTTGGTACCAAAAAAGACCACGCAAGACCTGACGGGATTTAATGCAGCCACACACGATTCAATAGTTTATTGGCGTAAAACATTGATTTGATCTCAGCTCAGGAAAACGACACTGACCTTTTGTGTTAAAGAGACGGGACTTCTTGCAGTTGTAAACCACTTCCTGTTGGCACTGCTCCGACCCCGTCACGACGGCGCGGAGCTGCTCGGCCGCGGCGCCGTAGTCGAACCTCATGATGTGAGGTTGGTGAAGGGAGGAGCCCTGCACCGTGACCGGAGCCGTGCTGTTGTGCTCCAACACCGTCCACACTTTCTCCTCTGGAAGAGAAACAAAAAAAAAGGAGAAATGTGTGAGCCCGGAACCGCAAAAGAGGAGTTAACATGAACCACCGGTGTTAGTGGTGACATTTAAAACAAACAAACATTGAACGCGCTTGTTTCCGAGCCACACAGTATGAAACCTTCATCCTGAATATAAACCTCTCAGTTCCACAAGTAGAAGAAATCATTGCTAGCAATCTGCATTTGCTGCTTATACAGTATGAGACACTTGGAAGAAGGAGTCAAGAGTTTGTACAATAAAATCAGACGAGGAATCCATCCTATTACCGTCCCCGCTCGGTTTTCATTATCTGGATTCCATGTTTACTCTGCCTCAGAGAAAATCCCTCTCCACTTTGTGATTATTCACATCAGGTTGTTAGGTTTAGAGCTATTTACATTTCTTATGGATTCCTTAATTGAGGTCAAGTAGAGGCATATCTGCTGCTGAACGATTCAGCTTTGTGAAGGGGAAGAACTGAACACACAATAATGCCAGAACCAGACAGCGGGGGGATATGGCTCTCCCCCTGTAACGTCACCGGTACATTAACCTTGCAAAAAGGACAAAGTGTAGCCGAGGAAGCTGTGACAGCCCCGTGATGAACACTGTCTCCACAGTGTCAAAACGTATCTCAATGCATTTTGTCCTATATGTCATGAGACGATGTGTCCAGGCTCCCTGTCCGTCAAATGTCACGTCTCCGGTGATCGTTGAGGTGAAGCGGAGCACACAGTGTCCTCGCCATCGAAAGATCACACTGAATGCAGCAGCAGCTCTGATGGGGGCGACATAATGGAAGGTCCAGGTTTCCAAATTCATACCGGAGACATAAATCCGACAGGCCTGCCAAATTACACTACAGTAATTACATACTGAAAATAATTAAAGGTCAAATGGGACTGTAAACTGATTACCGTGACATTTAGTGTGGATATTTGTGTGTGTTTTGTCACGATTTTATTGACTCCTCGCTCTTAAAGTCCCTCTCCAGGCAATTTTTTTTTTTGCTGAACATGGTTTTCACCACGTAAAAAGTAGAACTTCTGGATCTGGCCTCGAGCTGCTCACGCTAGGTTGAGCATTGCGCATCAAGATGTTTCGGCGACCGGCTCGCAATCTGTGTCGATAGTTTTTCGGGCCTCTGGTCTAACTTCTCCATCAGAGGAGACATTGGAGAGATTCAGCCCTGCATGTTTGATTCAGACGAGGAGTTCTTTGTGTACCCGAATCAGCAACTAGCAGACATGCTAGCATATTGTAATTGTTTATGTCGTTACTGGCAGTGGCTGACACAATTCCAGTGGTTGTGAAACACACGATAATATGAAGGCCTGCTGTGGTTTGTTTCGGTCGATAGTGAAAGGAAGCTACAGGTTCTGGTTTACGTCCCAAAGCTGCACACTCTACCGTGTTCACCGTCAGATCCTTCACGATGCTAATGCTAACTTCAGTCTGCTCTGCGCTGCGGGGTTTCAGGTTTCTTTGATCTCGTTGACCGTGTGAATGTGTGTCTGCATTTGCGTACTAGACGGCACATTTGTGACGATTTCATCTAGCTCGCACGGTGTACGTTTGAATCTCACATTCTAAGAAAGCGCACATTAGAATTCTTCATTAGAAGCATGTGAAGACGTCTCTCTCTCTCATGACAAACTCTGCAGTAAGTATAGTCAAGGTCAGACAGTCTAAGGGACATAAAGAGGCCAAAGCGTCTCCTTGAGCAACACATAAATACCAGGACAGATTTCATAAGTCAAAAAAATAAATGGTGCATGTGGATATTCATGGTCCCCAGATGAAGCCACACAACAACAAGTCATTAAGCCTAAAACACTTCAAAAGAAAAAAGCACATCTTCAATCCTAGGGGGGCAGATTGCAGTGGAATTTATTGGGAAATATATTTCCATGTTGGGACACCTTCTACAGCCCCTCCCCCCCTCATTTAAAAATGTCAGTCTTACAGCAAATAAATCACATCATTTAATGGCAGACCGCCATGAAATGTACTGAGCAGATTAGCGCTCCCACCGGGAATAACCCTTTTGACTGTAATGACCCCGCGCTCTAATGAGAACCGCAGCCTCTAGAGGCCACTAGTTTAGACCAGCTTGTTAAACGGTGACGCTTCGATGACTTCAGTGAAACCTGAAAAGCATAAGGTATCATCGCACTGTAATCTATATCCTTTTCTCCTTCGGTTAAAGAGACTGACAGCACTTTAATGCTTCTGATGTGTATATTTACTGTGCGTTCTCTGGTGTCTTACAGAGCTCAATAGACATATGTAATAAATATAAAGTGTTGTTATTAGACGGCAAAATGGACCGCATGCTATGAATAATGACAGAGACATGACGAAAAAAATGCGTCTTGTGCAGATTTCCTCACTTACAATTTAATGGACCCAATGGACCCAATGGACCCCCCCCCCCCCCCCCCCCGCTCACAAGCTGAAACGCATACGTGCTACTATGGTTACCAAAAGATTTACATAAATATATATATAAATATATATACATGTGGCTTATATGGATTTATTACAGGCTCGCTTCCAGAACAGTTCACATCCAGCAGATGGATTTAATCGTTAAGCTTTCTCTTTTAAAATAAAAAAACATTGCAGTTAGTTTGGTTTACATGTTTAGCGACACGGGGAACGCACAACACAACGCAGCTGAACATTAAAAACAAAACAACACCGGTCGTGCATTCCTGCCGTGCATACTTTTGAGTTTCGCTTTGGGAGGAACGTAAACAACAGCAACAAACAAACCGCATCAGAGTTCACTTGGAAGCCGATCCAGACCCTTCGGTTCTTTGGTCCAAACACGAGCAGATCATGAGACAATGAGCTCCACCTCCCCTACGCAGGAGCAAGAGACTCTTTTTGTTGTTTTTTGGGGGGGTTTTTTGCCACTTTTCTAAGTAGCTGTGTGTCTCTTTGCAGCTGTTTTGTATCTCTTTGTAGTTGCTCTGATCTGTTTGTTGTCATTTTGCGTCTCTTTGTGGTTGTTTTGCCCCTTATTGTAGACGTTGTGATTCTTTTTGCAGCTTTTTTGTGTCTCTTTGCAGCCGTTTTACGTTTCTTTGTGGTCATTGTTGAATTTCTTTCTGGTTTGTACGCGTCTCTTTGACTGATCACTGTTCAGTAATCCATCCACGGGTCTGCAACAGGGTTTGACTGACACCTTTTACAGAACACCAGCCCAAATGGGGTTAGTTTTAACCGAACCAAAGAAACGTACTCCCCCGTAGATATGTTCTCTAGACTCTCAGGGACCAGCATGAGTGGCCGTAATGATTTCTTTCTGGATCGTAAACCGTCAGTTTGCCGTGGCGGTGTGGATCGATTGCAGTGCAATCTCTAAGTGAGTGGACTCTTTACCCCGAGCTTTCAGCCAGTTCTCAGAGGAACTCAAAAAAGGGTAAAGGTGACAACAAGTGAATTACAATGATCTTACCTGTCATGTTGCAGTATACCTGCGTGGGCCCCAGGGGACCACTCCCATCTGGATCAATGGAGTAGAAGCCAGAGGAGCTGCCAATCAGCTTGTAGGCCTCACAAGACGGCTCATAGATGGCTGGAAGAAGCAGAAAGGCGACAGTTATTCTTCCAAGAATCAGCCCACTCTCCAACAGCTTTCTCCTGGTGAGTCATCTGACGACAACATCTATCTTTATTTACCAACTGCTAATAAGTTATTGTTTTCATGCTTACTGATTATGGCATAGCAACAACTCCGATATGGCTACAGGTTGCAAAGCCGGTCGCAATATGTAGATCTAGAATTTCTACTTTTTTGGGGGGGAAACCACGTCTGTGGACAGATTTTGTCACCGCGATCACGTATCAACCGTGCGAGATGCTAACTGTTTGTAACTTCATAACACCCGAACTATATCTCTTACAAGTTTGGAGCTTACAACGGAGCAGAAAAAGACACCGTTTAATCCATTCCTTAGACTTTTGGCCTGTTTGGTTTTAGAATAGTTCAGTAAGACGCACTACCCTCCACACTTCACATGCAAAGTAGAATTCTCACTAAAACGTCTCTGAATAATCTGAAAATACTCAAGTTATAGATTATATGTTGTTTTTTGGGTTGATTTCTTTTTTACTGTTGAGTTGAAGACCTATTTGAAATCCAGCAGACGTTCTTATCTGTCATGTTCCCTCTTGACATGCAAAGACAAACCGGGTTTGTCTGCATACAAACAGGAAATCAGGATTCTGGGGCAGGGGAAGTTCACACAGAGTTGCCAACAGCCGTCTCCACAGCAAATATCAAGGCGCTGCTGCAGAGCGTCAGAAAAATACGACAGCCGTGAGAAGAAATTCCTGCACGTAGAGTCAATTTGAAGTCAGCCATAAGCAATTTTAAGGAAATGGCAAAAAATAAATAAATAAAAAATCATTCTCAGAAATTTGAAAGTGAGAATAACGGCGATGTTTGTAAGGTCATGTCAGGTTGAAGTGAGACCAGGTTCTGCTTCGCCTCTCAGTGGCACAAATCGAAGAGCGCAATGAGCAAGACAGGTAAAGATGTGTGTGCTGAATCAAATGACACAGCTCAGTAGACCTAGGATGTACGGGGGGGGGGGGGGGGGGGGCAGAGGGTGTAATAGCGGGTTTGAGACGAAGGCGAATAAAACGAAAGTGCAAAGAAGTGCTTACAGTTGTGACAGGTCGCTCCCGAGTATCCTGTTCCTGAACAGTCGCAGGAGAACGAGCTCCACGTCTGAGAGCAGCGGCCGCCGTGTTCACACAGGTTAGGAAGGCACCTGAAGAAGAAAGAGGATTTAAACAACCCGTTTAATACCAGGAGGTTATTTTCACTGCTTATGTGATTCATAAAAACGTTTTTTTTTTGTCAGCGAATATTATAAAAATAAACAATATACATGCTTGTTCTGTCTAATCAGCAGTGTTTGAGAAAGTATTCAGACCTTTTACTGAAAATAATATATATCATATTACGGTATTATAATTATTGATACATTAATATGTGAGTTCCACCTCCTAATTAAGACCTGGACGCCCCCCAAAAGAGGTAAAAAAATACCCCATTTATACATCCTTCTTACCTGTAATCATAACGATTACAATAGATTTCCCATATTCATGCTTGGAAGAATCTTATATAATTTCAGACACCCCTAGAATGGACCGTACCATTTGTTGACCTTGCGTCTTGTAGCGAGCTGATATCTAGAGAGCGTTGTACACTTTACTTTCTTCTGTGGACACTGTAATGGGTTTGATTCGTCTACAGACTGCGGACATGACATTAAACCAGCGAGATACTGCAGGATTGTAAGAATTCAGTTCACTGAAGCCGTCTGAGGTGAATTATTAGTTGGATAGTTTAAATGCGTACGAGTTTCTGGTTCAGTAGGGAGAGAAATAGGACTCCTTCATCACTGGTAGCATACTTTTTGAAGGCAAAGTGTTCTATTTTATGCTTTTCATGCATAAACTGGTGCCTTTACCTGGCCAGATTGCACCATATTGCACCATTTAATAAAAAAAGATACAGATTTATATATTCAATCTGTAAAGGACCCAATGTTGTCAAATAAAGGTGGAGTATGGAGTATTAAGTAGCATAAAATGGGAGTAAAGTAAAAGTACCTCAACATTGTAAAGTACATTTACATCAACTAACCAACAGTTGAACATGAAATGAATTACAATACAAAACAAAGGTAAAGTACCACATTTAAAAAGCTGAAACCAGAGAATTGATCATCCAAACAGCTTCTTATATTTAAGACTTCCTGTCCGTAGACTAATCAAATTAGTGAGCTCCAGTTTACTGCAGATACATTTTTACCTTCAAAGTTTGCCAATTTTCCAGAATTCTTTAGA
Source organism: Pholis gunnellus (assembly GCF_910591455.1). Classification (NCBI taxonomy): domain Eukaryota; kingdom Metazoa; phylum Chordata; class Actinopteri; order Perciformes; family Pholidae; genus Pholis; species Pholis gunnellus. Next base: position 22,080,624 of record NC_136539.1, read on the forward strand.
CGTTCACAACAAATCTAGATATTAGGAGCAGCACAACAATTAGACAAAACAAAAGATCATACAAACCCCTCAGGAATGTGTATCAGGCACCAATAAAGCTACTTCCTTTGTTGGTGTTTGCAAACCTGATCTTTTATTTATCAGTTAAGAAAGACCTCTTCTCACTGTTCCCTTTATTCTTTTGTTTGCAATTATGAGCACAAGCTTTGGAACTCACCCGAAAGACTAATTTGCTGTTTATTCATGTTTCATTAAAAATCCCAAAGGACTGTGAAATGATGGCGTCTCATACCGTGCCCTTGTTTGAATTTGAGGAAGCTGACGGATCGCAGCGTTTCTCTAAAAATAAAAGCCTTACTGTCACCTTCAGACTAGAATGCCTGTTAATGGGATTTTACCACAATGAGTGCTTCGCGGAAATTTCAAACCGCACTCTTCTGATTAATAGTCCCTTCCTCGAGCCTCCTTCAGTTTCACATAATTGCCAGCCTTTCGAGCGTGCATCTATAATTTCATACACTTTCATCTCTCACCTATTAACTGCAGCGGAGCGGGGCCCGCCGCCACGCGGCTAAGGTTGCAGCCGTTGGTTTAATTACCATCGTGCTATTTTCTGTTGTGTTCTGCGCCCTTACAGGTCGTGGAATTACAGTAGCCAGCACACCTAAGTGCACACTGGCCATAAATTGAGTCGCAATGTTTAATTACGCACAAAGGAAAAAGAGATTAACTGCGATAAAAGTTAATTTTCTCATACTCTGGGGTCGTTGAGTCGGCCTTCGGAGAGTGAAAGGAAAGACAACATCGGTGCGATTAACATTCACAAAGCTGAGGAACAGCAGCCTCACGTGTCACATCCTCACACAGCAGATTACAGCACAGGAAGCAGAAGACATCGAATGCACGCCGAAAAAAAGAAAAGTGTGGATAATGTCACCCAAACACACATTTCATTTTAGCTCTGCAGTTTCTTTGTTGCTGCTGTATAAACATCTACTGCATAATGCATGGCTTGTTTCACTTTTAGGATGCATCACAAACTTCCTGTGCCTTTCTGTGTCTTTTCACTGGTTTATTTCACTCTCGTTTTTCTCTCGACCTAATTTCAGCTTTTAAGCGTTAGCTAAATCAACCGTCTCTGATTTGTGTCAGTGTTGATGGGTAAACGCACAATTACAGGTTAATCTGAAATCAAACATAATCAAAAACATATTTTTTTACTGCTTCATAGCTCTGATTATTATGTTATTGGTTTTATTGAACTATCTAATTTGACCTTAGTTTGTCTCGCTTTAGTCGGGCCTCACTGTTGAGTTTTCTGTCATATTGCCTTTCTTTGTCTGTCAAAGCATTCGGTGAACTCTGTTTTTATTTAAAGGTGCTGTAATAGTTATTATGAAATTTGCTATTGTTATTATTATTTGTTGCCCTCTTTAGAAATCACCAAAATACAGGTTCAAACCGTGATCAGTGTAGTGTTTGTAAAAGTTCACCAAGAGCTAATGATAATATAAATCCAAATTGCCACACCCCTTTCCTTTCACAGTCAATATCAATAGATAACATATTTGGAAAAAAACACTTAAATGCGATGTACTATATAATTTATCCTCTTCTCCACGCTTCAGTTGCATTCTCTCTAATGTCCACCAGGGGGCGACTCCTCTGGTTGTATAGAAGTCTATGAGAAAATGACTCTACTTCTCTCTTGATTTATTACCTCAGTAAACATTGTAAACATGAGTTTATGGTATCAATCTCTAGTTTCAAGTCTTCTTCAATGCAGCATGATGTTCATTTAGTAAATGATGGTCGATTTAGAGTCACACAGACCATAAAGCAGGGGATGCTTTAGGGCGGGGCTACACAGTGATTGACAGGTCTCTACCAGAGACGTATACGCCGTCTCTACGTCACTCCTCCATATTCCAAATATGGTAACTTCCGCTCAATGGTTGAAAAAAAAGCCAAGATGGCGACAAAATGGCCGTCCACAAACCAACAGGTGACTTCACAATAACTACGTCCACTTCTTATATACAGTCTATGAGACAGCAAGTGCTCGATGTGTGCATTGAATCCATTTATTCCCCGATATTTATTTCTGATCTCCACGCTACCCCCCCCCCCCCCCCCCCCCACCCGCTCCACTGGCTCATCAGCTGTCTTGCCCGACTCGCTTCGCCAAAGGGCATTTTCGAAGCGGCCCCCCCGCCTCTGTGTGATCGGGCCCTTAGATGGAACCGCTAAAGATTTATGTCTCAGCCCGGGAGAAGAAAAACGTCTCATTGTTCTGTCATTTCCTGCAGTGCATCCCTTCGCCTGCTGATTCAACAGACTGGCAGCCCTGTTGTGTTTGCATATCTTCTGACAGCGAACAATCTGGACTAGAAAGCAGGTACTTCGACAAAGAAGAGACTCACCTCGGGGCAAACACAAGGAAAAAACTGCAGTTTGCGTGTTTGTCTCGTTTCGTATATGCGTTTCAAGGCACACGCAGACATTTGTGGAGCTTGTAGGTCTGCCAATCCCATTCATAAGGCCACACAGCTGTGCAGGGTAATGAGGGATAGGGATAGGGAGGGATGCCACACAGGACAGCAGGGAGCAGCTTGTTAGCATAGTCCTCTGCCAGAAAAGGTGTTGCAAAGTTTCTGTTGCGGTTTAATTGGATGATCTTGTCAGCGTGTTTGTATTTCTAGGACAAGATGTCAGTGACTTTCAGTCAGCTCTGCAGGCAACACACTTCTATCTACAAATTAACAATGTGGGCATGAATAAGACTCTGCTGCCAACTTGGATACGGTTTTACAGATTTTTTTATGTTTTGACAGCATTTTCGACTGTTGAAAGTTTTCTGTTAAGATCTCTGTGAGGAACTTCTGTACTCACGAAAATGAAAGTGTAAATGAGAAGTCCAAATGACTTTACCTGTCTCTGATGTTGCACGTGTCGAACTGAAGCTCGTTGTATTTTCCCAGCGATCCTTGCTGAACACGATTGAGATTCGTCGGCTGGCCGTTGATGAAGATGAGCCGCACACATCCCTGGAAGTCCGGAGTCAGGTTCTGACAGTCCGCTGTGGGACATCCTGGAGGTGAAGTGACACATGATGCAGCTTGTTACTGCACAAGCACTATGAACCGTTCGTGCTCCGGTCAATTTGGGGCTATTTTGTTTTTCTTTCAGGCTTTTGGAAGGAAAACATCCAAAATACACGTTTATCAGTATATTTTAATACGTTGTCTTTTTGCATCTGTAGATTTCTAGATAATGACGTATTAGCATATTTAAACATGAAAATTCAGAAAACTTGTAATGCAAAAAAAGAATCGTCTTAATGTGAGTGATGAAGTGGTGAAGCTTCATGGTGATCTCTATGAGTTCATGTGTTGACTCTTCACCTGTAGAGTCTCTAAATGTCTGTAATGAACTAAACGTCTCTTTAAAGGACGTTTTCTCTGAATGAGTTTGTTCTCAGACTCTGATGATAAATCTCCACTTCAGCAGCTCTTACACACACCAAACTTTACACGTTCACTCCTCTCTGTGTGCTGAAGGTTAACAGAGAGGGGTGTGTTCACACAGCACTCACAGCCTGATTTATACAACATTTTATTCATAGAAAACATAGCGAAAATGCTTTTTTTCTATTGCTGTTGACAGTATTTTTATATTTATGGAGTGATACAAAGAGATATCTAAAATTCCCTCTATAAAATCCTTTGACTCTAATATGTCAACAACATGAAACAAGAATTTTAATTCTGGCTTCATCCAATGCTCAGATTGCTGGACTTGAAATGTATGCAAATAAGCATCTATTTAATAAGATAATGCCTCATTTGCATCTTCAGAAAACCCGCGGTACAAAAAACGATTGTCTTATTGTAAGTAATCCACTGAGGAAGATTCATGCCGATGTCTACAGTAAACATGTTTTACCCTGTTCTCCTGGGAAGTCTCCTCACTATTGCAAACCCACTGCGAGAATCCACAAACCTCCAAAGTTGAAGTTGCCTCTGGATTCCAGTTGCTCCCACAGTTCGATGGAGGAGGACGGCTCACCATCCACAGTCAGCGTGATCTGTTGATTGCTCGTGTTGAGACTCACAGAGTGCCACAGACCGTCGTTGACTCGGTGACCTAGAGAACAACATTTCACATTAAGCCTCCGCGAAACGGGCGGTTCAACCGTCTGCGGCACAGAAAGTGATACTGTGTTCATTTCCCTGTAGACCTGGAGGCCGGGAGGAATGTTCTCCCACTGCGTTCCGGTTCATCTGAGTGTGATATAGTCCTAGTTGTATAGCGCTGTGAGAGCTGCAGCCAGTACCTGTGCTATCAGGGCAACAACGGGGCCACAGAAGAACTTGTTATTCAGTTTGGGATTAGCTCAAGATCCACTTTTAATGTTGTAATAGCTGCCATCAAATCTCCACATTTCCTCACAACACAGTTTCCGCTGTGGTTTGCAACTTCACTGACACAAGAGACAGTCGCCGGAGCTTCAAGCCTCCTCCATCACTCGGAGCCTCAAAACAAGCACCTCTCCCTCCCCCGCTCTGTCACTTGTCAACAACGTTCCTACTGCATATTTTATCATCGTCGGATGAAAGTTAAATTGTTAATGGAAAGACTACCATCAGCAATTTTTGTGTTAATTAAATGCGCTAACTTCCGAGTGGAAGATTTCCCCTGCTTCAAAACGTTTTGACGATTTGCTGAAAGGGAAAACTTCGGCATTTTTTTGACCTGGACCATGTTTTCTCACATTTTTGTGTCTAAGTGACAAATGGGGGACAGCACGGTGGAAACGTGAGCGAGAGAGAGGAGAGCTGCTGTTGTCAGAGTTTGTTGTGTTGGAGTACAGAAAGCGTAGCTTAGTGTCATCCATAGATTTTCAACGTTGTGGCTGAATATTCGGCTCATTTTCATAACGTGGACGCAACGCAAGATTTTTCCCGAAAGAGACTTCACCACGCAAACTCGGGGATCAAGCGAAAGTTAAAGAAAAGGGTATAATTTATCTGTAGGGTTCTTCCCATAATGTTCTCAGACACCTATAATAACAATCTGAGCCTGTCAGTGGCAGAAACAAGCACATAGTGGACGTACATTGACAGTGAGGTGTTGCAGCCGGTTTATTGGCAGCTGTCTGCAGCGTTCTCCTTCAACACTGGACCAAAACATTTTGTCCTCGTTAGTCACTTAGACACAAGAACATGGGAAACATGTTTGAAAAATACCTAAGTTACCCTTTAACACAACATTTCCATACCTGGAGGTAAAAATGCATCAAGCTGAAAAACTGTTTGAACCCATTCAGTCTTTAACATTATCTGATAAAACCCAAAAGAGACGGGTAATTGGCCAACTCATCTTGAAATCCTGTCAAATTGACAACGACAGCTCATCTCACGGAGCAGCAGCTTCCGAGAGGAGGGAACGCACACAATGGCAGCCGTGATTGTGAATGGAAATTACTGAGCCATGCCTCCGTCGCTGATGTGTTAGTGACGGACTAAATTAGCATCCCGATCGAGCTGCGCTGTGATTTTGGGAGGAATCAGAGGGGACGTGACGGTCACGCAGAGTGCACACTGGGAGTTATTTTCGGTTGGTCTGAAATCAGATCCGGGGCCGGGCTCTTGGGAAAAATTGATGAATTTCGCTAACTATCCAATGATGCCTGTCGCTGCCAGAAAAAGCCCTTTTTCCCAGAGGACTGTGAGTGCCATCGGCGTTGCTTTTCTCCACACCACTGACTGTTTCATGGTATAAGCAGCGCCGCCGTGAGGGACTGCTGGCGAGTGTCAGTGGGAGTTCCTCTCCCCCAGCCCATACTGTATATATATTTATATGTAAATATCTCATGATCTCTTTGCTGTCCTGCTGCTGGCCAAGCTCCAAGTGTCAAAAGTACTATCTAGGACACATAGCTGGTGTTTTTTTTAAATCGCATCAGTAACCTGTTGCTGAAGAAGAATAAAATATTTGCCTATTCTGTCTGAGACGACAGCTCTGAGCCCCGCCGCCGCCGCCTCCTCCAGGAAATACACGGTTTCATGTGACAGCTTCATGTCATTACTGGGAGAAAAAAAAAAGCTGCAGTGGCCTCAAGTCCTTCGACAACCGCATCTGGCAGTAGATGCAGAGTGTGGTGAAGGAAACAGGGGCTCAATTGTGGATGTTGTCGCCCGTGATAGACACGTGTGTGTCTCCTGGTGTGACTGTGTGACAAACAGAATTAAGACGGTGCTGTCGGTGCACATCTTTTCTGGGCTGAACGGAGGAAGACGCAGATCGATTTTGTTTTTCCACATCGACGCTCTTGTGCACTTATCTCCAGTAGCCTACGGCACTTTATCAAAACAGGACCAACTGCATTTCTCCTCAAGCTTTTTTCTGATGTCTACTTTTTAAACTGGAAAAAAAAGGTGATGTTTCATAAAACAAGCGGGGGTTTAAATTTAGAAAAATTAAAATTATTCGCAGTCATTTTTTGCGATCCCTGCAGCTCAGTTTAATGATCGCACTGAGACATCTCTGCTGCACGGTATTTGACATTGCTGTGACGTGTGTGATGCTGTTGCACTCTGAGAGGAGAGTGGTGACAAAAGGTGAGACCTGCTATGATATTGATACAAACTTGATGATATTGATACAAACTTGCCTTTCTTTTTAATTAATATCCTTTTTAATCAATTTCCCTCTTTTTCTCGGTGTGAACAGAGTTCAACGCGCATTTTTGCAGGTGTAAAAAAAAAAAAGATAGTGCTGCACATTACAGAAGCTCCGAGTGGCAGCGACAGGTACCTCTCTTTAACTTCAAACATCCACAGCCCTGCACAGCACGCTGTTTACTGACCCAGCTGATCTGTACGCACCGCAGGAACAATACAGATTTACCAGCAGTGCGTCCAGTTTTCTCTGCCTGGATCTCGCTGCTTGGTTATGATTCAGCACATCTATCATGAAGAAGATTTCCAGCTGCTCCAAAGTAGCATGCACGCTACTTTGGGACCCTAATGAAATTAAGCAACGTTACCCCCCGTGTCTGTGGTTAATGCAGCACATTCACTCAGGATAAATCTGCGTTTTAATCACATTTACTGGCTACATCCGAGGGCTTATCTCCCTCAGCACGCTTAAAATGTTACAGACCTCTGTGCTGAGTCGCTGGTTGAGCTCCCTAAATTTGTAACCGAGATGCTATCAGAGCTTTTGCTCGATAATAATTTCAGCGTGCCTCCAAAAAAATCCCCCCGAGGTGGAAGAGAAACAAACAAGGAATCCTCGTGAAAATAAGTGGATTGATAAATAGATAAATTACTGAGAAGTCAATTCCTGCATGTCAAACTAATAACAGACTCTTCACTGTGCTAAATTAATTAGCAGTGAAACGTTTCCTTACACGTAGCTATTACAAATAAGAGGCGGACGCCAGGTCACACTGCTGCTCAGAGGCTGTTCCTCCCCCGTGCAGATTGGTAATTAAATACAGCTTGAGGTAAATTATATGAAAGGAAATATTGTCTCTTGGCTGAGGTTGTCTATCTATATTTCCCTGCAGCCCACCATCTGCCGAAAGTCTGGCTTCCCCCAAACAATCACGGTTATCTGTGTTATATTTGCTAAGCAATCCCGTACAGAGGATTGAACGATTTCTTTTCCCTCCAAGTAATTCCAAGAAAATAAACTTTTTTTTTTTTTAAATTTAGTTTATTGAGGACAAAGGTGTTAAAAAGTAAGTCGGATGAAATTACTTGCGCAAGCCAAACATATTCGGTCTCCACATTGTGGATTAGTGCGGCGGCACTGTCTTTCTTCATACTCTCATTCCTCAGTTTGTGCTCCATTCCTTTCCTCAACTGCTCTCCTCATGAGGAGAGAGGAGTCGAGGCAACAGGCAGAGGCATCCTCAGCTCGGTGTCGTCATTTTTATTAAAGCAACGTCACCGAGAACAATGAACAGCTTTTTACACGTCAGAGGTGCAAAAAGACATCCGCTCTTCAAGATGGAGCTATGAGATCGATCAGGTTTCACGGGCAGGAGGACAGAGGAGATAGGAGATAGGAGACCAGGAGACCAGGAGGCCGAAAATAGAGAGGTGAGAAGAGCTTTCTGTCTCAGTGGAGTGACGCACACAAACAAGCAGCCAGGTGAAGGAATCAAAGTCGGTGGTTCACTTAAAGGGACCCTGTGGAATTTTCCGGTAAACAAACAAAAGGCATGTTTTACCCACTAAAACCTATAGCGTGTATCCTGCAGCTCTAAGAAACATATTGAGTGTATTTCATTCATCATAGAACATTTCCAAATTATATTTGAAATCCAGCATTGTTAACATCCGTGTTTACTAGCTTACAGTCTTCTGCTTTCCTATCTCTGCTGGCTCTTTGCAGCAGATCAAAGCAACCGGTTTCGTAGTGAGAAACCATCGGCAGGACTCTGTATCGCATCACCCTTGTGACATGCGACACAAAGAGAACGGGGGAGTCACTTATAGAAACGGCTCCGAAATGAAAATTGAAAACTGTGACCCCTGACTGCCACCGGGGGGGTTTTGCACACAGATTTTAAGCACATTAGAGAGACATTTTGTGTGATATTGTCATCATTAGCATTTGAATACTTGAATTATGGCCAAAAATGTGTTTTGTGAAGTCACAGTGACCTTTGACCACATTTGAATCAGTTCATCCTTGAGTCCAAGTGGACTTTTGAGACAAATGTGATGAAAATCTCCACCAGGACAATCTGATAGCATCATGTCGACAGCCTGCGGTCCTCACCAAATTCAAAGCATATATTTTAACGTGTGCTTTCCTGTGAACTCACCAGAAGAGACTTCTGATTTGGCTCGTCCCGAGCCGTGGAGGGTCAGCTGCAGCCGGCTGTTGTTGATCTGCAGCTCCAGCCTGTGGGGCTCCGGGTTCAGCTGCACGGAGAGCAGCAGCCCGTCCGGGTTCCACGTCCTGAACTGTAAGCGGACGGAGAAGCCCCCCGTGGCAGACGCCGCTGACGGAAGTGACAGGAAGCTCCTGCTGGAGCTCAGGAAGGTGCAGGCCACCAGCTGGGGCGGCGAGCACGAGAAGGTCACGTTGCCCTGGAGGACGAGAAAAACCACAAGGACACAGTTTCACACGGATCTTCTGCTGCTTTGCTGGAGCAAGTTAGTCTCACGGGAGGTTCGTTGTGACATGTCTGGAAATAAATGTCACGTTGATAGAAAAAAACAAAAGGGAACAGATGGTTTAAATAAAGAATCATGAGCGAAACCCCACCCAAACTAATTAAATGTAACCTTCAAGCTATTCAATTATCTGTCATCAATTGTCAATTTATCATCCGCAGCAATTTGTACTTCCTCGAATATAAATGCATAATAATGATCCAAAAGGGCTGCCACATGTTGTGGTGTACGTTAAAACATTATGATTAAAGGAATAGTTTGACAATGAAGAGAAATATGCTTATTTGTTTTTTCTTGCCGAGAGATAAGAAGAGAAGGTCAACACCACCCTCATCTCTGTCCATTATGTATCATCCAGCCTAACAGCACCTCTGAAGCTCTCTGGCATGTTCTATCTCACACTAAATATAACCTTTAGTGAGCTTCAGAGGTGCTAATAGGGCTGCTTTTTACATTTATACACACACAAGGCAACCTGTAGGGTCTGAATGAGACGTGGCAAGCTTTCAAGTCCAACGGACGCAGCCTTAAGGGCGAGAAAGGCTTCTAAGGCGGGAGGGAGTGGAGGCTGATGGGCCAAACAAACAGGACTTTCACCCAGGAGGCCGCTGTTCTAGTCCCGTGTGAAAGCAAAAGTTCATATTTGAATACGTTGGGTCGCATATTATGTTATTTACGTAGCTTACATTACATTACACACACTTACACTGACATTTTATTATTATTATTATTTAACATAGGGATATACACAAACATAAAGCAAGGAGTAAAGGCAAATACATGACTAAACATAGGAAGACTGAGACATTAACCAGCTTCATAGAATAAGAGTAAAAAAGAGGCTGTGTTCATCAAGTGAGCAAATGCATGGATGTGTGAGTGCGCGTGCATCAAAGGGAGCTAAGCCATGGATTTGTCTCCAAAGGCCATTAATGGAGTAAAGAAATCTTTCCCATTACAAATGATATTTTTCCGTCCTGCCCAGCAGAGAGGAGGATATCCGTTCATATGCTGCAAACCCGGGCAAGCAGATTACGTTGTGATCTTTTTATAATAGTGGTAAGAACCAAGTGGCTTTGTCGTCTGAACCTAACTACAACCGTTTAACGTTAATAACACACGAGGCTGTCCCAGAGGCTTCTGCCCAAGCAACATATTTTTAGTAGGTATGAGATCCCCCCCCCCCCCCCCCCCGTTTCCAGTCCTTATGCTAAGCTAGGATAGCTTGGATGTTTGCCGTCCAGATATGGAAGTGGATATGAAATAGTATCGATCTTCAAACTCTTAGCAACAAAAGTATTTCTCAAGATGTTGAACTGTTCGCATGGAGCCAATCAAAGCATTGACAAAATCATTTTAAACAATTGTACTCGTTGTTTGGCAAATTAAAGATACACTTTCACGTCTCGCGTGTGGTTCTGAGGTTGTCTAAACTCTGGATACAAGCTGAATCCGTGGCATTTATTTGCTCCAAACCAATATGGTCGAACCTCCAAGACAAAAAAAAAAAAAAAAGATTACATTTCAGTGTAATTGTGAGCAGAGCAAAGGTTGTGTTAGGTACGTTCAAACACAGAGTGCCGGTGTCTGCTAAGGTCAGAGTCTCATTAGTCCCGTTGCCTGCAGGGCAGCACACAGCAATCACAGCTCTTTGACTCTCAATGTGATTCTCTCCCATCAACCTCAGGGAGATAGTCCCATTGAAATTCCATTACAGCCGCCATCATGACAGCCTCGATGCTTCTGTTGTCAGCGAAGGCCTTTTAACGCAGCAATCAGACTTTAAAGGCAGAGGGTGTCTCGGATGAGATGTGGCGTGTGGATCTTTGGCCGACCTCTCTGATTTGTGTAGTGGTGGTGGTGGTGGTGGTGGTGGGGGGGGGGGGGGGGGGGATTCAAACGAATCCATTCGCACATTTGGATTTAATGACACAGTAGTTAGGATCACAATGGATGTCATGATTGTTTTTACCGTTATTCTCTCCTTCCAGTTTCTGACCAGAATGCCTGAAGAGAAAAATGTGACTCGGCAAGGAGGAATAGTCCGTCCGCCATTTTAGTCCAGACAGAAATATCTTAAGGACTATTGGACCGCCATGACACCTTTTACAGACATTCATGGTCCCCAGAGGATGTATTCTAATGACTATTCCTCTCGCACCACCATGAGGTTAACATTTTAACAATTAGGGATGTAACGATACCAGAAACTTCTGGTAATACCAATGTAAAAAATATATATAAATCCCATGTACTTTAACATACACTCCTTTATTAATGTTTGCATACTGTTTTTTTGCAAATGTATTAATAATCCCTAATAATCCGCCTCAAATGTCTGCTAACGGTTAACTAGCTCTCCTCCTGTCGATTTCAACACAGATTTGTTGTTGTTTGTTTCGAGCCCTGCCGGTACAAACAGTACCTGCAGAACTGTAGATACTGGGTCACGTGTTTCTTCAATTTTGGCATCAAGTTGGTACCGGAGTATTGGTTCTTGTGACATCTATTGGTTGCATTGCCATTGATATTTGGTACATGCATTCATCCCCATGAATTGGATGAATTGTAATAGCTTCAGTAATCATGCTTTAACTTTAGTACCTTCATATATATACATATATATATATATACATACACACACAAACACAAACAAACACACACAGGAACATACATACATTTAGACCTCTGCACTTAACCCATGCTAAGCGTTTAGAAGCAGTGGGCTGCTGTCTCGGAGAGAAACTTGAGGTTCAGATTTCCGCTCAAGGACATGCAGGAGACAAGGAACAAACCGCCAACCTTGAGGTTAAAAAGGCGACCCACTCTACCCACTGCATAGATTAGCAAAGTAGTACAAAGTTGAATGCTTCTGGAATAATCTACAGGGAATTTACACAAAACTCACCGCTCACAAGCTGCATTTAAATATTCTCCTGGATACCGTGTGGCTCGACTGTCGTACTTCTTTATATAATTCTCAACGTTTTTATATCATATATATCAGTCGCTGCCCGGAGAGAGAGGACCTCTTGAGTTAATGGAACAAACCCTGTCGTACAGGAGACGTATATGAACATCAGACAGCTGTCTCTCCTCGTCAACCTTTGCAGAGACTCCAGTCTGCGCCGTCGCTCGACACACTTCACCACTAAACCATAGAATTACACTGAATATGCAATATATATGTAAATTGATATATATATTGTATACATGTGCTCTTGTGCACATTCTGTTTCTTTTTCCGCTCTCTTTATATGAAATCAAATCGGTTTCCATCACCACCAGTAGAGACTGTTGTGTAAGATGCCTTTCAAATGGAAAAGTGGCTCCTCACATCTCGGAGCGTTTGAATGCAGTAATTGTGTTTCCTAGACGGGAAGCACGAGGCCCATACTCAGCTCAAGGATGGACTCAACCTGGATCTACACGCGGAAAGCTGAAGATTTGAGACTCTTCATCTTTGTCAGCAATGGAGCTGACCAACAGGTCAACGTTGGCTTATCACGGATATTGTCGTATACATCGCTAGTAAAAATAAAACGTCAAATTAGATCATCTAGAAACAATATCACGATTAAAATAATGGTACATTTTATTTATCTGACAGCTGTAATTACTAGATGCCTTCATTTTTTACCTGCTAAATGTACATTTTGGTACATTTCGTGGGTTATAACAATCACATTTAAGTGTGTTTTTGATATAATATTGATTTTTAGTAAGATGTGATACATTTCACGGTACTTTTAGTGCAACACTTGAACTCCACGCAACTCACCACGCTGTGTATCTGCGGCTTGCGTCTCTTCGCCAGGTCTATGATGTTGATCCCGTTGTAGTAGAGGTTTTCCATGCAGCCGTGGAAGTTCTTCCTCAAAAAGGTGCCCGGTTTACCGGGCAGCGGGATGCCTCCGAAACTCAGCTGCGATTGAAAGGAAATCAGAAAGCGGCGGAGCTCTTAGCTTTAGATGCAGCAATCGATCCAATATAAACCAGTACAGCAATTCATGTATTCATGCTATATTCATTAAAAGGAATATTTACATAATATGAATTTCACATTCTGTTCTGTATTTTACTGTATGTTAAAACCATCACAGTTCTCAAAATACATGCTCGCACATATTCTCACTAGTTGCACGGCTGAGTCAGTGATTCAGCAAGTGAGAAGACATCACCCACTCACTGGATCCAAACGTACACTGCAGAGCCACAGTTATGCATACAGTATTCTGGTCTGCGGCTGTTGTTCATGGTTTGGCGCATGTCGTTTAGTTCCACCTGAGGGAAATCTTAATGCTACAGCAGTTTGGGGAAGAAGTTTTCCTTTATTCACCTTGACAGTGTTCCCCGTGCACAAAGTGTGGTCCGTAAAGAAAAAAGGGTTTTTACTGATTTTGGAGTGGAGGAACTTGGCTGGCCTGCACAGAGCCTATTACACCTTTGGGATGAACTGGGACATTTGACTGTGAGCCAAACCTCATCATCACCCAACATCAGTGTTGGACCTCACTAATGCTCTTGTGGCTGACTGGAAGAAAATCCCCACAGCTATAGGTTCCAAAATCCTTTTGAAAGCCTTCCCAGAAGAATTGAGGCAGCAGATTAATGGCCGTTTCCTAATAGCTGTCGAGAGTCCTCACACAGTTGGTCAATCCAGGAGTAAGTATGCATGTTGTGTTTCAACACCGGCTGCAACTGTGCAAATTCAAACTGCATCTGTGAAGGTGATTTCATAAGGATTACACCCTTAGCTTTCTATTCTCATGCGGATTAAAATAACTGTGGCAGAATGAATATTAGTCATTCTTAGTCATTTTTTAAACAATGGGTTCTTGATTTTAGAATGAGGCAGAAAAAAAAGCAGCAGGCTTCTGATTCCAGCCGGCAAGTCGTCTGTCGCAACAATATTTGATCAGCTCAAATCTCTATAAAGCCAATCTGTGCAGAATCTGGAGACAGGATTTTGGTATCGGAAGCACTCTGGTTTCCATTTGTATAGTATTGACCAACCATTTTCCAGCAGGTATGGTTGAATGCAGGTGAACAGTCCGTGTGGAGAGTAAAAGAGGCGGAACGCATCGGCTGAAACTGAACCTGGGAACCCATCGGCTATCGTCTGATGATGATTTCGCTTTTTATGGTTTAAAATCTGCTTGTAAACTGGTTCCTTGTGAAACAATCCGGTTGCAGACATCGTCTCTCAACTCCAACTCCAGTCACCAACAACTAGCACGGAAGAAGAAGGTCTTGGCCCGAATATCCGCTGGCTAAACCAGAAAACCCCCAGAAATACGGCCTCTTGCCCCCCAGGAGATTATTACGAATCCCTTCACCCTAACCAATCTCACTCTTTATGCCTAAACCTAACCAGTCCAACCAACGACAGAAAAGAGTACCGGCTAATCAGAGGCAGAGTAGGGTCATGCCTTGGCCACAGCAGCATTCGTAATTTATCTGCGTCGAGAGGCTTCAATCTCAGAACCCGACGGCCGACGGGTTCTGAGATTGAATCAGCTCCCTGAGGCTGACTCATTTTAGAAGGAGAAGCCTGTAAAAGAGTGTTGAATACGCTCTTGATGGCTGCATCGATTATATGCAGTTGCTAAACTGTGATTGGACAATCGCTGAGCGGGGGAGCGGTTTAGTGACCTGCAGGAGGGCATATCTCAAAACGTCTTTAAATATGGTTTGAATATGTTTATAATGTTCTAGAATAACTGATAATAAAGTGTCAATGTGGAGAAACACAATAATGAATGCAAAAGTCTTTAGCGGTTGTCAGTCCTCCTGTTATTCCTTTGAGACAATAAAAATAACTCATCTCTGCAACATTTCTATCATTCATAACAGAGACGTCATTTCCAAACACGCCGTTTCCCCAAGTGCTCACAGTGAGCACACAGACTCTGTTTACGAAGGTGCTCCACGGCTCATTACTAGCTCCACTGTGCTCATCACTGTGTTATTAATGAAAGGCTTGTCCTGGACCTCACTGGATGAATTCATCACGAGTTATATTCAGGTTTGCAAAGCTGTGTTGTGATTGAACGGACCCCGTGGACTCACCTCGTAGTCCACCTCCAGTGAGTGTCCCTCCCCTTTGGTGTGGAAGTGCTGCGTGTGGGAGTCGACTGTGAGGTTGACCTGCTTGTTGAAGCGCTCTATGTGAACCGAGTGCCACTGCTGGTCATCCAGCAGACTGCCCACGGTGACGGCAACGCGGCCGCTGCTGAACCTCAGCCTGCTGTCGTCTGCGGAAGCACAAAGGAGACAGCGAGGAACGCAGTGAGCAGCTTCACAATGTATCGCTATAGTTAGCGAGGTCAACCATTTGCTGGTTTAAACTGTTCAACTCTGCCCATTTTCTTATCATCTCTTTTTCATCTTGTTGTGATCGAAATGCATTTGCTTGGAAAACAGCAATCTGACTTGGTAGATAGAAGCTTTTGTTTTCTTTGTTCTATTGTTGTGTTAAAAACGCTAACCGTCACTAGAACTGAGGTGAGATGTAACACCTCTCAGTCCCGACTGTGAGACTAAATGCTTGTGGAAACAAAAAAAGAAAGATTTTTCGAGAGGGAGCGGCTCAGAAAGCGCAGTTCACCTAAGTTGAGGTAGAGGTCCAATGTTCCGCGGTGGAGCTCCAGGGTGATGTAATCTCCTCTCTGCCCCTCTCCGTGCAGCAACACGCCCTCGGCCTGGTGGCTCTTGAAGCGCAGAGAGATCACGTCCTTCACCGTTGACATGGACTTCTGGTTGAACCGATACAGCAAAGAGCTTCTGCCGTCAAAGTCTGCCACGTACGACTCTAAAAGAGAAGCACAACGCCTCGTAAAGCAGTGTTGCAAACAGTACTTCCAACAAATGATACAAAGAAATGTTCTACATGATTTACATTGTGCTCTACTTGGTAACACTTTCTATGAGGCCCAGGTCTATAATGCTTTATAAACATATTATAATATGCTTTGAGAACGGTATAATTGTAGTTATAAGTACTCATGAATATGTATTTAATAAATATTTAGAAATTAATGTGTTTTTGTTTCGTTTTATGAGAATGATTTTAACAAATTGAAAAGCATTTTTTAATGCCTTATAAACTCAAGTGTCATAGTGTATATTTATAATACATTATAATATTTCAATAATGCATTATAATCACTATTATTGTGCATTATAGTGTGAAAATGAATCATTCTAAGTGGACGTTGTTTGCTTTACGTAAAATGTAAAAAATATACAGTGTATATATTTAATCAACTATTTGGACAACACTAATTAAAATGTCACTAAATTCATTTGTACTTTTCTTAAAAGCAAACAATGACAACTAATAACATTATAATGCATTATAACAATGATTAAACTGCGTTATAAAAATAATATAATGTATTGTTATAAAGCTGCTTTATTGTGTTGTAAGTAAAGGTTTTTGTTTCGTTCTTGCAGATTTCATGGTATTTTTTTCCATTTTACTAAAAGCAAACGACGGCCACTTAGAGCGATATAACAGTGATAATACTGCATAATAAAAAGATTGTAATGTTTTATTATTATACACTATGTTCCTTATGATAAAGAACATATTTACGAGTGCTTATAACTATAACTATATAGTGCAGAGAGCAGATTATAATGAGTGTTCATAATATACAGTATTATACCGTTTATAATGCATTATATACATAGGCGTCATAGAAAGCCCACAGATCTTTTAAATGGTGTTGCCATCCAGTCACTGTCTGGGAAATTGCTCTCATAATTTAGTCTGCATTGATTTATGAGCGGAATGCAATCAGAACAGGCTACTTCATTCCCCAAATGATCTGCCAAACATCGCCAATTCATTTCACTATTAACTGTTAATTACTAAATCACATGCATGTTAAAACACGAGACGGCTCCGAATGGATAATAACAAATGAGTAGTGTGTCATTTAGAGGAGTGTGTTCAGAGTCGAATCTCAAATGAGACGGAGTGTATTGGGGGGGGGGGGGGGGTAATTGATCGCATTGACGCGAGCTACAAGATTTAGTGTCGGTAGTAAAGATTCTCTGGGGATCGATATCAACCCGTCCCCCAGAGACATGGCGTTTAATTTAAGGCATAACATACCCACTGGCTGCAATGTATTAAATGAAATTCATTTTTAACACCACAATAATCCATCCAGCGTCAGCAGCATCGAAACAATCAAACAATTAAAAATGTGTTTGAGTAGCAGTAGCCCAGTGTTTCCAACAGTGGAGTGAAAACCGGACAACAGCTATTTTACAGGACACGTGCAGCTCTGTTAAGTAGCAATCCAAAGGAAGGAAATAAAAAGAGTATTGTACCCAAACTTGTCATCATAATGAGAATCTCTCCTTACACTCTCCCTGTGTCACTCTCATCATTCATGTACAATTGATTTCAGGGAGTCCCGGAGAATAGATCTGAGATCCGCGGCGTTGTCGGTGTCACCTCTGTATAATCCTGCTTCCAGCGACACGCGCCTGCATACATTATCACGCGGCAGAAAGAGCCGCAATGTGACCTTTCTCAGGTCTGCCGACGGGCAGATTAGCACTTTCTGTAACATAAGTCGTCCATCAGTTGCATTGTGAATCATTCTGTATGTTCAGTGGTTTATGGGCAGACGCATGAATCCACAAAATATATAGACTAATGGAGGAACAGGGAGTACGAGAGGCAGCTTCGAGTTTTTGGGCTCATAAAAGTGATTATCGTGGGATATTCTCACAGTGTTTCCCAGCACATTAATCCAGCGGCTCATCTAGTTAGTGCTGCCTCCCAACGTGTGGGAGAGGTGTCAGTGAATCCTCATTACATGTATTTTAAAGCATTGTTCAGCATATAAACGGTGTGTCTTTTGATCACGGACGTCCAGTTTGTTTTAGCGTCTCATTACATGGACAGAATTATTTTTAATGTAATCTTTTATGGTTATATCTTTTCAGACAATAATTGTCTTAAAAAAAATCATTCTTTTTGTTATTGTTGTTCTCTCTTATTATTTATGATTGTGTCCACTCTCAAACATTTACACAGTCTTCTGTGATGAGGGTTTCGTCCTTGTGTTTTTCCTATTTTCAGTGTGCTGTGCGTGCTGTGTGTGTTCCTGTAGCCGTGACCTGCATTTCTTTCCCTCGTACACCTGTTTAGTGTCTAGACTCGTCAGCCTTTTTTGTTGCCAGTCCTCCTGGTCTTGTTATAGCATTTCCTCCCTCATTCCAGTTCCCTGCCCACTCCAGCTGTGCGTGGTGTAGTGATTAGCAGCATGGGTGTTCATACCTGTCTGTTGTTTTGAGTTCTTTGTCAGTCTGTCTTTAGTTGAAGCTGCCTCGGTGCTCCTCGTGACCTGCCTGCCTGAGTTTCCTCGTATCTCTACTTTGTGTTCCTTTGAGAATAAATAGTTTCTGTCTCTGCCTTTGGGTCCACCGGTCTGCTTCAGACGATGACAATGTTCCCTGAATTGGCACATGCCAGCTACCGTATATTGATTACTTGTTCTATCTGGCGTTTGCTTTAGTACTTGAAGCTAGCCAGTGTGTGTGTGTCACACTTAGTACTTACTTTGTCATTTTTATCAAGTATTGATTTGGCAATTTGTGTGTTAAAAACAAAAAAAAGTTATCTTGACATAATTCCCGACACATATATTGTAAATTGCTGTGACAACAATCTCCCTTAAACTACTGTTTTTCACCAGAAACTACATTTTTACAAGATTGCATTTAAACACATCCTCATAACATTATAATGCCATAATGGAACTCAATGCAACCTCCGTTAACGTTAGCTGTTAGCTCAGTTATTTAGCCAAGCAGGACTGTGCTGCCCACCGGCTGCTAACAGCTAACAGCTAACAGCTAACGCTAAGTAGCTCTCCTGATTATTTAAACAAGGATGTAGTTGTTGACAATGTAGCATTATCAGGAAAAGGAATAGGGTGCAGAAGAGTGTTTGACCACAGGTGTGTTGTATAGTTTGCACATGCTCAGTAACGATCAAGCAGGATGCGTGTATCGGGTAGCAAGTGACAAGCGTTGTTGTTGTTCCTGTGTAGCGTAAATGAGCTGATAAAGTATATAATAATGACTCACATACTTTGTAATATGTGCGTGACGTGGAACACCTTTTCCTGTCACGGCAGAGAGCAATGACTCAGTGATACGACTGCCAAGTAAAAACTCATATTATCCTGAGATATTAAGTATTTCATTTGTGTTTTTTTTTTACAATCAAATTGGTCAATTCTGAATACAAACAACGTTTCATATCACGAGACAAAAAGATAAGTAATTATTATTTTGGTGTTAATCGGCCCGCTAGCGTGAATGAGAGCATTAACAACATCAGTAATGACCTCAGCTGCGTATCTGTCTCCACTCTGTGTTTTTTTTGTAGGTCATCGGTGTTCAATTACAAATCATTCCGTATTTTGCAGCAGCATTCATCAAGAAAATGAGCCCCACTCAACTCTTTGCTGTATTTGCTGCTGGGTGGTGATCATCCCCCTGTATGTGTGTTTCAGACCCTGCCTGTCGGGTTCTTGATTAGTCATCTCACCGCTGTCTGGAGTATCAAACTGCGTGTTAAAAGTAAGTGAAGAGAAAATGGCTCCCTCATTCCTCTCCATCAAGAGAGAGTAGCTGCAGGTGCATAAATGAAGGAATCCTTCGAGGTGGTGTAAAGCACAGAGGTTTTTTTTTTGATGTGTCGACTGAGTGCTTTTCAGAGTGTGTTACTCACTGTAGGAGCAGCCGTACACCTCCACTCTGAGGCCCATCCAGCCGCTGGGGTTCCAGTCGAGAGGGACGAAGCGCAGGAAACGCGTTCTCACCGGCTGGGACAGCTTGTTCTGGACAACGGCCTCCGAATTCACATTCCCGACAAATCTCTGCAGGTAAAACAGAGCGACAGAGATTGATCGTGGTTGTGTCCGAAAGGCTCCGCTGAGAAACGAGAAAAATGACCTCCGATCCAAAAGTGAATAGTAATATTTTTTACCAGTCTGTTTATTTTAGCTGAATACTTGAAATACAAGCACAAAGAAAAAAAAATCAGAAATCCTCAAATAGCACAGACAACAACCGAATGCTGACAAGGCGAGGCCAAGGGCACCGTCCTCTTCCTATCCTTGAACATACTATTTGATGTAAAGTGATAAGAATCATCGCGTGGTGTGGAAATACGAGAATATCCGCTCAAGCAGATTCCACGCGAGCGGGAGGAAAATTCACCACCGAGGCAGCCGGGGGGGCAATAACGGCTCTCGTATTGTGTTTTCCCCCTACAGAGCTAAAAAAAAAAAAACTCTGAGTACAATTGTGAGATGTCATTCTTCTTTTTTCTATTCCAACCCCTCCTCAGCTCTCTCTCTGCCCCACACAAAGCCAGGGGACATAAACAAAGAGGAGAGAGAGTGAAAGATGGGTTCAGAAAAAAGAAACCAGACAAATGACCTCTCCTCACAAATGACTGATTACCAGCTCCTTCATAACCGATAGTAGGCAGCTGACATATCAGATCAATAAGGGTTCCTACTATAAAGACAAAATATACATCATTGACAGTGGAGCTCCAGGCTTTTCGTGGACAGTTCAACACATTCAGACGAAGCCAATAATTCAGCTTTCCGCAACAGCAGAGACACAATTACCAGCGGCACACACGACTGTCCGGTGCCTTCAGAGGCGCCGCGAAGCAGAAGCATCATTAAATGCACCGGGATGCTGCTACTTGGTAGATAATCAAGGCGACAGCGCGACTGTTCAGGCTGTTATTGTGATTTATGCCACCGCTTCCCCTGTTTTGAGCCATTTATTGAGCGGAGCCTCGTGGCTGAATCGCAACACGCGTGCGAGCCAAGGCTTATTTACACATGCACAGTTATTCACGTCCGCACAGGAGGGATTAACAAATGGCCCTCAGTTTTATACGTTCGGTCAAAGCAAATGTATTACTTTACCGCTAAGAACTGCTTTTAGAGCAAAATAAATATATGGGAACCCATTGGCCTTGAAGAAAAAAAAAAAAACAAGCCATACATATTCATGGCTGCTTTGTCTTAATCACGTTTTCCAAATGCTTTCAAATCCCCCAAAAATCAAATGTAGCCATCAGTGTTTTTTGGGGGGGGTGAAGCTGATGAAAGCATGCTGCTGTGCTTGTTACACAGAGCTCCGAGCGTGGCCTTGTTATTTCCAGGCTTTGTGTGAGACACGCCGCAGCGGAAGAATATTTGATTGTTCCGCATTCGAAATCTAAAGCCTTTTCGGGATGTGGTTGATCTCCTTCATTGGGACCGTGTGGTTTGAAGTGACTTGACTGTGCAGTGCTGGAAACATGGAGCACGCGAGACACGGCATGACATCATCCCATTGGAGCCCCAATGGCCGCTATGAACCAGCGTCTACGAAGAACAGAAATACTAACATATAGTTTAGGACACCGTTGCAAAGTCCAGGTAGATGTTTAGTGCATAGTTCATGGGGGAGTTATGAGACAATAGGCCACTGGGCCCACCACCTCACATAGGAGCAAGACACACCGACCGTACAGTTGTTTAGCCTCATTTGTGTCTCTTCGTATAGTCGTTATGAGTCTTTCTGTGGTTTTGTGTCTTTGTAGTCATTTTGTGTCTTTCTAACTTTGTTTTGGTCTTTTATGGTTATTTTTGTTGGTGGTTGTCTTTCCCTTTGTGTCTATTTGCAGTTTTTATGTATCTTTTTGTAGTATTTTTTGTGTCCCTTTGTAATGGTTTTATTTTTCTTTGTGGTCATTTTGAGTCTCTTTGTAGTCGTTACGTACAGTATCTCTCTGTGGTTTTGTGTCTCTTTGTAGTTTTTTGGTGTTTCTTGGTATTTATCGTAATGTTTTGGTCATTTTGCCCCTTTTCTTAGTCTGTGTGTTTATCTCTTTGTAGTTGTTTTGCATCTCTTTGTAGTTGTTTTGGTATTTTTGTAGTTTTCTTATGTCTAATTGTAGTAATTTTATGTTTATCTGTGGTCATTGTCGAGTATCTTCCTGGTTGGTATATTTATCTTTGAGTGTCATTTTGCACATGTTGGGCCCATCGGCCTGTGCTCGGCCGGCCCGTTCAATCATCCAACCATGTCAGTTTGGTTTATTGCTTGTGAAACTCCACTTCTTCTTTTATTTTTGTTACAATCATTAACCCCGTCTTTCCACTCAACTCCCAGCTGAATATCTGAAAAAAATCGAATGAACCAAACAAACTGGGATGACGGCTGCACTGCAGCGATTCTAGCTGTTCATTATCCAACAACACTTACACACGTCAGCGTGAGTCATTAGTATTCCAGAGCGACACCACTACAGGAACACCACTGAGGCTGTCCCGAGTATGACGTTTGTTTTTGTTTCCTCTCTGGGAAAAAAAAATTAAAAACAATTGCAACAGAACATCCTGTGTGTTTCAGCGGGGAGATGAAGTAAAGCCCTGGGGGTGGAGAAGCTTTTTCCAGAGGTCGCTCCTTATCCACATAAACAATCCTAACCCCGCCGTGACTTCATTATTTCTATTCATGCATCTGTCACTGTGGAACAGCCTCCCCTCCCCATTCATTAAGACTCTTTACTCTTCCTCTCCGGTGATGAGCTCCCCCGTGTCAGTTTTCCTTTGTGTTGCATGCAGCACAGATGCATACGTTTATTTTAATCAATTCACCGGGGGGATGAATCCTGCTGCCGGCGGTGAATACAGTATGTTCCAAAAGGTTACCGGCCAGTTAAACAGCCGCAGGGAACAACATGGTGAGAAAGCCAGAAGTGTGTGACCTTGCAATGAAAATGCTGGAGCAATCCCTGACCTCCCGTCTGCCAGACGTCCTCTGACCGGGACCAACAAGCCTCATATGTCTTCTTTTTATTGGCAAGCAGCAGAGGATACGCTTTCTGTTTTTGTTACATTTCGGGTTGAGGCGTGATTAAGATATCTCGGTTTTAAGTTTTGTCCAGAGACTACAGCCAAACTAGCGGCCCTGTGAGGCTGCACAGTGACGCCCTGAGGGCAACGTCAAAGTCCCAGTGAAACACAAGTTAAAGCGACGCGATTTTTCCTTTCATCTCCCACTCGTCCTCCTCCTGATGTAACAACAGGTAAGGGAGGTGTGTGTGTGTGTGTGTGTGTGTGGAGCCAGCTGTCCTCTGTAGCTCCGTATCACGCTAAACTCCAAGCAAGCCCACTTTTTTAGCAGTCCAATCAAATACAAAGAATTTGATTTAAATCCCCTTTATAACTGTACACCGCTCGATTATTCTGTTTCACTGTGAATAAGTCAAAGTACAGAAGGCTAAGGCGTTTTACGGGGACTTTAATTAACGTGGGCACGGCGGGCGCTGTCCAGGGTGCTGATTCTGGAGCCGTCCTGGGTATTCACCAGTGTGCTCAATGCTGACCCTGCTGGTGGGGAGTAATGGTGAATAGTTGTCTCACCTTTAAATCTCACAATATACATACACACATATATACACTTTGTTGTTCCAGTCAGTTATTTAGTTTAATTCTAATGTATTTTCCTTGTCCATTCTAGTAGCTTTTTTTGTTTCTGTGTTGGCTTCAGCTAAATAATATATTAGGTTTTTGACGTTTGAAGTGTGTCGTGTACACTCCGGCTCTGTTAAGCAACATTGCAGGCATCTTGTTCACAATGGCGAGGTTAACATGATGATGTATGCTGTCGGAGGTATAAGGTTGACCGTGAAACATCTCAGGGTGCTTTCAGACCGTCTCCCTGGTTAGTTGGGCCGGTGTGAAAGCTGTCAGTTGAACCCTGTTTGTGGAACAAACAACCAAACCGAGACGTTCTCGAAAAGGAGGGTCTCGCTTCCAAGCAGACTGGTGTCGGTTTGTTTGTGGTGTGAGAAGAAATGAACCAACCGCCGGATGTTATGATAGCAGATACATAGTTTTAGCACAAACAGCTTATCTACTCCTAAATCCATCTGCTGATTTTGAAGTCTGTTCAGGAAGCGATCTTATAATAAATCTGTCTCGGGCCATTTATGTAACCTGTTTATGCAAATCAACACGTCTGGACGTCAGTGTTGGTATTCTCCCTGATTAATGGATCAAAGGCTCTTAGAACTGCTGTGCTCGTATTTGACTCTGTGTACTAAAATGCAACAAAGTATAATTCTTTCCCTTAGTGCAGACCAGATGAAACCAACTACAGGAGTGAAAGCAACCTTATTGCAGGGTGTTAGCATGCTAACATGTGCTGGTTTGAACTAAACACAAAATGCAGCTGAGGCTTCTGGGTATTTGGTGCTTAAATTATCGATGTGATGACATCACAACAATCACCGACGTCAGAGGGATTCTTCCTCTGGGGACCTCGAACATCCGTACAACATTTCATGGCAATCCACCCGGCAGTTAAGATATTTAACTCAAAACCACATTACGTGAACCGCTCGGTGAAAACTCAAGGGTCAAGATCACCAAAGTCGGTAAGATTCAACCACCAATTTAATACACATAATGACCAAACGATTGTTTTGAATTTTCCTTTGTGATCGGGCTGTGAAATATTCCAAGCGCAGTCATGATACGAGATACAATTACGCAGATAAAATCAGCAATCATGCAAAACCCATTTGAATCCTTGTTAGATTCCCATCTACCTGAACAGCTAACAAGCGTGGAAATGAATGTGCAAATTCTTTCCTCCCTCACGGACAAGAGTTTGTTTCACACGTTTATTCAGAGCCGCATTAAAAATAGATTTTCTGAAAAAGGGTTTTTCAAGGATAATGAAGGTAATGTGGAACCCCCTGCTAGAACACATTCCTCTTCCCACCTCTGAATATTTGCAAAGAGAGCGTCCCGCTCACTCACTCGTGGATTGTTAATATTTTACAGGGAATTAAGTTAAAGCGGGATTTAAAACGGGTGCTCCGCCACTTTTTAAAGAGTTAACTTTAAAAGTACCATCGAGCTAAAAACCTATTTTTTCACATTTGGAAAAGACGTTGATGAGCTGATAAAAGACCACATTTCACCTCCTAAATGTTTCCACAGA
Organism: Pholis gunnellus; assembly: GCF_910591455.1. NCBI lineage: Eukaryota > Metazoa > Chordata > Actinopteri > Perciformes > Pholidae > Pholis > Pholis gunnellus. Next base: position 22,105,886 of record NC_136539.1, read on the forward strand.
CAGGAGTTATTTTCACAGATCTTCTCCCCTGGCTCTCGCTAATTGGGTTATTATCAGCTTGTCGAGTAGAACCATCGTGTCGTTTCACGTGTTCCTCTTGTACTTTATAAGGCTTTTTGCTCCCACAGACAGGAGGCTGTTTTTACTTGTTTTTGAGTGTTTGAACTCGAGAATGAAGATGTCCTTTGAACGCTTCGATGCGGAGCAGGATGTGTCCATAGATACGGTTCAGTTTCCCATAATATTTGATATTATATATTAATGGTCCTCAGAGGATGGGCTGCTATTGATTTTGGTGACTCAGGTTGTTTTTCTAGAGTGGTGGAAGTTTCCCCCAAATCAATCTGAGTCAGACTGATTTAAGTGAAACGAGACAACAACGGCACACAAAATACCTAGTATTCTATGAATACGTGAATACATATGTGAATGGATATTTTAAGTATATATACAGCTTTAAAAAATAAATATATATGTAGAATTATATTATATATACAAATTATGAATAATAATTATATTGTGTAATATATCACTACATATCTTAAGTGGAGGGAAATAAGCTATATATATATATAATGTTATACTATATTATACTATTTGTAAGCTAATGGCTCAGGGTTTGTTTGTTCCAGCAGGATTGGTGACCTTTATCCCCGTGCATTTTTTTCTTTTTTTGAATGGAGCTCATTTTTCCGCCGAGCTAATTTGGCTCACCGTTACTTAAGAATGGCTGAGAGCTAGCAGTCATATCAGCAGCTGCTGCTGCTCTCTCATTAGTCCCCCTCGGTTCAGTTCCTGGCAGTGAGCCGTTACCTTGGAGCTTCACTTGTTAAAATGCCAGACGGATGTGAGTAAGTCTCAGCCAAAGGTCTCGGTGAACGCCGTAGTTAGTCAGCTTCAGTGTGAGTTTCAGAATGAGAGATTTCGGACTAATTGGCTGACATTCATCCTGCGCTATATAAATGATACTATAAATCCAAGTTCACATGAGCGCCACAGACGAGACGGAGGGGGGCTTAAATTGTCTTTGTGAGCGTGCATTAAGCACACATCAGTCGGTATAAAGCTCCGTCACGCCCGGTCTTAATGCTTGACAAGTTTTGGAGGACGACGGGTGTTTTGACTGGTGTTATACGCTGCTGAGTGCTACATTCATTTCAATATGTGAGATACTCACAGCCCTCTCTCTCTTCTCTCTCTCTCGGGTCACTTCCAAAAGGTGACAGCCGCAGGTCACGTTGGTATTATCTCTACATAAAGTCTTCATTTCCCTTCTCGTGAATAACGACACGAGGAACACACGAAGCAAACGTCTCAGTGAGCTTCACTCTGTAAATACTATTTTGAGCGCTAGTTATGATACTTTGCTCTTGTTTACATAGACAAATTAATCTCTGGTTAAATATCTAAATATGACAAAAAAAATGTTTTAGCCAGATGGAACATGAAATGTGCTCCGAGGCATTAGCAGACTAAGCTGCTGCTTAAGGCCCCCGGCCCATCAGGGGCCCATCAGGGGCCCACGTTATGCTCTGCTCAGGGTTGAAGTGTTTCAGTAATGTTTGTTGTCATGTTTTAAGCATCCATAACAACGGAGGAAATGCATTTGTTGGAGCGATTTCTGTTGAAGTTGATTTTGGGGAATAAATGAATCCAAACCGTCCACTTCATTGGACAGACTGACTTGATGAGACGTCTTTGTCAAAGCTAAGATGCGTTGCGACGCAGACGTGGATGTCTTTGCATCGATGCATTGACAGAAGAGTTTGGTTTCATTTCAGCTCAGTGTGAGCCTTGTTTGCTTGAGTATTGCTGTCATATACTGTCACGATTGTTTCCTCTGTCTCTCCTCTGATCTCTGTGTTTCACCGGGGGCGGAGCTTAAACACACACTGTGAGCTCAGAGCAGAGAGACGACGTTCAACAACAACGTTAGGCAGGAAAAAAGGTGCTTTCAAGCTGAAACTCAAACACAGTGTTGTTCTGTTGGGAGCTGCAGCGACTTAAACCAAGTGAGAGTAGAAGAGCTGAAGAGCTGTGCATGAGGAAAAGTCTGCTAGCCGCTAAGCTAATGCATGCATTTTCTATTTGTCACTGCATTTTTCACACTTGTAATGCTTTGCAGAAGGATTTATGTTTTACTTTTGTAATGTTTATGTGACGAGGAGGCTCACACAGATACCGGCATTCAAAATGTGCAGCTCTTTACATTATAGACTGCTTTTAATAAAATGATGACATGCAGCAATATAGAAAATTGAGGATAGGATACAACAAGTCGATGTGCATTGAATCGTTAATAACAGTGCATTTAGAGCATTTGTTGGGGACTATTTTCAGCCCTAAGATAAATACACACCCCGTGTGTTTGTGACAGCAACAACGTGAACGTTTAACGGAGCTTGTGGGGGATTCTGGCTCCACTTTAAAGGGGTTCAACCTGTTTCAGAGTTGTCAGAAGTGTCTTGTTAAAAAGCTACCAGTGCTCCTTGTTTCTCCAGGTGGCTGAATGAACTATAGTCTCAGAGAGGCTTCCAGGTAACACACATGGGTTTTTAGGAAACCTGGGGCTCAATTATGACACACCCTAAAGCTCTGTTCACTCTCGCAGCTAGCCGTGAGCTCCGAGCACGTGCAGAGGCGTTCATGCTCATTGCGCTTGTTTGTTGCAATATTCTCCGAAACACCAGAGGGCGTACGAACAACATGAACTGTGAAGAATCAAAAAGACAACGAGCGGAACAACCGAGGACAACAATTTGATTTGGCTGCAGATTATTTGCTAAAATGTAAATTTTAAAGCCTGAAAGATGTTTTTTTAATGCATCTCTTTCGAGTAGTCTGGCTTATTCGTTGTTGTCGTCTTTTTTTTATGGTTTTGCTTTGGATTTGGTTGTGTTAGTTCGTTAAATATAATAAGTGCAAAAAAAGCAGAACTGTCTAAAGATGTTTTATTTGATCTCTAATACCTATTTTCCAGTAGATTTTTTTTAAAAGATGGAGGAAGATAAAGTCATAATGTACGCCCTCACATCTCTGTGCTCTCTCCACTCTCAACACAATGAAAGATACAAGACCACGCTGCAGCAGCAACACGCCAGTCGGCAACGACACACTCACGCTAATTGGGCTGCCAAGGATAAAAACTCTCATAAAAAAAACATTCAACAACTTGTCAGCAGCCTTTGACATAACTGGGACAAACACAATGAAGGATTAATAACATGTGCCAACATCAGGCTATTTTCTTCGACCTCGAGCAGCCTGTGCAGGGCTGGCATAACACGTTGTGACATTACATGGGGGACCGGGAAAAAAAAAACGGCATATAATTGCGCTGACACCAGACACACTCCCGACACCTCGAGATGTGTCGCAAACAGTGAGAGGATGTGTCATCTGACCCGCACCTGTAATGCTGTCAATAAATAGCTCCGCAGAGGAACGAGCGCGGAAGAGTGACGACGTCTCTCGTGACAGAAGTAAATGTGATTCTTTAACCGTCTAGATTGCTCAACTTCGCGTTAAAGATGGCGGCAGACGGGGGAGTTGATTGGCCGTTAGATGCAGAGAGGGGGAAACGGTTAGAGCGGCTCACAGCTTTTGATTCCGTGAGTTCAGGCGTGACCGATATTTCTCACAATTCACCCGGGCTTGAACCGGGTCGAGGTTTTTTTCAGTTCATTCTGCTGCTGTTTGAAAAATAAAGTGTGTTTGTTGGCCGTAACCGTACCGGACTCCCAATTAATTAATGAGGAAAAATATGTAGGAAGGTATCGGGCCTGTGTGTTTTTTTAATTAGCTACTTTGTTTTCTTCGTTTCACTTTGATCTCACATTTTTTAATTGTGCCTGGAATTTGAGCAGGAACAGTCGTGCTGTAATTAATAATCTGCTGATTTGCACAATTTGAATATCAACATTTGAGTATTGTGTTGTTTTCTCACTGCTGTTTGACAATCAAGTCACTCTGACAGTAGCTGCCTTGAACAGACTCCCAACTCGTGACTCTCACTAATGAGGAGAAACGTTACACAAGCTGTATTTAATATATCTGTTGCAACAATAGCTTTAGACAGTGTGTGGGTTGAGCTGAACATTCAGGAGTCAAAGACTTTGACCTGCAATACAATGTTTTATATATATATCATTTATTTTCAGTGGAAATTCTAGTTATTACATCTATGCAGGATAATGTGGGGTCGTACCAGATGTTTAGGGCTTGAACTCGTCCCCGCGAATATTTCCTTTACGACCACAAGTAGTCATCGTTACATTTGGGTTTGCGTGATTGGAAAATTGTTTTAATCTTGCGTACTATTGCTAGTTCCTCAAGATTGCCAACTTTATCTTTAACATAAAACCTACGGGGAATCAAAAGTCATGAATCCAATGAAACATCCGTGGGCCGACTCACCCCGACTCCGTCCTCGTGCCTGTACTGTTTCCAGGCTCGGCCCGTGTCGCTGTGGAGCAGCAGGTAACTGCTGACCCAGTCCCAGCTGTCAAAACGCCCCTGCGTGGCCACAGCCGTCACCTCCATCTGCTCCCTGAGGTCCACCTGGAGCCAGGGCTCTTGTTCCGTCACAACGGGAGACCAGCCTCCTGCTCCTGAAGGGGGGCAGAGAAATACAGGCAGAGGGGGGTCCGTCAAACATCGATACTGTGGATATGGATAGAATGAACCGTGGACCGTTGTGCATGTGCTTGTGTTTATGCTAAGTCGCCGCTCAAATTGCAAAAAAAGGGTCCTGATGTGAATACATGCAGGGAGGGTTTGCATTTGAAAAGGCTTCAAGGTGAAGTTACACTCCAGCCGACACCGTGGAGGTCGGCCATCTCACTGGTCAGCCGTCTCACTTCTTGGAAAAACAGCTGATTCATTTTGAAATGTGTACAGCCGGGCTCAAGAACTCATGAAGAGCAGAATGCTGCTGGCTCAACACGTTTACCTCTGTTCCACAAGCTTCCTCTACACAATATCAAGCGTGTCCGTCATCACGTCTCTCTGGAAAACTGAAATGAATGAATGAAACTGGGCATTTTCTCTTCATATGAGCACATATATGTCCAAGGCTCATTGGTGCTGTAGTTGTTCCCTTTCATTAGAGAGGCTGTACGTTGTATCAGAGGAAAGACGAGGGGGTGAAAAAGGGGAAAGCTTTCTGGGGCCGATCCTAAATATAAGTAATAATGACGATATTCTATCTTGAACCAATAATATTCAGCATTAACCATTGTTTTCCATTGTTTTGCGGCTGTGGCTCGGAGGTCGTCTTGATCGGCAGTCTCGATCCCCCGGATCCTCCGTGTCGATGTGTCCCTCGGAAGGACAACTTTTTCGGCAACACTCGTACAGTAATTGCTCCCTAAAGACTGGGCCTTTGGGATAATGAACGGGTGTGAATGGTTAGTTAGTCCTGATGGGCGGGTGGCACCTTGCATGGTAGCCCCTGCCATCAGGTATGAATGGGTGTGAACGGGTGATTGACATGTTTGAGTGGTCAGAAGATAAAAAGGCGCTACACAAGATCATTTACCATTTACAAGTTCATCCAGTTTCCTACGGTGCAGCACCACAGTGCTCCTCTCTTGCGCCGTGCGTTGCGTTTTTCTATCAGTTTTTAGACGTAAGCTTGATATTAGCTTTTCTTAATTACGATGAACTTTTGATCGCCTGGTTTCACGCGCACCGCCGCTCCACAGCCTCATCCGCTGTCTGGCCCGACCCTCTTTGCCAAGAATAAACAAAGCATTTCTTGTTGCTTTAGTAAAATGTAGCGTGTTGTAATGGTGTGACATGGTTTGAGTCTTCCTACACAACCGTTAAACTAACTATGCACTCATTTGTAAAGCAGATTTGGGGAGGGCCTGACAGATAAACGACGACACATTTCCACGTTTCGTGCATCACACTCGCAGTGCATTTAGTATTGTTGACAGTGCAGCAGTGTATTTGATATTTATTTAACTTGTGTACACTCACACTTTACTTCGTCTCATGCTGCTGTCGGAGTGACGTCTTGTAAGACAGGAGCAAAAAGATGTGCCCCCTAAAGCGGAGCTCTTAAATACAGGAAGTGCCAATCAGAATGCACAAAGCCGCCACGTCACGGGGGGGGGGGGGGGGGGGGTTCTGGATTGTATTTCTTTAGACTATGTCAGTGTGTTGGTTCTTTGTTTTGTTTTGTTTGTAGTTGAGGTCATAGTGTTTGTCTTTGTTACCCTTTTGTTTCAAAAAGCCAGTGTTTATGTTCCCCCCCCTCAGTTTATGTTAACACGGCCGTGGTTAAGTTCAGTTCAGTTGACCCCCTTTATGGGCCCAGACCATCGCGGCATAACTTGTAAATTGCTTGTTTTCTGTAAATAAAACCTTCTTTTTGTGACTGCCAGCTCTGTCCTTCACAGGCTTTCTCATAGAAAGATGTAGCCACGTTCTTTGCCATCCAACTGCCTACAAACTGTATTTGTATAGCGTTATTATGAAAGGTGTAATTTCGTGCAAAATGAATCAAAATATTACAAAAAAGCAATTTTCTAATTGCAGGAGGCACAATTAGTTTGAAGGCAAAACGTGTGTCAAAAATATCAATGTGAGTATCATCTCCTCCCCGCAGAAATAACACCGTAATCATTTTAATGTGCTTTCCAATGAAAATGACAGCAATGATCATTGATCAATGATATTTCTGCACACACAGCCATCTATTTCTCACCTCTTCACAACAATAAAACGGCGCCCGACTGAACAGCATGTGGTCAATGCAGCAAGTCGTCGCACCTCATTACCACTTTGTCATTGCCTTAAAAAAAAAAAGAAACAGCCCATGTGCCCATTACACAAATGGTTCACATGAGCGGTTTCTTTTTCTTTGTGGTAACTGCTGGTACAGCAGGGAGGGCGGTGCGTTTCTGAAGCATGTAGACATAATGAATCCTCCCTCGTACTCACCATCTCTGCGGTTGAGCTTGGCGTTGTGAGCGGCGTAGCTGACCGAGGACTGAGAGGAGCTCTGAAAGGATGATTGTGGCAACGTGGACACCAGAGGGCCGTTGCAATTATCTGTGAAAGAAAACATAGAGGCCATTAACTTCAACGTGTTGATGTGTCGTGTTTTTCCCTTGTTGCGTGCGGTTCATCGAATGTATTTCACATGCAAATCTGACTTGTTTTGAAGAACGGTTCTGAAAGGCTCTCCCACCGCTCGCCATGCTCGGATTTATTCAGCTGACTGACATAATAGAAAACATACCCTTGAGGAGTTAAACATGTTGGTTCAAAGTGCATCTTTACCTGTCGGTGGAGATTTAAAGCAAGAACTCGGGGGGGGGGGGGGGGGGGGGGGGGGTAAATAACAGGGCTGCCTCACTTATCCAGTTCTCAGATACCTCAAACAGTCTATTAACCCATGCAGTGACCCGTGGAAATAGCACAGAAAACACTACGGCTCCCTTTTGTGTACGCGTGTGTGCATGTGTGTGTGTGTGTTCTTTTTTTAATCCCAAAGTGTGAGATTACATCACGTCCAACAGGCAGGAACAGATTAGGAGTCCAGTGATCTAAACCTGCCACTCTCATCTACCCCCCCCCCCACCACCCCCCCCCCCCCCCCCCCCGATCCGCCCTGCCCCGCCACAATAAGAGCAGCGAGTCGAACAACAAACAGCCTCTCGTGTGTTTGGCTTCACTCGAGTGCAGAGCTGCATTAAGGCCTGTATCTGAGAGCATAATGAAAACTGGCACCGGCCTGATTACAATTATCCCCGTACTCTCTCCATCAGCGTGCGGTTTACTCCTCTGAGTGCGAGGGTTTTTTGTTTTTTTTGGATACTACTTTACTTGGAGTTCGGATGGATTCTGAGCACATCTGGAGTGGCAATTGGCCATCCATCTGCTAGACAAGAGCACAGCGGCGCTGACAGCATGGGCGCGTTCTCCTTTTGGGCGTCCCACCGAAATTTTCGACTGACCTGATTTGGCTGCTCTCAGATCGCTTGCCAAGAGATTTCTCTAATCCTGATTTCAAGTGTGACTAAAGTGGATCAAGCTGTTTAGTCCAAGACTCAAATTATGGCTGAGCTGCCGTTGCAGATGTTCATTGGGGGAATGAGAACAGCGGTGTGCCATCTTAACACAGCACTGCTGGAAACCAGGGGGGGGTCATTATGCAAGCAGCACTCACATAATCTGTCAAAAGACTTCCGAGTCCCATTTCTGATCCCTGAAGGATAACTCTCAATCCTCCCATCTTCTTTTTAATTTATAGTACGATGCATCTCTGGTTTAAAGTGCTGACGAAAAGCCCGGACAAATGCTTTGGTGCTTCATTCATTCCACCGTTTACACGACCGTGAACAACAGCGACACCTTGACAGCTTAGAGAAGGCGAAACAAAACATGTTTGATTGCACAACACGACAGGTTCTCACCCCCAACACATACGGCAGCTTGGTCAGTGGCCCAACGGCTTAAAGTTTGACGCACTTGGTACCACTTTAGTGACAATTTTGCTTACGTAGTAAGAGGCTACGTTACGTATGTTTCGCCCGTGATGTAGTAGAGTAACTTCATGTAACATAACACCACATAATCTAGTTAAGTAGGCTAAGTTACCAAAGCAGCGTAATAACGTTATGTTAACGTAACTCAACATGTTGGTGTCATGCAGGACACTGACCAGAGGTCTTCTGGGTGAAAGTCCTGTGTCTTTGGACCCGTCCATCCAACGCGGACTTGATTTCTCTCTCCTCCTCTAATCCCCCACAACTACGGCCACAGTTTGACGCGTAGGGCCACCCGGCTGACCTCTTGACGAGTTGGGCGTTAGAACGGGCAGCACATCACATGTCCTCACAGCTGACTGCTGACTGTGTGAGTGCAACAAATGTGCGTCTTACAGACTCCGTTGTTGTTGTTTACAGATTTGGTCTTGAGCCAAATGCCCCGGCTGTCAGTCTGGGAGACTTACGGATGATTTGCCTGCAAAGCTGCTCCTTGGCTTGCGGGATAACTGAAAATCCTCTGAAGCTGACTCGCGATCTCCAGGCAAGAGCTCAGGGGCTTGAATCTTACAGCCAAATGAAGCCAGACGCGCGTCCCGCATGCACGGACATAAACACCATGCACGCATCTGCGAGCAGAGAGGGAACGCGTAATCTCTTTTGAAATCAGAAGCACACCAGCTGATACGAGGAGCTTTCACTTTCAGTCACAGAAGTGCTGGGATGATGGGTTTTGTTTTGGTCCGAAGAGAAGCGTCACGGTGACCCTTTGGGTTTGCAGCCCACCGGAGGTTATCACTGATTGTGTTGGTGATAACAAAAAAAAACAACAGACTAAAAAGAGAAGCGCCTGCACACACCGACCCCGAGCCGCAATCCAAATCTATTTCAGCACATTTGTGGGCTCCGTGTTACATGAAGGCAGAAGGTTTGCTCTCACCCTGCTCTCTCTCTGTTGCTCTCAGCCATAAGCTGATTGGTTCCTACTGCTCATGTAAATCTTTAATAAGGACTCAAATATATTTAGTTTAATTTCTAAGAAGATGGTTTTTTTCTGAAGTCAGCTGGGCGCCGTGGTTTTCAGGAAATGTTACTCAAAGAAGATCTAGTTCCTGATGCACTGATCAAATTCTGAGCTGGTATAATTTGTCCGATACACAATGTTTTGTTGTTCATTTTGTTGTTTTTGTTATTTATTCCCCTTTTTGTGGGCAGGGAAACTCAATATTTTCACTATAATTAATAACTGAACTCTTTTAATTCAGCATGTCATTTTAAAGAGCACACATTCAATCACACACGTTTATAAAACGACCTCTTCATGTGTCCCTCTTTCAAATAGGAATCTTTGTGTTATTGTATTACTGCTTTTAAAGCCTTTTTATCTGTTACCTTCTCAATGAGAACAAATGTTCAGTACTTTACACAGCCCGACAAAAAAACCTTTTAGTAAAACATCAATTAAATATAATTAAATGTAGAAGCAATTAGAAGCATAAATAGGTCTTTCTTTCATCTCTCGTGTTTTTCATACGGAATGCAATGTTCTCGTCACTGATCTTTCTCCTGAGACCGTATAATAATTCCGCCCTGCCAACATCTCTCTTTTTTTGGGGGGGTTTGAAACAAACCGCATGTGCACACGGCACCCATTGCCCAGCCCACCTCGCCAGAACAACTTGTTGGCATTGCATCTTTCTGCAAACCTGGGAAACGTTGAAAGAAGATGAAGCAAGTAATGCATTCCAATGAGCGATATGCAGGGCGAGTTAGGAGGTTAAATGAGAAGCACAACAAGCAAGAAAGTCCACTCTCGGTGGCTCGGACATGGCTCAAACAAACACAGGACTTTCACCCAGGAGACCGATGTACCTGTCCTGTGTGAAACTAAAGTAAATATTGACTTTACGCTTATTTACTTGTTACGGAGCATTACGTAGTCCACTAACGACGGTTCTTATTTATTCCTGTGGTTATGTTACTGCTGTTACTGTTGTTACATTATTATCTAAACACAAACCGTGATCTTTGTTCTAACCTTAACTAAGTCGTTTTGTTGAACCAATCACTTCCCAGCTTTAACCACACGGCATTGTCCACTTTTACAAGCATGATACGAGGCTGATATGAAATGTATTCACGAAACAAATGTCTGGTTCAGTAAAAGTCGACATTCAACGTATTCATTGATTGCAGAAACGTACGATGCCATCGTTTGTTCTCTGGGTGCGTTTCTCTCTTGCGTCATGCCGGATCCGTGTGCAGTCGGTGGTTTCCTCTCCGGCTGAGCAGCTGCAGTAGCAGCATATGCTAACAACTGCTGTTTGAGTCTGAATACAAATAACCAACACAACATGTATCCAGCACAAAATATATGTAACACAACAGATACCAATCGACCACTGCCATCTGTGAATGTCATCTTATTTGCCGACGGCAGACAACAAGGCGAATGTTCCGCAGATGAATCGGTGCGGCCCTATAAATATTACATTTGTTTAGGACTATTTCCAGCTGCAGATTAATACATATTTGGTGCTGTAGTGAGTTTCTACAGCACTACTAACAGTGAATGCGGGAGAAACTCAAAATAAACAACGCTGCGTTTGCCATAATGAGGGCACATGTCACGGCGTGGCTCACTGATGTGTTTTGCACAGCAACATTGGAGCTCTATGCTCACAGGAATGAGCTGCAGTGCATCCGACTTGGCTACTCAGACGACACTTCTTAACAGGATCAATTCTTTGTTGGTTTTCGTCTTTGCATGGGATTTCTTGATGATAAAAAAAAATAGAGAATATTGCCAGCCTGATACTTTAATGCTCTTTTTTCAATATCCTTGCACCGTAGTCTGTGCTTTCATTTCATAAAGAAAAGATGTCCTCGTCTTAAACATCCATTCCCCAACGAATGACCTCAGATGCGTTTGGATTGCGAGCGAGCGCTCGCTCTGCTCTTTGGCCTGTTTAGAAGATTTAACCAACATCTGCGTCATTTCAAATGAAAGTCTCTGATTAACTTCATACAAATAATCTTCTGAATTCAAGGACACGAGGTGTCTGAAAGTTGAAACAAAAACCCATCTCTGAAACTACCCACTCATCTTCTTTGTCAGACATACAATAGCTCCAGCGAGGGAAGGTGCGTTTATTTATAAAGCACATTTCAGTGTTTAATAGCAGCATCGAGTCAGCCGTTCTGTACGTACAGCCCGGCTCTCCTTTGCTCATTAGCGAGCCCGCCTTAACCTGAGTGCACAAACAGATGGTGCTCCACAAAGAAATCAAACTCAATCATCACAACAAAGCGCCATTTGTAGCACACATGGGCTGGATATTTTTAAGCATTAGCTGCAGAGGCACAATCGCACCTGAAGACAACTACATGCCCGAATCAAATAAACATGTTGCACCAAACACGAGGAAGGATATCGTGCCGAGTCTCAGGAAATGTACAAACAGTTGGGATAGAAGAAGATGCCGAAGGGATTCCCCTTAAAATAGCACATGCAGTAGAGATAGTCCGAGGGTAGACACCTGATCCTCAAACCCGTGTGATTAAAGTTACAGCAGCAACATCAGGCTGTGACTCACATACGTAGGTTCATTAGGTCTAAGAGCGCTGCACAAACTGATCGGTGTAACGGATTGTACTGATCCAACAACCGTACGGATGTTTTTAGCAATAAAAATGCAATCTTTTTATTTCCTAATCATTGTTTTAAGCAATTACATATATGACTATAAGAAGGTCAAATAAAAACATTTAGAATGTTTCATGTTGTGGAGCGCGTTGTATACCAGCTGGAAAAACGTGATCGATGCATTTAAAGTTGTATTTTTTTTGCTCCCTTATTTTTCTGCCGACTCAAAACCGTGACACAATCCAAACGTTGAGTGTTGTCGTCCGTTGCATCCTTAGACAAATCCCCAAAACAAGCAACTGTGACATCATCAGGTCTCTGCAGCGATGGAACGGGAATAAAACCACGAAGTCACTCGTTTCACCGAGGTGCGCGGTCGCAATGAGCGCTGCTTACGATGGAGGAGACATTATTGGATTACTGATTACTTTTACAGCTATTTGACTTCTGCTGGTTAATTACAGTAAGTGCATGTATGCAAGTCCTGCACTTTCTGAGGTATTTACATTTTATGTAACCTCATTGGGAAATATTGAACTTTTACTCTTTTTTACGATTTTACATTCAAAACGTAGGTCAAACTTTATTATCAAACTTTTAGATTATTGCACATCAGTACACACAGGAACATCTGTTTACACACATTAATAACGCATAAAATAGAAATATATTATAAAATATATTATGGCCAATAACATAATACTATTAATACTTTTCAAATGTGAATACTGCAGTGATGGAACAGGATGTAGATCCACACACAGGAGTTTATGTTGATTCTGTTAAAGAAACATATTTATGAGCAGAATAAAAGTACTGTAGTAATAAAAGTACTTCATTTTTGGTTGTAATATTCTTTCAGGCTGTAAATAATTATCCTACTTCTTCTTTTACAGCATGAGTCCTTATTATTTGAATCACTAAAATGGACGTGAAAGGCTCCGTCTGTCTGTCCTTGCACATAAACTCCTCCATCACTGAAGAGCCAATAAAGTGTGTTGTGTAATCACTTTATATTCAACAACTGGCTGCACATGATGTTTTTATCCTTTTAAGATGAACCTCTTTTCTATTTTTAAAATGAACAGATTCGTCCTTCATTGGTCCAATGAGAGCAATACTCCAAATAAAGGATGAGGAGAAACTGTATACAAAAACAAACGGCAGGAAATATGAAACACGACAAAACAGGATCAATTATTCGTCTATAAAATGCCAAATTGTTACAAGTAACAGCAGCGTATGTTTTCAAAGAGCTCATTTTCTCCAAAAGAACAAAACAAAACACAAAGCATGTGTTCACATGCTGTGAAATAGACTTTGTGTTTTCTAGTTGATAAACGAGTGAAGCAATTTGTCAATGCTGTCATCGGTTCATGTTCTGTGAGTGATTATTTTGACTAATGTCTCAGCAGAACGGAGTCAACAGGCCAGAGAGAGATTATTAAATGCAAGAAATCATTTAATTAAATATGCTCCACTTCAACCAATACTTCACAGGTATCGATCAAAGAGGTATTGACCCTTTGACATCTTGTAAACAACGATGACTCACACAGTTTGGCAACGGAAGTCAAGTGAGTGCAACAGCTTGTCAAGAGCATTAAGTGTCCAGATATAAACGAGTGACGTTACACCAGCAAGACATTAAAGAGCTACAAGTCCCGGTTCCAACTCGTTATCTGTGTTCACGTACAGAACGGCAAAACGGCCACGACACACACTCAGAGGTGTGACTTTGTGGAGTTTTTAAATGGGCGCTTGAAACAGACCAGTGGTAGTCGACACTTTTAACAGCTTGCAGTCAGAGAAACAGCGTGTGTCTCGGTTTAACTGGTGACTCTCAGCCCGAATGCGTCCGCGATCGCTCGTAGTGACGGCAGCTGTTTGAAAAACATCCACAGAACATCGTCGGCGTCCTCGTAAAAATAGCCTTCCATCAATTTTAAATAGAGACTCAAACCGTGTTTATTATCTACACCAATCATAAAGATACTGCGAGAAACTACGGGGGCATCGGGGTGAGAGTCAGCAGTTAACACGGTCGCTGGTCAAACTGAAACACCTGTTGCTGTGAAACAGTCGTCGTTCTGTCTGAATTCTCTAGAACTTGATTCTGGAATATTGAGTCTTGACAACCGAACATGCAACAACCAGACATTTTGATGCGGGTAACAGTTTTTATCTAATGTTTAAAGCTTCTACAATTCTGTTGCCTAGATGCGCACGCATGATGAAGCCGAACCAATGGTGCACTAGCAATAAGTGTGCAAGAGAGCTTTTGGAGATGTTGAGATGCCGTACGAGCTCTTTCACAGCCGTGGTTAGTTGTGCCGTATAATTTTTTGATTGATTTTTTCCCCTTCTGCAAATATCGCCCTCTACTCCGCCTCTGATTGGCTGGTTACTCGTTGCCTTCTTGTTAGTTTATTGCTCATGAACATGATCGGTGGAGGGTTGGTGGGTTATTGATTCCAACTCCGAGGGGGGATGGCAGCCTTCTTCTAAGTGCTCTCGTCTATAATTTTTGACGTGGTGTCATAATTCACCTTGACGTTAACCTTGATTAAAAACTAAATTGAAAAAGGACGCTTCATATCAAAATGTTAGCCGACGCCCGGAGTTTTCGGTTAGAACTGATCGGTGTTGCTGTTTATCTGGAAGTGGTGCAATGAGGCCAAAGCAGTCGACACTCATATAAACAATTCAACATGAAACATGATCAATACACGGAAAATATATATCGGCTAATGCTAATGTGCAGCTATGGGTAATAAAACCACATAAAACCACATATAGTGCCTTTACAGCAGTGATCAACACCACCAGAGCAAAGGCAGCGTGTCGGAGGGAGCACGAGTTCAGTCGACGCAGACCACAGAGTCAATAATATCAAAGGGGGGCAGCGATAGTATCTGGTAACGGAGCAGCCTCAGACCTCTGTGTGGTATCGATAAAGCTTCATACGATACCTCGCTCGCACTATCAGGCTTTTGGGGCTTCAGTGACCTCTGCTCGCCGACGGGCCGAGTAGAGCCGAGGTATCGGTTGACAATTAGTCCCAAACGCCGGCTGAATTCAAGGAAGCGCACGTCGATACAAATGATTGCGAAACACGGCGCGGTTTACTGTAGCACTTCATTTCTCTGAACGCTGCATATCATCTAAAGGGACCTATGAGCGTTTACAGGCAGCCGGCGGGATGTTTTACTGGGCGATCGACAGCTTTACTGATTATACACGTCTCATCTGCCGAACATGAATTATTCACCCCCTTCAGTCAGGACTGTAGAAGCATTGTTTCCTGTTCATCGTCTGCTTGGTGAAGTTATATTCTGGGCATTAATGGGCAATAACGGTCACTGCTGAGGTCATTACAGAAGCTTTAGGGGCTAATGTCTTCATAACATTCATGATATATTTGTGATATAAGGGTTCAATTTAAGTAATTGGTGATTTAATTTAATTTAAAAACGTAATAATGCGTAATAAAAGACACACTTACTGTGTTTAAAGTATTTAGAACAACGAGGATGCTGTAGACAACATTCAGAGGTTTTTACGGTTTAAAAGGACTTCATGATGATTGAAATTGTTTTTCAGGACGGTGGACTGTAACCTTCAAACCCAGCATGTAATACGACTCTTCAATGCATTGAAAGAGTTTAGTTGGTTTATTCACAGATATTATTATGGGATGCAATGAAAGCAGCAAAAACGTTTCTAAAAAGAAGACCGATTAGTTCTTCTGTCTTATTTCTTCTTTGCTCCTCAGTGAAGCAAAAGGGTTTTTTTCATCCGATTACTCGATTAATCGATGGAATAATCATTCAGATAACCGATAGCTGCAGCCCTAACAGAATGATTTGATGGCCTGTGCTAACGTCCAACATTACTGTAAAATGCTCCTAAACTAAAATGAGGTTGAGTTGACTCTATCATTTCGATACAAAGATATCTATAAAGGCAGCATTTACTTCAGAGTAAAAAGAAGCGATATTGATTTAGTAGCCTGAGTTTGGTCGAGACGAGAGGAAAACATCTTTGGAGCGAGGGTGGCTTCTACATGAAGTGCTATAGATTTATTTTAAAAAGAAGCTTTCTATAGCCCCATTTTTTCCTCGAAGGAATGAAAGTTCAGGGAGTGCAAGGAGTTGATTGAGTTTTGCTCTTAAGGCTCTGTGTAGCGTTTGGTATGTGTGTGAGGTCGTGCATGGGCAGTCACTCAAGACGAGACACATTTATAGATATGATGTCTGTGTCACGGCACTGCCCTCCATCTGTTTTTGAGATATTTATTTGTTGAAAGCTGCTGCAACAGGCGGAATAAAGACGGAATGAGCCGGAAAAACAACAACACTGAGAAACACACATGTACATACTACAAATGCTACAAGTCCTTCAAATTAAAAGAGAAAATAATCCGTTAATATCTAGACCGATGTAGTCGCCAGAGGCAATCCGTCTTTATGTTTTCTGTGTTTGATTGGAGACAGATTTTTTTAAAGGGGATTTCTTGATCTGCTTATGCTGAAATGAACTGAAATGAACTACGGCATCACATGTCTTCCCTTTAACTCCGCCGGTCCTGAGAAGCAGCACGTCCGTGATTACACGCGTTTGTTTCGGACCCGTATAAATACATCACGGTCAATATCAAATCATAGCGTGTGACGGTGCAGGCCTGTGTCTGATTCACAGGTAATCACACAATCTAATTACATAAAATGATAAAACTGTAAACAGAATGTGAAATCTAGAGAACGAGCCTCGGCTTTTTTTTTTCTCAAAACAAGATTTTTTTTTTTTCTTCTTAATTCCGTCTCGTTTTCCATCACTGTGACCGTCGCTTGCTGATTATTGCATCAATCTTATTGGCACAGTCGATAGAGAAGTGGGTGTTGATAATCCTTTAAAAGCCTCTTGCCAGTAACACGGAAAATAAACAGCGGATGGAACTTACAGACTCCACAGCTATTTGAAGCGTATTCATTGCACTCTATGGATTGGGAATTGGTGCAGCGTCGCCGTGTGACCAATGCAGCTGCAAATGGAAAAGCCTCCACTGGCACCACATTCATCACAATAGATGGTTTTTTCCCCCCCTGCTCCCGAGAGACGGGGGCAGAAAGTATTCCTCTAAATAGTCTGATGTCAAGTGTCCATTATATTTTCTTCTTTTTTATTACAATCAAAAACCATTTTGACCTGCACACTGGATCTGCAGAGGACAACATTAGCTTTTTCTAGACTGGAGTGTGAGAGTGAAACACAAACACAGCCTTGCATTGTAACAGCTTCTCTCCACTAAGAGATAGAGCGATGAATACATTGTTGATCATTAGGTTTTTGTGTAATTCTTGTATATAAGTACACTCATTTCTCAGGTATTGCATGTACAGGATCGGCTAAAAAGGCTTTTAATAATTCCAAATACATGTATTCATCATTATATTGTGATGTAAAAACACAATGTGCAGTGACGCCGCACTGACTGGAGAGCAGGAAGAGAGTAAACAACTTCAGCAACAGTGTGAAAACAGCAGCATCTGTCTGTGTTTACGGCCAAATAACTCAATAGAACGCATCAGAAGAAACAAAATGCTTTGACCAAGATGAAGAAAAGTAAATAACAGGTGAGATTGTCATCATTTCATGTGTCTGCAGAGCTGCAGTCAGTCGGGGATCACGCAGAGAGAAATGCTGTATTTCCTGTGTTTAACCGAATAAGCACTTACTGTCCTCTGTAGCAGAGCTCTCCATCCGACTTCCTCTTTGAAAATCAAGTCTCTGATGGAGATTGATCTGATAGAAACATCATCTTCTTGGTTTTTCGTTTGTAGAAAAACAGTAATCTGTTCAGAACCCCAAAAAACAAACAAACATACAACAGTGATGCTGTCCTCCCAAACATGAAGATGCAGAGAAACCGCCATTAAAAAATGGAAATTCGTGAAACAATTCCCTTTTTTTAGATTAAATATTCAAAGGTTTTCAACTACTAATGAGGATTTTCTTTCTATTTACTATTTTTCGTGGTCTAGTGGTCTAGTGGTTAGTGCTACGACTTAATTCCTGGTGTATTTCAGTTTTAAAGACTTTCCAAACCGGGGGCGAGATGGAGAAAAGAAAATTCAACGACTCGCCTGCAGATGTTATACATCTAGGGCTTTTATTGTGAAGGAGCAGAAGGAGTGGATCTGGTCTTCAAATATGGGCGCAACTCAAACCGTTTCGCACGTGATTGGTAGATGCCTTCTTTTTAAGCGCTATGAAAGCTCAGAGAGACTGCTTCATATTTGCATTTTGTGTAAAATCATTCATTATGCAAACAACAGTTCTAAATAATATGAAGACGTGTGATGTAATCGCTCCTGGTGTGTGAGGGCCTCAAGTCCGGTTAGTTTGCAAAGTTCATTCTTTTTGTTCATATTAGAATTATTTTCAGGAAAAAATAAATATATGACATAAAGGAATTACATTAGAAAAGATCTAAAAATAAATATATATTCATAAATTAAACCCAACTTCAGTCTAAATTTCATACATATCAGAAAATAGGATTTGCACAAAGGATTCAAATTCCCCGTGGGATCAGGATGATGAGGAGAGTAATCCTCGTGACATAATCACACACTATTTCGGTTCTGTCATTCCTTCATCCCTCCACATTCCTTCCAGTTGGTTTTGTCTCTCAGAAGAAGCTCGCCGGATGTTTAAACATGAGGAAAAGTGCCCGCTCAGTCACACAGTGGTGCTCTGCCTCATTTACCTTCTGATAAATTCATCAGGCCTTGAATATGTACAGCGGTAGGTGTTCCTTGAGTGCCTACTTCACATTCATTAGACGATTGAATCTGCAGCTGCATGGTCTCCATCTCATACTCATATACACACACACACACACACACACACACACACACACACACACACACACACACACCCTTGCTTCTGCAGTGATGCTAAATGCCAGCTCGGCTCTAGCACGTTTCAGGTGCTTTGGATGGGAAATAATTAGCTGCTAGCTGAGCTTCCTTGAAACATGAAATTTAAAGATAATATAAGTGTGTGTGTGTGTGTGTGTGTGTGTGGTACTTTGCTAAACCAGAAACATTCTGGCTCATAAAAGATGGATGTCTTGAGCAGCGGTCTCTACCTGCTGCGAGGGAAACACTAAGAGCAGAGCAACATTCCTCCCACTGACCTGCAGTGGAGAGCATCATCATCTGTAACGAAAGCCTCACAGTTTCCTCTCATTGCAGCAGATATTCCCTCAGATGAAGCCTCAGCACTGAAACAATTATTCACTCATTATTAATTAGTCTAT
This sequence comes from Pholis gunnellus, assembly GCF_910591455.1. Lineage (NCBI taxonomy): Eukaryota > Metazoa > Chordata > Actinopteri > Perciformes > Pholidae > Pholis > Pholis gunnellus. Next base: position 22,125,360 of record NC_136539.1, read on the forward strand.
TTAATTTTCAAGTAGAAATGATTCATCAATCTGTAGGTTTCTTGATTTCTCTTCTCTAAAACTGTGGGAAATTAAATCATCGTCTTTGGCTCTCGGGAAGTTGTGATTGATTAAATGTTTAATTTTATACAAACCAAATGATTAATCGATTCATCGGGAAAATAATCAACATCCAAAGCTGCCGCTATGGAATGATACCTACTCTTTTAGATCTCTCGTTCCCTCAGAAACTTGTGCTTTTTGTTCTTGCTAGCTAATGGTTGGTAGCGTTCTCATTCTTTCTCCCACAATCATCGGCTACAATGCTGTCGCCATCTTGACTTTTTGCAACCAGTAAACAAATTGACCACATTTGGTCTGAGGAGGAGTGATAGAGAGACGCCATATACGGCTCTGGTTAGATATAACCTTAGTAACAACCTAGTTATAAATAAGGTTATATAACTGTCAATCACAGTAAGCCCCGCCCTAAAGCATAGCCTGCTTTATGGTCTGTGTGACTCTAAATGGACCATCATTTACTAAGTGAACATCATGCTGTATTGAAGAAGACTTGAAACTAGAGATTGAGACCATAAACTCATGTTTACAATGTTTACTGAGGTAATAAATCAAGAGAGAAGTAGAGTCATTTTCTCATAGACTTCTATACAACCAGAGGAGTCGCCCCCTGGTGGACACTAGAGAGAATGCAGCTTTAACACACTTCAGCATTGCTGCCTGGATAAAGCATACTGTATGAGGATGTTGGTGGCAAGAATTCATAATGCTAAACAATCAACCATCAGTTCCCGGGTTGCCTTGATTGAAAAAGTTAAAGATATTTTGTGCACCCACACTAGGAAACAGACTTCAGAAAATTATTGTAATCCAAATAAATAGTGTGGTACATTCCAAAAAAGCATAGAACCAAAGATCTGTTAAACTACTAAACACGACTCCATATTCTTACAATAACCCTTGTTAAGAAAAATAAAATAATCTTTTGTTGCAGCACTAAGATACATATCTGAACTCATCACACATTACTTTATTTTATTTTTATAATTTAATGTCTATTAAATGACTTTCCAGCCTACTCTGTCAGCCCCACATGCCACATCTTCTGCTATAGCGTCATGTAGAAACAATAAATGGGACGTTGTGAGTGAACAAGCAGCCAGATTAATGTTACAGTTTTGAAGTGGCCTCAACAGCTATCTCAGCCCCCAGAGACTGCACATCCACAGCTCGCATACCTTTCACCTCTAAGTCAAAGTCAATGTAGGCTCACCACCGGCTAGTAAAGAACACACATAACTTGGGAGGTATATATATACGAAGGGTTTGAAATTAGCACCCGGCAAATGCAGGAAAATAGTTGGTAGTGGAAGGTAGAGCCGTCAGGCCCTGTGCCACTTTGGTGGAACGGAGAAAACGCACAACAAAAAGACAAGTTTAGTAATGTGGCCGTGCTACTGCAATCCACTCAACTTATCTTAGCGTGGGCAACGGACTGCTCCACTCACCGCTCATTGGACTGACAGGCTTCTAGTAAACATCACGCATAGACTGTATAAAATAAAGACTCTGTGGCGTATAGGTTTAATGCATAGACATATAAATATAAGTGGCAGATAAAAAATACCCTCCAGCACCAACGCAACGCTAAGTCCCTCACTAGTGTGTTCACTGAATGCACCAAGAAAAAGCTGATAGCAACACAGTCATCCATCTCCTGACAAGGTAGCAAAGAAGTCCACCTCAACATTCTATTTAAAATGTAATCACATTGACTTCTTGTGACTTAAATCAAATGTGTCAACATTTTACTTATTCACACGGCTCTTTGGTATTAGCCAGAATATTCTAGACTGTTTATATCATTAGTAAAAACGTATGCTAACTCACAATGGAGCACCCTGACACGGGCATCTCGGTTGTAAATATAAAACTACTCAAGCTGAGGTGGTCAGCGCGGCCTCATTTAAAGCAATTTAAAGAATGCAGTTGGGAAATTATGCACAGAACTTAACGCAAAGCTCAATATATTTCACAAGAAAGCACTCAACCCTCTGCTTTCTCACTGCTACTGTTACTGATGTAATTGCTGGAGGGAACCTTGTGGTTTGCAGTTGTCAAGACAAATTTCCACCAGTGAAGTAGTTTTTATAAAATACAGAGTAAAAAGTCAAAAAACAACAGGAAGCAATCGTTGTTTCAACACATTTGCACATAGCTCCTCGGTTGCCAATCATTTGGCCATTACAGTAAAGGTCACACCAGTACAGTATCAATTAGCTCCTGCTGAGAATGGCAGCTCGAAATGCTGATGTATTGACTGACATACTTGTCTCTTCGTAAAAGCTGAAGAAAGAGCAGAGGGACTCCTGACAGGAAGTGGCTGCCACTTGACAAGGCCACGCCAACCAGCCGTGACGCATCTCTGCTCCTCTCTCCCTTTTTTTTTTGTTTCTCTCTGGTAAATATGAGAGCAGCCATCTGACCTCCAGGAGCATCTCACCATTTCATCTCGGCACAGCGTGTCAGACGTGATCACTGCACACATCTGAGAACCGCAGGACTGCCATAAATGAGTAATGCAGCTGTCAGTTTAGCTCAGCTCCCTCAGCTTAACATAAACTGCTCAAAAACCCAACACAAGCCCGGTGTCACAATCGCCCTCAGAGAGCAAAGATAAACCCCAAAGATCAGATGATGTCATGCTGCTGGCAATTCATTTACCGTCGGGACTCACTTTTCACATTTCTAATGTAAAAAGAAAAGGGCAGGAAAAGGTCTCAAGTGCTGCTAGAAAGCTGCATTATTTCTTTTCTAACGTTCCACCACACAGAAATGTCTGGTAAAAATGAGCACTGTAATGACGATTTTGTTATTCGTATAGAGTAGCGCTGAAAGTGTAAACTTTCTTCAAAGGCTGTAGCTGGAGGGAAAAAGGTCATGGAGTCATTAAAATAAAAATGTTTATCCCTTTGGAAGCGAGACACATTGAAATCTGAACATAAGGTTATCATTTATATATATATATTGTGTGCAAAGGTGACATGGCCTGAAAGTGGAGCTTGTCCAAAATGGAAGGGTCCATCCTCTGGGGAGCATGAATGACCTTAAATTTAACTCAAGTCAATGTTCACAATCTGCCCATTAGATTTCATGTAACAGTGGACACATGGGCGTTGAACAACGACAATAAACTTAATGCAAATCTGACCAGTAGCCCATGAGAACAAAGAGCTGCGTATGTTTGTACCATGGATTTCTTTTTGTAGTAATCTCTAGAACCAGATGCATTCGTATACCGAATCTAGAGGACAAGAACTTGAAATCAGGAACCCTTGTAGCTTCAGTCAGTAGTCCACGTGGTATGGAATAATCACGTTCCAGCAGGCTGTAGTCGCATGCAGATGAACAGATCGTTTGGAGAGCAACAGAGGCGGAGAGCTTTTTATTGTAAACTGTAAACTTGTAAAAAGATCAGGTTGTTCACGTCCTCTCTGAACTTCTGTTGTGTTTCTCAAGTTGCTAATCGGACTGTCAACAACGAGCAGCACACGGAAAAAGGAAGTCTATGCCCGGATATTTGTTGGCTACACCGGAACCCCTGAAACACAGCCCATCGTCCCCAGAGGCTAAACCAGTTTTGGACCGATAGACAATGGGTTCCAAGGTTGTTTTTAAAGTGACTCAAGCTATCTACCTTATTTCTTTATTCAAACAAAAATACAAATTCTATGTCAAAACACATAACTTCCTGTGTGTTGTTTTCCTGCAGGTAAAGAACTACCAACATCGGGTACATATGAGGAAATTAGAGCAACAAGCAGAAGCAATACGTACTAATATACACTGTCTGAATATTCCAACCTAATTTGGAAATCAAACCTAATGTGGCCTCCAGCTTCAGCTCTTATAACACCGTCTTATGTCTGTTCTTATGTTAGCAGCGTCTAATTACCATTTCTCCTTTTCTCCCAAACACGTGTGTTACTGTGATTCCACTTGCAGGAGGCAGTGTTTTATGAACATCTCACATTTACTGTAAAAACAACAATAAAAGTCCTCTCAGTTGCCGGTTTACTAGATCCACCTGTCTACTGTAAAACAGTCGCAGTCCAGCAAAACACCCCCCACCACAGCAAATCACCAGGGGCGGACTAAATAACAGAAACACCTCAAACTGGGTGTGTATCCAGCGTGTGAATCAGAAAACACACTTTTCATATTAAGAGTGACTCCCGTCTGTATTTGTCTTGAGTTCAGATATGATGCGCCTCAACCCGGATGTTATCTCTGCTCAATACTCCCACTGCAAGGGAATCATGGCTGAAAGAGAAATGAAGAAAACGATTTCTATTTTGTTTATCTGCTAATTAGTTTCTTATTTAACGGATAAATCATTTGGTCTGTGAAATAAAACGTTTGTTCAACCAACAAAATTCAAAATCCGGTGATATTCAGTTTTTATCAGTGGAGAGCCGAGACAAGCAGAGAAGCCTTCACATCAGAGCAGCTTAAAACAATGACTTGATGGTTCATTCAGACTGTTCCAATCTCCACATATTCTAACCCACATGCATTAATAACTCGAGCACCCCAAAAACTACAAGTGGACAGCTTCCGATTATAAAATGGGTGGGTGGGGGGGGGAGCAGCAGTCTGTCTTTAGAGGAAGCTGGTGGGAGTCGACCACTAACAGCAGCTGTCTGTGCAGTACAGCTGTGGCCAGTCAGCAGTTTGTGTTCGCCCAACACACACACACATACATACGCACACACGCGCACGCAGACACACACACACATCAGCAAGACATATCCCAAAAATCTGACTCTATGTGCCAAATAAGCCGAGGTGTGCCAAAAAAAGCCCGGGCTGCAGAGAGACAGCGCGCAGCCTCTCCAGACTGCGTTTGACTTGTTTGTGAAGGAGAGGAAATGAACCTGTTTGCTTGACCTTCATCGCACACTGGGAGTCCATTCTCTCTCAACAGAGAAACAACACACACACGGGTCGAGCGTCAACAACTTGTTATCTGCAACCACACTGACACGAGCACTCCTCAAAGTGCACTTGAAAATGAGCAACGACGGCATCTACAATAGTCACGATACTCCCTCTGAGGACAAACAGCAGCAGCCAGGCGACAAAACTTCCGCTCCTATCTGCTTTTTTTTTGCAGCGCGCGGACCGGAGAGAGAGAGAGAGGAGCTTCACAGGTGAGCGTGGAGGTGAAATACTCACAGTGAGCGGCGGCGGCGGACGCTCCGCCTAAGACGCTCAGAGAGTAAAGGGTAACCATATGCAGCAGAACAACCATCTTCCCAGCCGTGGTGGTGCGGTTATTATCCGTTTGTCCGCAGAGAGAGAGAAGAGAAAAAAAAACAGAGGAGAGGTTCCTCCTCGCTCCTCCAGCACGGAGGGATAGAAGGAGTCTGATGTGGAAGAGAAGAGCAGACCGCTCCGACGACGACACTCCCTCAATGTGAGGCGCAACCCACCACTCTCTCTCTCCCCCTCTGTCTCTCTCTCTCTCTCTCCCTCTCTCTCTCTCTCTCTCTCTCCGTCTCTCTCTCTCTGTCTCTCTCTGTTTCAGTCTATATTGGCAGAAGGGGCATTGTGGTGCCCAAACATTGCAAGGGAAAATGCACCACAGGGGAAGGCTGAGTATGCAGCAGCAGCAATTAATGCCTCTATTTATCCAGCTAACTTTGAAATAACAAGTACAGTGTGTAAGTACGAGTGTTCTGGCACGTTATAAATTATTTTATTCTCACTAGTGGATGCTTTTGTGGGAGGGAGCCAATCTTTGTGAAGCATCGGCTTGTTTTATTTATTTATTTTTATCGTATCCGTTTTGTGCCAAAAGCAGACGTCTTTCTGTCTCAAATTTAAATTAATTTTATTGGCATGAAGTGCAAGGCTGACAAACAATGTGGCACAAGGTGTGTACTATAATATGTGAATAAACAAGACCAGGATTCTACAGCCATATAGCAGGGGAGGGGACACGTTCACCAAGGGGCCCCATTAATTAAGCAGCCCATAAAATCACACCTGACTTTCCTGGTCACCAGGCGTGACAGCGACGTTGCTGTTGTTTTCACCTTGTGTGTGAGTCATCATGCCAAAATGTGGTCCTGGAGACAACTACTGTATGAGGAAGTATAGCACAGAGGAGGTCTAAGTACTTACCCAGGTGTCTGTGGATGAGTTTTTGTGACCGTCCAAGATGACGTCACCAAACCGTACAGGTGTTCAGCCATTGGCAACCCCACTTTACGCCTCTGAACATTACAGGTCAACTGTTTATTAGGTTCATCATAAACATACGTGACATTTTTGACCTGCACTTCACCCACCTGAAGCATTTTAGTAGCAGTGTCTTGCTCAAGGACTCTTTGACATGCAGACAGTATTAACCAGGTGATCCAACCGCCAACCTTAGGGTCAATGGCCGCCTCCAAGGTTGGTAGTTCGATGGCTCCAAACATTACCTTCCAATGCTGAAAAACGCAAAAGTGGTCAAAACTGCAGTTCATCACATGTCCACTAGAGGCTGGCTGCAAAGGGGAGTCAGTCCCCATAGACTTCCATGTTAAAATGGTGGTCGACCAGCAAGAAGTCTTCATTCGGTCCGCCTCAGCTCCATCCACGCTCCGTTTTGCCGGGTGTAAGTCCACTGTGTCATCACTGCTAAGATGGCCACGGCCGAAGCCGCCCACTCTTCGGAAACCTCTGGTTGACGTCACGTAGAGTATACGTCAATGTTCCATACAGTCTATGGTTCGATGTCACATATGGAGGTGTGCAGTTGAGCTCAAAATGAAGAAAACAGTTTGGCAAGATTTGTGTGGTTTGAGCAACGGAAGTGGGAGAAAAGTGGGGAAAGCGTCATTGGCCCCCCGCCACTTTACGGCCCTGCCCTGATTTGGCGTCGCGGCTGGTTTGATCCCATCCCATGATGGTCTCTAGTTTAAACATACATTATATTTCACATGTTTTTTTTTTGTCGGGGACAGTTTGCTCCGGATGTTACAGGACGATATTATCTGGTGATCTGGTTATTGAGGTATTTTAACGTTGACCAAAGCAACGGACTGACTGACGAGAGTTTCTAGTGTGGCTGAAGATTAGACTCAACAACAAAAGAAGAGAACAAATAAAGTAGTTTGCACATTACAGCACTATATACACCATCAAATGACACTAAAACTAATTGGTGCAACAAATCATAAAATGGAATAAAATGTAAATATATATATAGTTAAACAATTAAATGTGATGCTATGGTAATAGTGAGAGTCATAGAAGACCAGAGATAATAAAAAGCTAAAGAGGAAGCAGATTTCAAAGGAGCTCATTACAGCTTTATGTGTTGTTCTGCTGGTTTACCCTGTGGATGTTTTGTATATGGCATGGTCAGTTTTCTTTCCCCCAATTAAATACTGGATTTCGTTTAGCCTGAGAGAGTATCATATTCTTGGTATTTGGGTATTATTTTTGCTGAATAACCTGATTTGAATGTGCTCATACTGGCTGCAGTGGAACAGGAAGTGTTGCTCTGTCTCTACATCTTGTTGTTGGCAGAACTGACTCAGTCTGTTTTCCACGAGTTGCCAGGTTTTTTCTGTGACAACCAGACTCAACAGCCAATTGTTGGTGACTTGTGTGGTCACTCAGTTTTTTTTGGGATTCATTATTTCTTCGTTTCTGATTGCTCGTGCTGCACAGATATCTGCCACTCTGAATTGTCTATCCAGTGCTAAATAGTGTAAAAGGTTCAGTTGTTTGTTGTTGATGTCCAGCGGCTGGTGCACTCTTCTCTCCATCTTCTTTGTTTGACAAACAGAGATCTTTGTAAGGGTACAAAGTCCACAATTGACTACCATGTTGTAAAACATTTTGCACACAAATAGCAGAAATTCGACCTGTTATTATGTCAAATTAGATTTAATCGATATAACGATAATTAAAAGATGCTGAGCTCCACATTCAGAGCATGTTTATGATTGAGGAATTAACTCCACACAGCTCTCGACCGTGGTGACAGCTGAGCTGGTAGCTACCAGCTAACGGTGCTAATAGCGCTAACAGTGCAAACAACGGCAACAGTGATGACAGCGCTAACTGTGCTAACCTCAAGGGGCCACCAGAGGGCACAGCGCTCTGGCTACGACGCCGTCGGTCGGTATACGGCGTTATAATCTGTAACTGCCGTATGAGAGCAGTGCAGAGCGGCTCAACAGAGAGACTTGCGTGCACTAAAAGGTGTGCACGGCTAGCTTAGCTCTGTAAACAAAGAACAGAGAAGCTTGGATAACGACACACACGGAGGGAGAGTGACTTCATTCTCTGCTCAGGTTGATATTACTCTTTGCAAATAGTTGTTTGATGATGTTTAAATGCTCTACATTTGGAATGTAGCACCTTTAACTACAGTACTGTTAACTTTACACGGCTCTCAACATAGCAACTGCTGAGCCTGCGGCTAGAAGCTAACAGTGCTAATAGCACTAGCGTTTATACAGTTTATAAAGTAAATAGGTCAGAAATTATTTTTACATTACACCGCATACACTTTACTACATTATACAACTATATAATTACAACAAATGAACTGTTAATTTACCGTAATGACAGAAAAAATGTATGTTATAGTTCTTAGTGGTTCTTCATGTGAGGAAGAGATAAAAACGAAACAAGGAGAGGAGGAAACTTTAGAGGAAGCACAGCACAGTTCCATGTGTTGTTCTCCTGGTTTTCCCTCAGGCTCTGACACATATCGCTGCTTCCCAAACAGCGTCCGTTTATTCCCCGAGTAAATGCTGAATTTTGTTTCAGTCCTTTCCGCGTCGGTTATGTGGCATTTCCTGGTGTGCTAAGCTGCATAGCATGCAATAATGAAAGACGAACAACTTACTGTGAAAATATCCATTAGAACGTATATTACAAGTGGATATACAGCAGTTTAACATCTGTATATAATGGTCAAGGTGAGGAGCATAGAAGAGAAGATATCAAGTCGGAATCAAGAAGAGGAGCCCCAGTGCTGTAAATCTTTCCAGCCCCACGGATGGGGACAGCTCCCTCTCCACGCGAAATATATGTTCTCACTCCGACACTCTGATCCATTAATAAATCAAATACAAAAAAAACACATGGCCGTGCATGTTTTCCACTACAGCGACACTTCATTTTAAGGGGTCCAATTTCCTATAATTTACTAGAAAGGAACTGACATGGAGATGTAGGTTCACAGGAAGGTTCCTGGTAAAGGCGACATATTATGGTAAAACAATGAGGAAATGGAGATTATGTCCAATTGGTGCAATAACAGGGTTTTAGTTCCAGTCGACTCCAGTGTAAATTAGAGAGTCATTATTCAACTGAACATGGAAAAAGTGTCATGGCTTTCAACTGGTGAGTGTACAAACTTACAGTATGAGGAGAATAATGTTTCCTCTGGAAATCAATAACTACTTAAATAAAGCGCTACCCAAAATGACTATGTTATTATTATGCAATAGAACTCTACTGTGTAATAGTCTTTATATACTGTAGTAGTATTTTTTACTTTTACATGAACTTGTTCAAACTGCATTCTCAGTTATAGAGGGAAAGATATTTCATCCTGGATTACAGTTCTGAACACGTGGTTCAAGTTGTGAATTGGAGCAAAACTAAAATGCAACAAAACTACTTGGTTATGTTTTTAACTTAGATTCTAAATTAAAGTAAGTTAACGTTGACTTTTGGGAAACCAGCAGTGGTCTTGTGGGTGAAGGTCCTGAGTAAGTTTGATCCGTCTCTCCTCAGACCTCCCGACACGGACGATGAGTAGAAACGTATTTTATTATTTATCAAAAACCTGCAGAAAATATATTTCCCTCGAAATATAATTGACAATGCGGGGGTTTTTTTGTATGTAATTGTAATTCTCAGCAGACCAGGCAACTTTGGAACAGCTCTATAAGCTTGTTACCTCAACATTGATATATGATCCACATATACATGTCATGATCTAAGTGTTTTATGCTTCCTGGTGAATATAGGTCCAATATTCACGGTTTTGTAGCCTGAAGTTTGGCATTTTGGTATATATTTAATCTACGAAATAAACATCTAACTAGCGTAAACTGAACTAGAGATTGAGACCATAAACTCGTGTTTCAAATGTTTACTGAGGTAATAAATCAAGTGAGAAGTATAGACATTTTCTCATAGACTTCTAAACAACTTCATTTTGCAACCAGAGGAGTCGCCCTTGATGGTTATTAGACAGAATGCGAGTTTAAGGCTCTTATTTATGGCTTCACTTGTTAGAATCAGAGGTTTCCACTTTTGGAGAATACTTATTTATAGCAACATTAAATGGAAGAAGGGAAAATGTCTTAAACCACTCACACAGGTAATTGCTGCCCTTTTGAATGTATTTTTATTTTCTTACATCTGTGTCCCATCAACTAGAATAAGGGGAAGTTGGGGCAGTAGTGCTTTCCACTAACAAGTGAGAGCACTCCGAAATGTTCCCCCCGCATTCATGAACATCCAGCTGCACTCTGCCTCCGTGAAATATTGTGATTTTTTATTTATTGTGCAATATGTTATATTTATGTCTGTCTGTTTGTGTGTTCTGCTGACTCGGTGGGCTGACCCTTGTTCCCGAGCTCACTCCAGTCACGGAGTCATTAAAGTGAGGTGAAACTGCCATCAGCTCACACTCTTGGAGTTTTGCCACGAATGCTTTACAGCGACACTTTTGAAAGAAGAAATAATATATTATTTCTCTTACAAACACTAAGTTGAACTCAAAAAGCAATGAAACCAACACATTCTCACTCCCAACTTGTCAAAAACCGCTGCTCGCGTGGCCCTACCCTACGCTCTAGGTATCCCTCTGGCGTCGGTTTTGGACGTGTCGGGCACAGCGCGTCCACAGCAGCAAGTTCAATGCATAGTGTCTTTTCAAAATAAACCTCTGTGTTCACAGGAAACATACAGTTGCCCCTTGTTACAGTGTCTTTTCAAAATAAACGTCCAATGTAGCTAGCTAGCAACTAGCTTAAATGTTTACTTGGTTAGGTTGAGGCAACAAAATAACGTTACGTTTAGGAAAAGATTTGGATTAAAATCAGTATGTTCCTTACGACAAATATGCCAAAGAAACTTCACTATTCATCTCATCATGCATGTATGCATGTATGGATGTACCACATTGGTTGCTCTCACCGTACAATAAAGACGTGGATGGATATACATTTGAGTTAGTCGAAAGTGCGTCGGTATCGGACACCGAGGGCCACTGACCGAACGCCAGTGTTTGACACTCACTTGATCATTTTAACGCTGGTGGGTTTTACTCCTAAAGCCGTACTTGGTCCGGTACGACCAGCGTCTTGTGGTGGGTGTTAGCAAACTTAACATCCATACTCTATGTAAGTGACATCAGTGGGTCAGTTTGCTGACTTTATGCCTCTTTGCTACTCGTGCTAGCATTTCCATTTTAGCTAACCATTATCCCGTTATTGTGACTTTTCACAGTCATGTTTTAATTTTGCCCTCTAGCACTCGTTTCATTCTTTGATTTGTGAAATAGCATGTGTGTATACTACTTAACTATTATGAGTCCTCGTAGCTGGGTGGCGTCCAGACAAGCGTTGCTTAATGGTAAAGTCCGCCCTTGAACTCGGGAGGAGAATTTCATCGCAGCTGGGAAGCGTAATAGTAACTTCCGTCTGTTTTCTGGTTAGTTGGACACCGATTTGTGAAGGAGAACATGCTGGCCCTCAAGGACACCATCGACAGCAGTGCTCAGACCTAAATATGAGAGTTCTTTGCATCCGAAAAAAACTCCTGCTCATCCATCATGTGCAAGAGTGAAATTCTCAGCAGTGTCTGTGCTTCCCAAATTAAATTCTCCACAGTGGCTGCATCAGAGGACGATGCACTCAGTAGTTTTTTGTGCCAGATAGAGGGTCCTGACAAAGCTGCAATCAGATAGGTGTCACAGATTCCGGTGATATGTGAGCCCCTAAAAAGGGAAGCGTACACCTTGCTCCCCTAGATAGCCTTAGCAACACCATTTCACAGCTGCCAAGTGGACAAAAGCCCTGCAATTCCAGCACCAGAAAGGGAATTAGTCTCAGCTTGAATTGCCCTAATGTTTTTTCTATGTTTTATCTGGGCTTTTGAGTCCACATAATGCAAACAGAGTTCTCATATTCAAATTGCCTACGGCTGTAGTCATTGAAACAAATGTTCCTAAATGTTCCCCTCGTCTGTATTGAGCTCCAGAGAGTCATGAAAGGATCAAAGGAGCATGTCGCCGCAAGGAGCTCAACCCGGACAATGCAAACGGAAATGGCCGACTGACATTGTCAGCCACTTCATTTTAATTGCATGGATTATGGAGCTCGTTTCCAAAGCTAATGTTTCTTGTTTCATTGCCTTTCAGGTTCCTCCGTGCTTTATTGCTCGCTCTCTCATAGCTTTTCTTTCCACTGAAAAGCCAATTAAGTCCCTCCATGCTTTCATTTGAATCGCATGGCTTTTTTGCGGTCACCCCGAGAAAAATGCCCCACATGGGAGACGTGGAAGAGGTCTTTATTGCTGACTAGAATCCACTGGCTGGAGGTTAGCTGAACAATCTGTCTTTCCCCCCCACACACAAAACCTGGATGGAATCAAAGTTCTTTCAAGCCACTGTTTTTTGTCACATGGATGACATGGTTTGGGCATCGACAGAAGTGTCCCCGTCCTCTATTGTAACCTGACAAAACTGCTTGATTCTATTCTCCGGTGGAGACAATATCAACTGTCAAACCAGGGACGGCAGAAAAATAGCCTCTGGAAGTGTTTGAAAAGCGAATGAAGCCAAGACTCGCTCCGCAGTCACAAAAGGCAACTTTAGAGAAAAGCAACTAATCAAAAAATCGCACACAGAGACAAAAAGATGGAATACAATATGTAGCATTATAAAACAAAAGGAAGCCCAAGACACAAGACAGCCAGTAGAAAAGACTTCACAGATCTCTGAGACGATAGCGTCACGTTTTCAACTGGGTGGGTTGATTTGAAAATAAAATCAACCTCGCATACGTCCCAGTGATGATTCTTTTTGTTTTGAATCTTTAATTATTTACTTATTCATTCATTTTATTCATTAATGTATTTCTACATACTTCTTTGTGAATATCTGTGAAACACATTGGACTGTCTGTGAAGGAAACAATAGAACATCATGACTGGGAGAAAAACTAATTTCATTTGTTTCATTTGTATATTGTTAGCATATCCAATCATTTTGAAAGAAGAAGCAAATGTCAGAGAAGAGGACAAAAGAACAAGTTTGTGTCGCTGTAGAATATGTTTGTTCATCCCGGTGCTTTTAATCACGTCACGTCTCCTCAGCCCCCCTGAGGGAGGTCCTGATCTCCAGATTGGGGATCCGAAGCCAACAACAGCTCCAACAAAAAGAAAACAAAAAAAAACATTTAATATATTGAAATCATCAACAGCTGTACTTAAGAAACATGACATGGCAGCATCTTCATTCACTGTGACTGGGACACATGCCTGTATCATGGTTTGAATGTACATTTTTTGGTAAAATGGCTGAAATAAAAAAACATTATTTACAAGCTTATTTTGTGATTTTTAATTAAACTTTCACATTTGTGCTGGTTTTTCAATTTACACTCAAGCTCACACCTTTCACACCTCCATTGTTGCGGTAGTCGGCTGTATTCCTCCGTGTCACATTGTTCACAAAACAATATGCTTCTGCTGTACTTGGCAGGAGAATAATATTTGGCAGGGGAGCTGTAGTCACTGGGTGTGAGGGGTTTCATAACATTTCATTTCAGATATTTAATAATCTACGAATGTGTGATTTGTGCTTCTCTCTGTTCATTTCTTTCTTAACCTCCATGACTTCCTCCTATTACTAAGAAGGAATCTAGAGTTGTCCTATTGTCATTAAAGCAGCCCTGTCGCCAAGGAAGATGTTGGCATTGTACTTTTCTGCAAAGCACGGACACCTTGAATGTGGAGGTTTTTCCCATTCGCTCAGAGCAGGTCTCGTAGTATATCGAGTGACTGTGGTATGCAAGTGATGTGCTCTAATAGCAAGTAGAACAAGCCTGAAAGTCCACAAAGGGCAGACAGGAGGCATGGGTGGATTACGGAACCGGTCCCAGAGGGCCTAATGGCTCAGCAGGCCCCTAAGCCAGAGAGCTTCTACGTGAAGTCACTGTTATTAACTTGCATTTCTTATCACATAGACAAAGGTTTTTTTGTCATTCCTGTCCAGAGCACTAACAGTCCTACTGGAAATCTGAAGGAATAGTCGAAACATTCACTTTGAAGAAGTCACAAGAAAGAAACAATCCTGATACATTTTAAGTGAGTATTTATTCCCTCGGTACTTCAGTAACTGAGTATGTCTATTAAAGGTGCTGCTGGAATGGTTACTTGAGTTCAGCTGTTCAAGGAATTCAACGATTATTTATTGTCATTACGTTGTTTTGTTACAGTATGTTGCTATGCTACATTGTTATGCTACGTTGTAACGCTACGTTGTAACGCTACATTGTAACGCTACATTGTAACGCTACATTGTAACGGTACGTTGTAACGCTACGTTGTAACGCTACGTTGTAACGCTACGTTGTAACGCTACATTGTAACGCTACATTGTAACGCTACATTGTAACGCTACATTGTAACGCTACATTGTAACGCTACATTGTCGCGTGAAGTTGTTACGTGACGCTGTTACGTTGTTATTGTAACACAAACCATGATGCGTTTTCCAACCTTAACCAAGTAGTTTTGTTGCCTTATGTGTTATTGTGTGTTTCTGCAGCTGAGATACAAGGCTGATATGAAACGTATAGCCGTGCTTTGTAGGAACGTACGATGCCACCTTTTTACTGGCAACTAAAGTAATAAAATGTATATTTATGTTACAGCCTAACACAATATCGTGACGGAAGTGCATTCATCGAGTGTAACTGGATGCACAGTACACCTTGCTCTCATTTTGATGGAGCTGATGTTCTTCACTCGTGATGTAATGGACTTTTTCATCGCTTGTTCACATGTAAGTACTTCTATACCTCCAACTGTCCTCAGGAACATTTCTTCACAGGGTTTTCTTCGGCTTATTGAACTTCAGTTTCCTGTTTTTTTTGTCCTCTATGGTCAACAATCGGCACCTTACATATATTGTATGCTGTTTGGCTTCCACAGAAAACTGCAGGACCTAATACATGACTAATACAAAGGAGTCACAATCGGTAAATCTGGCTCATATGAAAAAAAATAAAACTCCAAACAATATATGTCATTCATTATCCGGTTCCATGGCCTGTAATTGTAACAGTTTCAGATCCATGCATCACTTCCATATCTCATAAGCAGCAGAGGACGGCTCTAACAGGCTGTGAGATAAGATCAGTTATTTTGCAGACTAAAAGCTGAATAAAAGATTTCACGCTAGAATAAATACCTTCTGTACTGCAAGTTCCTAATTAAAGGCTGCATGGGAAAGAAAAACCTTGATGCTAAAATAAAAATAAAAAAACTCTGTAATGATGTAAATTATTTAACATCCTACAAACATCTTGTTGTATTGTTCACTCTCCTGTATCAGCTGTTTGTAAACTTGGTTGTAACTCAATATTTTAACTGCCAGGTGCCGTTTCCAGCTGACAGAGCTAGCCTGTTCATATATGTCCTGTTTAAACTGAAGAGCACAAGAGGAAATTTGGTTGTCTAACCTGACAAATTCTGTTTAATAATGATGAAAACTGGTAAGACTTTATATTACCTACCACAATAAACCTCTAATGAACAAAAAAAAGGCAGCTAAATCTAATATTTTACACTCTTTTTTAAATAGATCTATTAAATTCATATATGAGAATAAAACAAAAAATAAATGACGCCTACAGTTACAAAGGGTAATCTATTTATTGGCCCATAAAACTCTCCTTTAAGTTCTGTTACAGCTTGTGATATTTCTGAGGATTGCTTTCCAATTTACAGTGAACAGATGTTTCCTAACAGCACATTTACACATGATTACGTGCTTTACTTGCTTTGACATTCTCAAAGTTCTCACAAGTTCACAAACTAAGTGAAGGATGGATTAATAGCTGGTGCAATAAAGCACCAGGCACCATCACACAGTGGTGCAAAACACATAATATAACAGACAATAAAGTCGTCCGCCGCATTTCTGCTTCAACACAATCTTCTTCAAGCACCATCGACATGGATGGTGGATGGTTTCAACCTATCGCATGATGATGATGACGACACTCTTCTCCCAAGAAAAACAGCAGCAAATTCCCAGCCTGGTATTTAAAATGATATATATATATATATATTCTAAAAACATGAGCAACTTCCACTTTATTCATTCATTTATAAAAAAAACATATCTTTACACTTAAACATTCAGCTCTCAGTAATTATTAGCACAATACTGAACAGAGTGACTTCATGCTAATAATGAGACAGGTTCAACGTGTAACATGCTTTTGTTTTTTTACCACACAAGCAAATACAGATGGTATCTCCACACGTCTGCATTGTTTTTCCCCGCTGGAAGTATTCAGAGTGCTTCCGCTTTGGGAGGGAAAAATGACCTGAGGCTATATGATGTGTTATTGAAAGCTGCTGCAAAACAAATAAATAAAGTGGTTGTAGCAATGTGATCACGAGGGACAAGAGGCTTTAATGAAAACAACCAGGACAATGTTAGTTTAGATTAGAGATTGCTGCATCGCTTGTGCTTTAATTAATTGCTTTTTTTTCTCACATTTTCTTCAACGATAAAGTTCATTATTGTCTTGGAATATAAGGGATTCAATTACACCTCTATTTGATTGGATGGCTGTAACGGCGAGTTGTAACGAGGCAGGCTGTTCTCATCCAGTGTTCGTGGATATCCCACAAATCAATCTGTATGTAATCCACATAGTATAAAGGCTGAAAAAAGGAACCACACAGTATGGGTAGGAGAGAAGGCAGATGGTCGAACAAAAAAACACTCTTTCCCTCAAGAGACCGTTATTCGTGCCCCGCGTGAAACCAGAAGTCAACGTTGATTCATT
Source organism: Pholis gunnellus (assembly GCF_910591455.1). Lineage (NCBI taxonomy): Eukaryota > Metazoa > Chordata > Actinopteri > Perciformes > Pholidae > Pholis > Pholis gunnellus. The sequence goes on from NC_136539.1 coordinate 22,142,480, forward strand.
TGTCACATAACTTCCGTACTTAAGTAACGCCATTTCTGTAGTTATTTTAACCCACATCTTTTCCTAAACCTAACCAAGTAGTGTTGTTGCCTCAACCTAACAAAGTAGTTTTATTGCCTCAACCTAACCAAGTTGTTTTGTTGCATAAACCTAACAAAGTAGTTTTATTGCCTCAACCTAACCAAGTAGTGTTGTTGCCTCAACCTAACAAAGTAGTTTTATTGCCTCAACCTAACCAAGTTGTTTTGTTGCATAAACCTAACAAAGTAGTTTTATTGCCTCAACCTAACCAAGTAGTGTTGTTGCCTCAACCTGACAAAGTAGTTTTATTGCCTCAACCTAACCAAGTTGTTTTGTTGCATAAACCTAACAAAGTAGTTTTATTGCCTCAACCTAACCAAGTAGTGTTGTTGCCTCAACCTAACAAAGTAGTTGTATTGCCTCAACCTAACCAAGTAGTGTTGTTGCCTCAACGTAACAAAGTAGTTTTGTTGCCTCAACCTAACCAAGTAGTGTTGTTGCCTCAACCTAACAAAGTAGTTTTATTGCCTCAACCTAACCAAGTTGTTTTGTTGCATAAACCTAACCAAGTGGTTTCCCTGAAGATGTTAGCATTTCTTTTTTTAACAGACTGTATGCAAGTAACAAGTGACAATTGACATCTTTTGTTCAGAGGAAAACGCGTAACTTTAGTAACTTTATCGTAAGACATCACATAAACCGTTGTTGTTCAGCACAGCAGATGACCAGGGTGCATCAAGAGTTCATGGTCCCGTTTCATTCCACTAACAAAACATTGCCTCTGATTATGCCGCAGATCAGTTCCTCAATTAAAAAAGAAATACATGAGCTATTTTATAATCCAGTTTTCTTTTTCCACTTATTGGTTGTTTTTATTTCCTTTGGCCTCCTTTTGCTAAAATCCTCAATAAATCCTCTGTTTGCTCGTTGAAAAACAACAGAAAGTCATATTCATACTATATGACCAATTCACTGTCATTTTCTCAAGCAGATAATGGAGGAGGCAGGTGGACGCAGCAGCTGGAATCATTCTAGGCCACGAGCTCCTATCCAGCTTTGTAATATATTGCAAGCGCACTCTCGTTTTGAGGGAGATTTGTCATCATACAGAGTCGGCCAGATGCGTTCCCCCGGTCGTAGAAGCTTCTCCTCGCCCACTGGGTCACCCTGTCAAACACGGAGACATGCACTCTTTGTCATACTTGGGCTCCCACCATCTTACATTACAGGGAGAAAGGGAATGGAAAGACCTTGGCTGAAAATCACAAAACCTGAACCAGTCGGAGCTGCAGATTAAGCCCGTGCTACTCAGTGTATGTCTGTGAGCGATTGTGTGTGTGAGTGTGTGTGTGTGTGTGTGTGTGGTCCTACACGGTGGGAGGCAAAAGAGGAAAAACAAACACATAGTGAATCAGGGGCTGGAGTGTATTATTTTACCACAGAGAGTCCTGAAGGGCGCTAACTGCTCTTTTACAAATCAATTTGAATTCAATTAAATATACTTTATTGGCATGAATGTAGCAAGGACCATATTGCCAAAGCATCAAGTAAAAATGTGATCATGAAGAAAATCTTACAGCTCGGGTATAGGTAATGTATTTTAGAGATGTTTTAGTTGTATTAGTCCTGACAGGAATCAATAAATCATGCTAGCTCGTCAACTGTGTGTAAGCTGTAAACCGTGTCCAGTGAACCGCTGATCTAATCAAGTATCCCGCTTACAGTGTTCATTTGGGGTTTTCTCATACATGACAACATGATTTTTAAAACTACTATATGCTACCTTTAACCTTTGTGTTGTTTTACTTTGACTCCCTTGATGCCCGGCAGTAAACCGTCTGCTTTCCTCCCGGCTAACTGAGGCTCATTAAAAAGACTACGTTGAAAATCAGGACCGGATGAAAAGCACCTGTGGTTGAACGCCACCGCCGTTAAGTGGATTGACAGCAAAGCTGCTGTTTTATTGCTTTATATTCACGCAACAAATATACAAATGTCAATTAGATGGTAATGTTTAGGATGAATAACAAGAAAAAGGTTATAATAATCGTCTAATCATCCGCTCATGAAGCGGCTTAGCCATGTTCGTTGTTTACGAACATGATGATTATTTTTCCAGGAGCGTCTTTGCAGGGAGGCCTGAAGGGACGGGCTGTCAGTGCTGCTGACTTGGCAACTTTTTTGCTAGATTTAGCGACTTTTGGTGCTTGTGGTGCTAGCTACTGTCAGTTTGCATTAGTTTCTCTAATGTTGATGATCCCCAGCTTTAAAGCTGCTGAAAACAAGTACATTGTAGAGTGGTTCTCATAAAATGTTCATTTATATTGGCTACAGAAGTGAGTTCAAATGATGTAGCTATGTAAGGATTACGGACACTTGAACCCAAAAGCACAACTCGGAGACAAAAATACAAGTTTAGTTCTTTACTTGTGTTCAGGGTCAAAACCAGGAGGTCAGTCAAACAGGAGAACAAGAGATGGGATGGGTGTGGAGGACCAGGTGAGGGGAATCAGGAGAGTTAATAAAACAAGCAGACAGGATGAAAACAAACTAATATAAAAGGGGAATTCGTGACAAGCTAGTGTACTTTGCTATCTAGCTGCTAAATAGATGGAGAGACTTATCAACATATACTGACCTGTGTGCCATACAGGAACAGGAACGGCCATCAAAGTTGGCGATTATATCATGGAAAGTAGGAAACTGTTGGTGCGCGTGGAAAGAACCATTATGATTTGTTGGATACTTCAGCCGCCCAAATAAGAGCTCGTTCAAACCTCGATCTCCAGCGTTAAGATTGTTTGTTGTCAAGGTGATGGCATCCCAACCAGATCCACCACGGTCACGATACCCTTTTAAGATTTGGGTTTGTACCTTTCTCAAAGCTCCGCAGGCTTTTGTCACGGAGAACATTTCGACACTTCGCAGTAGGAAAAGCACAGGTGTAAATTTGATTTCAGGTTTTTCTCACATCTGAATCTAACAGAGACGTTGTTGGTGTTAGTGACGCCTGAGCTTTCCCTACTGTGGCACGTCAAAACGTCTGCTGTGATAAAAGACTTAAGATAATTGTTTATAATTATTGCATCAGCAGTTGACTTATCTCCAGCGTCTCTGCTAGGAAACAGTGTTAACTGTTGAAATGCTTTGTGACTGGCTTTCAATATTTTTGGGGGCTTCAGTCAGTTGGAAGTGACTCTCAGTCTGTGGATGTTTTCGTGACTGCAGCCCCGGAGCTGTTTGTTTTTCAAAGAGTCCATGATTATTCCAGTTAAAAGATACAACACTGCTGATGTATTCCCTCTGTAGAGCGGGCACAGAGGCAGTCGGCTTGAATTGTATTCTGGTTTATTTAGACATTCGCTTTAGTTTCTCTCGTGAGTTTGTCCCTCTGTGTTGTTGATCATTAATGCAACATTACGAGCCCCGTTCTCTTTGATTCTGTCTGACTGTTTCAAACTGTTTCCATGAATAGTTCTCTGTAGTCAGAAAGTTTTGATTGATTGAAGTCTTCTGGTAATTTTAGGCGCTAGTGTTGAATTTAAAGGTGTGTCTGGAGGCGTGGATGGCACAGCTAGACATTGATTTGTATGAAGCCAAGTGTAAAAAACTCTTATCCTCACATTTTGTCTTGTTTTATTTCTTAATAAAATCATGAATGTATTAATTAATTAAATATTCATTTCAGGTACCTGGACCAAAACCAACCTGAAAGCTTCCTGTTTCCATTTCAAAATTAAAGTCCTCCAGGACACAATCCCTTTATTTTGTAAACACAAGGCTTTTATTGTGAAATATTAATGAAATGGAAAATGCATTGACTTGCGCAGCTCCATAAATTAATAGAGCACCATCTTCTATTTGTGGACTGTTATTATTATTTACAACTGAGCGCACGCTTCTCAACCTTTATTCTAGTCTAAAAAAACGATGACATTAATAATGAAATTAAATAAAAGTTTCTGTCCATCATGAAACACAAACTACGAAGTTAAAAAAGGGCTTTTAGCAGCAGCAGCAGCAGCAGCGCTGTCTGTGTGGACACCACACGAGAGACACGCAGCAGCTCAGCGAGGCCGTCGTGGCCCCGGCCGTTGGTCCCGGGAGGTTTATACGAACATTCATACTCTTCTGTGAACTGTTGTGGATATTTCACTTCAACAAAAGAAAACATAATCACTCTTCCTCCCTTCAAGTACCAACTGTCAAACACTTGGATTCCAGCATTGCTAAAAGCAACCTGACCTCATAAATAACCTGACATTTTAGGCTTTTTAGCATTTAATTTCACACCACGACGTTACCGCTAAACAGCCACGTAAACAACGTAACTTGAGTACGGAAAACACGTCACAAACACCTCTAGCGTAACTTCAAAACAAAGACAAGAACACCGGTCTCCTGGCTGAAGGTCTTGTGTTCGTTTGACCCATCCATCATAAGTAGTCCCCCCTTATTGTTTTATACTGCATCACTTGTTCTGATCATTGCCACGTTCGCGCATTTACAATGCGATACATGGCGTAAAATAACACAATAAATAAGAACGGTATATTGTTTTTAGCACGCTACATGACTTACAAATTGTTGTGTCCTTCGTTTGCCATTTGGTGAGACTGCCAAAAGAGATTAAACAAGATATTCCAGCAGTATCTTAAGAGCCTGACAGTAAACACGAAGGTTACTATCGATGTCTTCGCTTACTCCGGCTGTAAAAGGTCGAGCTCCCTGAGACCTCATGAAGGTAATTAAGAAAATCCCTCAGCAGTGTGCTTAAATCCTACTTGCTGATGAAAACTTTTTTTTAGGCGGCATTATGACTTCATAAAAGAACAGCCTCCTATAATTTAAACCTCTTTCACGGTCTTCTATTATAGAGGTGTATAATAAAATACTTTTTTTCTTCAGTGACACCGCTGCCTTTTCATTATCGTTTTCTCTGTCTCTCTGCTTGAGGACAGGAAAGAGGTCAGTGTGAGTGCACTCAGCCGGTGGCGGAGCTACAAAAGCTTCACATAGAGGCTAATTCACAGTGCAGCCCTCCACCATCAAAGTGCTCGCTTGTGGATTTAATTGAAAGCGGCTGAGCTCCCCGACCGGGGATTCTACACCGCGGCCGGCTGACACTGGCAAATCATGCCACCTTGTCATAAACCGAAGCGCAGGTTTTTGCTGAGACCAGAGAAAGAAAAACAAGTTTATAGTTCCTCTCACATTGTTCTCTCTCTCTCATCACCGCGATAATGACTCCCTTCTGAACAGCTCAGACACTAAGCTGTGCTGCACTGGCGTTATCTTGGTACATTGTTCTCAGAAATAATAATACGAGCTGTGACATATTTTGAGGTGGTGTGTAATTGGTCCCATACATCTACATCCAGATGTACGGGTGTTCTAAAGACAAACTGCACACAAGATAATTAAACCAAGTCCTGAACATACACTAGCATGTGGAGAAAAGAACAACACAGCGGACACGAGATTCAGATTCTGGGTTTCAAAAAGAGTCTTTTCACTGGTTGGAAACTTCAGTCCGACAAGATACCAACATGTCTGAGTGACTTGCAGTGATTCAGCCCTTTGGTTTAGAATGGTACGTGATGCAATAACCCTGCCTCTCTGCACCGAGCACCTCCTCGGCTGCTGTAGACAGACACAGGTGGGAGCGTCGTCAGCTGATGAGGCTCACCTGTGCAGCCACGGCCCTGAAGTAATCAGTTCACTCACACTCTCTTTCCTGCAGGCACCTGGGTTGTTGTTTTTTTTTTCCTTCACACATTTTGGTTTGAATTCATCAACATAACAATGCTTTACCTCCAGTGTACTGACATGATTAACTTCCCTGCAGTATTGCTCATTTTTTAAACTTGGCTCTGTTCTCTGTGTTCGTAATGCAATTTTCAATTTTGTGCCAGGACAAACCTCCTTCCTCTTCTCATCTAACACAAAGCTCACTAGAAGGGCACACAGCCAGGCCGCCATTGTAAATAACGATTTGTTGTTAATGACTTGCGTGGTTGAATAAAGGTTAAAAAAAAAAAATGCATGTATCCGCCCCACGATTCATGTCTGCTGCAGTCCATTGAACGGGTTCTTTCTTGGCCCATGATACGCCCTTTCACCAGGTAGTACCAACAAACAAACAAACCGAACCGTAACATCAAGCGAAGACAAGTCGTCTCCTCAAATGTCAGTTGAGCATCTGCTAAATTATTATCTGCATGATTTGATATTTCCGTGGCACCGAGAGGGCGAATTCACAAAAGGATTGTACGTTTTTTTGCGTCCGCTAAAACTGTGCAAACACAACAAAAAGGAACCGTGTAATTCACAAAGCACATCATGCTCAGGGCGCATAGCTGCCAAGCAACAGCGTCTCGGTGCTCCTGTGCCATTTAGACACATTTAAATTCGGTAACATGCAGACATTTGGTGCAAAATTCAATGAGGACGAGCCTCACTGCAAAACACAGCCACGTAATCTTACAGTTCCAGTGAAGTTAACAGCGTCTTCAGAGAGTTGATGGTCACACAGGCGCACATTTATAAAGAGAGTTGAAACTCATTTATTTTGGAATGCAGCGACAGGACGCAATAACAGTTGTGGCATAAAAAATGAATGAATAAAGCTCCTCTACATGTCATGTTTGAAAAAAAAAAAGAAGAAGATTTAAATTATGAATGAAGTTATGCTGCTGTGCCTCGAGCGTAAATGCACACAGCGTATCTCTAAATGGGGAATCTTTAAAAACGGTCTCAAATGTCTCAAAAAGCTCTTATGTGTTATCCACTCGACTGTGAGCTCTGCGGAATGGATGCCTCTGTGTGCGCAGTGAAATAGAGAAGTCCGACCAAGTGCCTCAAGAGCATTTGTACTTCCACACGGATAATTGCAATCAGACGCCAAAAAAAATTTAAAATTACACTAAGCTGCAAAATGTGTGGGCGTGTTTGCGCTGTAATATCATTAGCGTGGTATCTTTAGTGAATCAGACCTTCAGAAGGAGCGGACAGAGGTTGCAGAAGATCTGCACTTTCTGTCAGTTTCTTTCTTTGACAACCCTCTGAACCCAAAAATCATCCTGTGGGATTGAAAAGAGTGTTTTATTTTAAACAATCAAGAAAACTACAAGGTTTATCACAGCCAGAAGCTGTGAAAACACGGCATTATCGTCAGATTTGTATCTTTTTTTCACGCTTCGGTCAGAAAAAGCAACCAAATTGTGATATTTCGCTGCTGAGCACAATTCATTGAAGAGAGGAAGGGAGAGGTTGAAAAACATGCGAATACTTCAATATATATATATATATAGCTTGTAGAGCCTGCTTTTTGTTCAAACGTTGGTAACACTGGTGGACACTTGGGAAAATGTATGTATAGATTCCAGTGTTTTCCAATTTCTGTAAAATAATGATCAAAGAAATGATGATTTATGGGATGGTTACTGCGTTATCCTAAACAAAAGACTCTGTGCTTCTAACCATGATTGTGTTTTCAAAGAGGTGCAGAACGTAACTATTGCAGTTACAAAAGAGCCACAGAGAGTAAAAACGTGACCGGAGCACGAAAAACAAAAAGCTCCAAAACTGCTTTGGGTTCAGAGGGTTAACTCACCTGATGCAGACAGTTTCTCCTCCAGAGTCTCTGAGTTTCCATCAGAAATGACCTACAAAGTGCCTTTGAGTGACCCTCGTTTCCCTCATACAACGTGGAATTCAATCGAGGCGAGGGCAAAAGGAAATATGAGGAGACCAAGAAAATAAGAGGAGAACAAGATATTTTATAGCATTTCTTTCACATCTACTGTTTACAGTCTACATGCATATTACAGCATGAAAAGTACTTGTTGTACAGTATACCGCTTCCGGCTGCCCCCCCAACAGATCCCACAGATTAACAGGTTCAACACCTTGAAAGTGGATTGAGCGAGATGGGGTTGGAACTCTCATTAAAAATGCAATGAGCCAGGATAATTAAACCCATTTGTGTTATTTGTTTGTGTCTGCATGTGGAGCACCGTACTCATCCATATTTGTGCCTCTACAAGCAAACCTCAGTGCCGCCCGAAGAGGCTTCACGGACGCACCGGGATAAAATATCCTCCGTCTAGAAAACGCTACTTTATTTCAAAAAGTGGGTTGTTTGTAATTGAGCTGTCGATGAACGGTAGATTATTTACTTTATCAATAGATGCAACTCCTGTGGTTGTTCTGTGTCTGGCTATGGAGTATGTGGTTTCAGTCGTCCTGAGCCTTATCTATTACAGGTGGAGGAAACGGAGCAGGACATTGATGTTTTTGTAATGGTATTGTTTTGGATATTAAACCTGTGCTGATGACCGGACAACATTTCGAAGGTGCCTCATTTTTTTCGGTGCAGCCAATCAGTGAAGGTGCTAATTAGTTTCTAATCTCGTTAGTTCTTCATGGATGATTGTCACTATTGGTGTGAAGCTGAAGGTTAGAAGGTTGTTTAATTGGTGTGAAACGCTTTACGCTACAGTTTTTCAAGCTTCGACGTGAATGCGGCGGGAAATCGCGAGACGTCATCGAGAGGTGAGTGTTTGGATTTTCCCCAGTTGATTGAGCAGGCAGACACTTTTGCCAACTTTTGCTCGGTGTCATCTGAAGACATATCGGTGTTCACTTCAGCACAGCGGGTCATTACAGGATTAATGTGTGTTTTGGCGGCCTGAGGGCACCTCTAATCTGATACCTCACCTACTGCAATTTGTTAATGCTGGAGAAAGCGAGCGCTCATCTCCACAAGGGATGGTGTGGACTGTGAATGTCTAGAACTGCGATATTGCCAATAACGACTCTGTGTAGACAAATAGTTTAAGCCCAAGTGTGATTATACACTCCCAACCTCAGTCATTGACTTCCTGTCTGTCTGTGCGTTGCTCTCTGGAGGAGATAGCCACACAGAAGAACAGGGAGCATCTGATTGGCGTAACCTTACAACACGCCGCAACGCCACCCTCATTAGAGCAAATGCATTTCTATTTTCGGTGCTCGATCGCCACAAAACAGTAGCGAGACAAAGACGACGTTTCACACAGTCAAGAATGAGGTCGTGTTTAATTAGTTATTCGTCAACAGTCAAAGTGTGAGTGAGCCAGAGAGGCTAGTTTTCATCCGCTGTCCCCGAACAGATGCTCGAAGGCAGCCTACAATTACAACATTTCAAATTAATGGAATTAAAATTCATAGATAAACAGACAGTAACGTATAGACAAAACCGACACACATATAAGTAAAAGAAAAGAGTCGAGCAGACATAACAGGCTGCAGCATGCGTCACGCAGAACAAACCCACCTACAGTGCGAGCACATATATAACACTGAGGCACATAACAGACACATCAAAATGGAAAACAGCGACACTGAACAAGACAAATGCACATATAGGCGAAACAAGCAGGCAGAGGACAGTACATCAATGCTCGCACGCCTGATTGGCAACAAGCCATTCCTTAAGGCTACGTTTGAATGTTCGGTACGTGTTCTGTGTGCGTATGTGTGGCGGCAGAGCGTTCCACCAGTGTGTGCTGCCTTCACAGAGAATGTAGATGTGCTAAAAGAGCTCCTATGTGAAATGACACAAGCGCCTCTTGAAGCAGATCTAGTGTGTCTGCTGCTTTAAGTGCTTTGCTTAGTGAGATCACTAAGTGGAGGCGGGGGCCATATGTAAAACTTTAAAAAACCAGACGCACATCAGTGAGTTGAGTGAGGTTCTCCCAACTCAAGATATGGCGTTTGATGATGAGGATAGTGCAATGATGGTGACTTTGGTTTGTTTTTAGAGCTTGTTTATGGAGAATCTGAATAGATTTTAAAGCTCTCATTTAAATCACAGCCACACGTTTGATGGAGAGCAGCAGGAACGCGGACGGTTGGTGAAATCGGGGTTATCGCTGGTGTTGTACTCGGTGTAGTTCGGTCCGGTGTCACACTGACTTCACCGGTTCACATCAAGAGTTTGATTGCTTCTCTCTCCTCTAAGCCCCTCTGTTCACACTCGTCTATTGATCTTACGGGCTGTGATATGTTTGCTTAATGCTTTCAGGTGTTAACCCCGTAACAAGGCAGAATGTCAGCACTGATTTTTGATGTGCACTGAGAAAATGGCAGAAAGGGTTTTCGATCATCCTTATGAGCTGCAAAGAGGTAGAATAATTAAGCACCCTGCTTCCACCACACGAGGAATCAGTCTCACTCATTCCTAGTGATAAGTAGACTCAAGCCCCCCTAACATCCCCCAGAGGCAGCCATGTTAATCTGACACCGGCAATGAATGTACTCCGTGAGTTTTCCTGTGCACTGCTCATTTGATCAGAGAGGACTTCCACCGTGTTTCACACCTGTAGTTTGATTCTGGAGTGGTTCTTGTTCACAATTATTTATGTTTTTACAAAGAAAACCAAGAGGAGTAAACATGATTGTTTAGTTTTGCCGATTGTAATCTTGTGTCATTTGTATTTCCAATGCGGGGGAAATTAAATTCTGGCAACACTTTTAATGCTTCTGATGTGAATAATTATGCGAAGAAATAACAGATTATGAGCGTTATTAGTATCATTAGACTGCAACCTGACTCCACGTTATGAAACCGTGACTAACAGGTGGAAACAGTACGAAAAGGAGGTCATGATTATAGAGTAATGATGTTACTGTGGCGTCGCAGTCAAACACTTTTTTAATGGACTTATAATAAGCTGACAAAGTACAAAGAGTCGGATACGAGCACCGGAGTTTTAACAGCTGTCCAAAAAACGAACAGATATCCAAACTCAAGATAAACTTCTGCCAAACCACATTCACTGCTTTTAAAGTCCAACAGCATTGCTGTCATTGCTAAATGTATTGTTATATCTACACGTAACACCATCATTTTTTAACTGTTCCAGCATTAAAAGCAGTTTTCCCTGAACAGTTCTTTAATCTAGGTCCGGTAATGGCCTTTTGTAATTACATGCAGTATATTAACATAAATAAAATATAACATTGTGAACGTGTAGACGCACAAACTAACCAGTTGCTTTTGTCTTTTAGCTTCCTCTGCCCCTTTCCCTCTTCCTTCCTGCCTTGATTACATGAATCTACTGTTTTTACTTCATATATATTTACTGTAGTCTTTAATTACTTCTTCACTGTCTCATTTTGGGGGGAAATTTCGTATTTTGTGGGTATTTTGCCCACTCTTCTCCCCGGGGTTGAGAGGTGTGTGTGTGTGGAGAGCAGGATAGGATGTGTTTCAGTTTTTTGGGGAGGAGGATTCGACCCGCAGCAACACTTCAAAAGAAGCCCAGTTTGGCGGGGAAACACGCAAACCTGGCTCTGGAATCACAAAAGCCATTAGGGTTCGTCCTCTGAGCACCAGGAATGTCAATTAATCATGGCAGTCCATCCATTATTTGTTGGAATATTTCGCTAAAAGCCAATAATGTGAACCTCATGGTTGCGCTAGAGGAGAAATAACACGACTGTCATGGCAATTCCTTCAATAGTTGAGGAGATCTTTCAGTCTGGACAGAAGGGTCGGGCATTAGCATTAGGGCCACGCCTACGGTTCCAAATCTAAAGGATTTATGTTGAAAGCTGACGTCTTTGCAGCTTCTCGATTTCTTACGCCACATTTTCGTCTTTCACTATTGTTTGTACTGTTTTCCGTCCATGAGCAGCTCCCTCATTTCCAGTGTGCACTATACCGCGAGACAACAGCGTCCGTCCACATCAACGTCACAATCAAACATTTTGCTATTTTAGTTTATATAATGCCGACATGCCGTGGCTACTTTTCGGTCTAATTTTCACACGACTTGTATTTCTCCCTCTCACAAAGTGATATACGACGCAAAAATAAATCAAACGAAAGCCGTCCAAAAAGAAGCAAAGAAGAAGAAGAAGAAGAAGAAAACAAGAACTGGCCCACAGAGGACAGGGGATCTTCAGGAGTCCCTCCAACCCAGGAGTAGGGAGCTGGTTTTCTCCAGAAGGCACACTCTAAAGAATCACAAGGATGCTTCATCTCCCTTTGATGTATTTCTGTGATGAGATATAAACCCTGATGGCAATAACAGACCTCTTTGAACAATAAAAAATCGAATCTCGGCGTAACAACACCAAAGGCACAGAGAGGCAGTGCTTTTGTAAACAAGCCGCTCCCTGGAGCGGCTGAGGCAGCATCTGCAGGGTCGCTGATGCTGAGCCGGATCACACGAGGACCCTCCCCCCCTGCCCCGCAGGAGCACATGATGCTGTTGTTCCCTAATCAGCGAAAGGGTTTTAATAACTATAATGTTGTAATTTAATTATCACTTGAGTGCATTCAATCCTGGATAGTGTGAGTTCTGGCTCTATACATGCTTCATGTAACTACACCATTATCAGCCTATGGAGGATATAATTACCGTCATTCTGTCGGGCTATAGACTTGTACTGAATGAATTATATATATTTTTTATAAATAATGGACTGTGTGACAGACATGAGAGTGAGCGTGTCCTTGATTTTTATGTCTTCAAATATATTTTTTGTAGCATTTTAAACTTTACTGAATCAAAGAAAAAATGCATTTAAAAAAGTACACACATACATTTCATATATATATACATATATATATATATATATATATATATATCTGTATCTTGTGTGCACTGTCCACTTTGCTGCTGTGATCCCGTGAATTTCCCCACTGCAGGACTAATAAAGGATTATCCTATATATATATATATATATATTTGTCCATACTGTTGTTTTTGCCGTGTACTATATGCTTGTTTGCCTTTATTGTATATTTAACTTTAGAAAACATGTTGAAACAATTTGAGAAACTACATATATTTAAGCATTTGAAACTATACTGTAAGAAAATAAATGCATTAAAAAAACATTACACACATAGTAAATATTTTATAAATTATTATGTAAAAAATAATAAATATATATGTTTGTGTGTGTGTGTGTGTGTGTGTGTATATATATATATATATATATATGTGTGTGTGTGTGTGTGTGTGTGTGTGTATCTTGTCTGTCCATACTGTTGTTTTTGCTTTATACAAACTGTTACTTTGCCCTTATTTTGTCTGTATTATGTATTAAAACATGTTGAAACTATTAGAGGAACTCCTGTTTACGATGCGGGAGCACCAATAATAAGAGAAGCTCACACTGCTTCTGTCAACACAAACCTGCTTAATATGCGTTGGAGAACATTGTAACCTGGACCAAAAACAAATCAGTTTAAAGTGAAATAGTTTGGCTCCAGAGCAGACGCAGATAAACTCGACTCGACGAGCCGGACCGGCGAAGTCTGGAAGAATCGGTTTCCATGGGAACATAGCCGAAGCTGCTTGGTGGGACTCTGACGATATGGAAATGAGCCCGACATGCTGCTCCTCGCTCGACTGGGTCTGTGCTGTGTGCGGCGCTCCTCCTCCGGTACACTGCAGGTGTTGCAGCAGGATTAACCCTTTAACTCAGTGTTTGGGGTTCATTGGCTGTAATACGATCAGACTGTGACTTCTGGCTGCTGATTGTGTGGCGCTGTGCCTTCCTGCAGCTGAGCAATTAACAGCAGTACTGTTTAATATTTCATCAAACACATTTTTCTTTATTAGCTCATCCACAATACATGTACCCACCATGGTATAGTAGTTATTATAGGGTTGACTAGTCTTTCACTCTTGTTATTTTTAATTATTTATTGCTGCTTTGATGCCTTTTGTGTCCTTTTTACAGTTTTTATTCGGTATTTCTTTTGTTTCAGTGTTGCACGTTTCACTGTCTGCTGCTCTTAATTAGAAGTGTAAATGTAATATAGTTGCTTTTACTGGCCTGCGTATACTGGGTCCTTGTGCAAAGGGGGCCGCTTACACCGTTAACGCCAGCACCAAATAAAGGTTGAATGATGCACTCGCCCGGTTCCAGTCCACACCTCTGAATTGTCGCCCACATCTCTGAATTGTTCAGCGGCTCAGTGAAGTGAAACAAAATGGCAACTAAAGCGTGATTGCCAGGCTCGGTCTGAAATGCTTTTGGAATAAGTGGATGGCATCGGATTGAATCAATTATTTAATGGAAAACAGACTCCCATTCATACTTTTTAAGAAGTGTTTTTGTATGACTTATATAAAATAACTGGATTCAAGTAGTAGTTAAAAAAAAATACATTCATTAAATGACCTTTTTTTTGCTCCGTTGATTAAAGCAGCTGAATAAAATTACCCGACATTTGAATCCAAAAACACAGGTAAAGGGAGTGCATTTAATGCAGACATGCTGTAGCTTCTGTGCGTTTCAAGATGCATTACGTATATAAAAAATGCCTACATCGCAGGCACAAATAGAGATTGATTTCATTGTGTTACTGTGATCTAATATAGAGGGGTGTGTTGCACAGCTCAGCACTACCAGCATTCAGTGAGAATGATGAGTGCCAAGAGTGCAGCTCTCCCCAGCTCACTGCCAGCAGTAACTGTGTCACAGCCACTTGCCATGTCAACAGGCCTGCCTTCCATCATCAATATTTATCAGGGAATCTGCACAGTGAGGGGAGTACCGCGCCCCTCCTACTACACTCTGCTTGTGCGTCCGCACGCTGTAACTTTGTTGGAGGAGTCTCCTGAGCCGGCACTGCATGCTGGGCACAAAGAGAGGCTCTCCATCATGGCCAAGGCAGTGAAACCAATGGGGAAGTACCTCAGATTTGCATATATTCTAATGGCCGTTAGGGGGCAAAAAAAAGTTAGATTGTATAGAAGTCTATGAGAAAATGACTCTACTTCTCTCTTGATTTATTACCTCAGTAAACATTGTAAACATGAGTTTATGGTCTCAATCTCTAGTTTCAAGTCTTCTTCAATACAGCATGATGTTCATTTAGTAAATGATGGTCCATTTAGAGTCAAACAGACCATAAAGCAGGGGATGCCTTAGGGGCGGGGCTACACAGTGATTGACAGGCCGTTAATGGGAGTTATCTGTGTTTTTGTCTTACAACTTTAACCCTTTCACTGTATGTTTATAAGTTCATAAAAGTCGGTTGTACTTAGCTCCACCCCCTTCTGGTTTTAAAAAAAAAAACAAGATGGTGACGGCGAAAAGGCTTCAAACCCGTAGTTTACAAACCAATGGGTGACGTCACGGTGATTTCGTCCACGTGTTGTGTACAGTCTTTGATTATGCCAAGTGAGAACAATGTCTGCATGCCCACATAGCCGGGCAGAGCGCCACAACCACACATTTTGGCAGAAGAACAAAATGCTGGTCAGAATATGGTCGAACATTTAACTTCTTCGTAACAAGTAACTTCCTTTTTTTACAACGACATGAGAATATGTCCAAAAAACCTCCAAATGATGTAACATTTGAGTCAAAGCCAAAGTGGTATCTGTGTAAATATTAGACCCCTCTGATGAAAACAAGATACAGAAAATGATTGGGATGGCTGTTGTCAAATTAAATTTGACAGATATTTGTGTTGAATTTTTAAGAGTTTGAACACATTTGATCAAGTCCATGACTTCAGTGCGACTCTGCTCTCCTGTGCCCTCCATAACCAGGATTTGTGAACACTGTCGGGCTACATTCAAGCTGCTCTGTTCATGTGCTGAGAGTCTTGGAAGAAGCTGGCACTGCCGCACCAATGAACAGATGTCTGGGAGAATAAATTGGCTGGAGAAAGTTTTTCAGGCACCTGTTCAATCCAATGCTGGTAGGAGACATCAGACAAGAGTCAGAAATAGGATGGGATTATTTAGCAGACAGTGTGGGCTGAGGGGTGTTTTTTTGTGTTTTGACTCAAAACTTTATCAATGACAAAACATAACAAACGAACGATAAAGGGAGAAGTTTGCATTTCTTGGTCGGGACCAGAATCCTGGAGTCTTTGTTCGTTGTCAGGCAACTGGTTCTGATCAAGAAATACTCACACAAACCCCCCCACGGGTTTTTGTATGGATTAAAAAAAAGAGAGACAATGTGATGATTAGTGAGCTTTAGAGGCGCAGGTATAGGCGAATATATTTAGCTTTAGACAAAGCCAGGCTGTTTCCCCGTTTCCAGTTTTTGTGCTAAGATCAGTTAGCTGTCTGCTGGCGGTATAGCTGCATATTCATCTCGCACACAAGAGTTGTATCGATCCTCTCAAGCAAGTCGTAAGTGGAGAAAGACTTTATTCATAACGCGACTATAAAGTAAGGAATCTTAGTCTGTGTGTCCTGTGCTAATATGGTCTGCGTCACACTTGATGGGTGTTTTGTTGGGGACCTCATGGAATCCTATGTTTAAATTTAGTGCATTTTGGACACGAGACAGGTTCAATATCAAGGAAATGTGAACAAACGCAGCTTCGGGGCTTTGTTGACTTGAACTTGTTGTCCGCAGCCGGGTCTTAACCCTTCTGTTATGTTCGTTTTCTTAGGTACAGCCATGATGTTCGTGGGTCAATATGACCCGGTGCATGTTTAATCATCCAAAAGTTGTCAGAAACCAAAAAATCCTAATAAATATAGTTTGTACCTCATCACCAACACCCTTACTAACAATTCAATCAATATTTAGTGGAATGAAGTTATTCACCCCTCCATAGATCATAGTTCAATGAGGGTAACTCACTCGTTTTAATGAAAAATACATGTTAAAACAATTTTTTAGGTACATTTGAAAAGCCTAGATGTAAATTGCATTAGTCTACCATAACATGTATTTTTCTCTAAATTATTTTTACATTTTGAAACATTATTTTTTTCATGGGGTGATGTAGATAAATGGAGATGAGACACCTCTGCTGTTCAGGGTCATATTGACCCGCTCACTCAAAATCAAGCCAAATGAGTCATGAGGATTTGTATTGAAATTAAACTGTACTCATGTTTACTTGTAGTGTTAAGGAACAGACATTTACAAAAATTAACAAGATATGAACACAATGAACGAGGTGTGTGTGTGTGTGTGTGTGTGTGTGTAGGTGTGTGTGTGTGTGTCTGTGTGTGTGTGTGTGTGTGTGTGTGTGTGTGTGTGTGTGTCTACACAGCACACGAGTGACATGTCATCACGGTGTGCTTTGTGCTAATACATGTTGCCACTGTCTTTATAATATTTTCGGTATACGTGTGTTGGGTGAGGATGAACACTGTATTTCACAATTTTTTGACACAAATGTCTCGCTTGGAGGATCAGGTATATCAGTTTCCTCATCTGATGGTTCATAATCAGTATCATTATAATCTGAATTGACCTCAAGATGGTCTTCATCTTCAGACACATCCTCCTCTATTTCACTGTCGTGATCAAGGATGTGCTCCAGAGCCTCCAGGCCTGTCATCCTTTTGTTTCTGTTGCTCATGTTGTCCTCCAGTAAGCTACTGTGTTGCATGTAATGTATCTGCAGAGTGTAATGTTGGTCGGACTCCCAAGCAACCCTTTCATATGTTTCTCCCCTCTCCTGCTAAGTGTGGGCGGAGTTTCCCCGCGACAAAAAAAAAGGTTCTCGCCAAAATAGTATCTTTCTCGCACAGGTGCGGTAGTGAGACCGCACGTGTGTGTGTGTGTGTGTGTGTGTATGTGTGTATGTGTGTGTGTGAAATGGGGTGAAACATGTTGGGAGGAGTAAGAGATACTTTGTCTCACATTTTCAAAGAAAGAAATGGTCTAAACTTGACCCTTCTGACCCCTTATAGCCTCCACTTTCACTGCCGGGTCAAATTAACCCGAACATCATCTCTGTTATATAAACCTGCAGGGGGGGGTTGCACATACATGATATTTTTTATTTAATTTTTTTCACATTGATTACCCTAATTAAGGCAAGCAGAAGAAGTTTCATACAGAAAAAGTACTTTAAAATATTTTTTCTAGATTTTCAAACTTTGAAACGGGTCAATTTGACCCGCAACATAACAGGAGGGTTAAAGAGACAGGCGCTGAAACGCAGCGTTTCAGCCAGAGGGTGATGACATATATTCAGACAGACAGTATGAGAACATTAAAGCATATTAACATGTTCTAGTAGAAACCCCAAATACAAGTATGAACCTGTAAACGACGATTGTATGTCTCCTTTAATGAAGGAATAAGCCACTCACACACATTAAGTGGTGTGGGGAGCTCCACTCGTTTCCTTACGTGGTTGCTCATTTATTTGTTTGTGTATAGTCCTTGCTTCTTTAGACTCTCGTGTCTCTCTAGGGATGCCTCTTTCTCTCAAGGCACAGAGGAATTACTCCATTATGTAACTGACTTCAATATATCACAAAATAAAGAAGCTCATTATCTCGATTTAAGGCCCAGTCTGTGGTCCGCATTTAAACAATAGTAGCCACACACACTCATTAGATTCCTCTTTCTCCTTTCATACAGGGACTGCACTGCAACAGCTGAATCTAAATAATCTCTTCGTAATACTGATGAATGTTTGTTTACATCAGTATCATAAATCTATTTATATATGTAGTCAAAGAAAGAACAGATGGTTACAAATTGATTGCTTCGAAATTGAAATTGGAAATTGTTTGAAAAACCTGATGAAAAATGAATGTTTTGTATGTGACGGCATCATTTTAGCCATGAAATGACACATTTATGTCATTTCAAGAAACTTCCACTTCTGAGTTTTTACATCAGTGGAAATACCATGTTATCAGTTGCAAATGTTCCTTTTATATTGAGTTCACAATAATAACAATACCAGCATGTTATATGACATAGAATATCCATCCGTCCGTTCTCCTCGTCTTATCTAGAGCAGGTTCAGCAGGCTAAGCACACGTCCCTCTCCCGAGCAACATTTTTCGGCTCTTTCTGGGGAACCCTGAGGCGTTCTTAGGCTAAGATATATATTCCCTCAAGCGTGTTCTGGGTCTTCCCCAAGCCATCCTCTCCTCCAGCTGGACTTGCCTGGAAAACCTCTTAAGGGAGTCGTCCAGGAGGCATCCTGATCAGATTCCAAAAACACCTCAGCTGGCCCCTTTTCAATGTGAAGGAGCAGCAGCTCTACGCAGAGGTCCCTCCGGATATCTAAGCTCGCTCACCCTATCTCTACGGCTGAGCCCAGCAGCCCTACGAAGGAAGCTTATTTCGTCCGATTGTATCCGCAATCTCATTCTTTCGGGCGCTACCTAAATTCCAAGAAACTTGACCTCCCTCGCTTTGGGGCAGTGACTCACCCCCCCAACCCAGAGGGCACAGTCCACAGCAGAGACCCGTAGACTTGGAGGCACTGACCCTCGTTCTGATTGCTTCACACTCTGCTGCAAACGGCCCCCAGAGCGAGCTGGAGGTCATGATCTGATGAAGCCAACAGAACCACATCATCTGCAAAGAGCAGATCTGCAATTATTAGGTCACCAAACTGGACACCGTCCTCCCCCCAGACTGCACCTCGTGATCCTGTTCAAGAAAATCAAACAGAGTCGGATTTCAAAACACTGCAAAAATGCAAAATCTTCGTCTAATTACTAGCAAAAAACGTAATATGACACACGATCACCTAACAGGTAACATTTCAGTGAGATACAAAGACTTGTTTTAAGACAATGCATCTTGAAACACTACTTCTGAGCATAACAGTCTTATTATGACACAATATTACTGTTCAAGATCTCTTTTTGACTTCGAAAAGTCTTAATACAACATCTTATTTCTAGAACTCTTACCAAGCACATGTTCACTTGTTCCATTGGCAGATCTTTTTCTACTTACTAAAAGCTAAAACCTTTGTGTGGCCTTTTTTTCCAGTGAAGCACTTGAAATCTCATATTCCCAGAAGGCTCTCGGCCGCTGTCCAGGGTGCTGAATCTGGGGCTCTATTCTTGTTTTGTATTGACCCGAGCAAAGAAAAGCAAAGAATATAAAGTCAGAAATGTCGTGTGTGCTGCTTTATCTGCTTTTGGGTCCTGTGAGGCTACAGAGAGAGACACCCTGCAGTACATCAACATCAAGCACACAATTTAACTGGAGATTATCTGCACTGAAAGGATGCTCTCAATATAGAAAATGCCCTCTACTTACTTCAATATTTAATGTTGTCATTTAGTTCATAGAGGCAATTATCTGACTTTAAACCTTCAGTCGTAAGTGTCCCAAAGGACGTCACACAAAGCACATAACCTTTTGAAATATAGGCAACACAAGCAGTAACAAAGTCCATTAAAACGTATTGACACGCAAGCTGCGTCTTATTCCGATGAATCATTGTTGAAATAGTTCCACTTCCTGTCTATAGGAAAAGAGAAAAAAAAACATCCAACCCACCCCACGCTCTTCATCTCTGTTTCTGAGGCTTTGCAGCAGCATGTGTGTGTGTGTGTGTGTGTGTGTGTGTGTGTGTGTGTGTGTGTGGACCATGAATAATGCAAACCTGTCAGCACTGTGTCTGCTCTGTATGCTTTAAATGGTTAGCCCAGTTTAAAAGTCAGCTTTGAGTAATCTATTATTTATTCTATTACTCTGCTATTGTCCCGAACTCTGCCGAATGCTCTTGTCACACTTTCATAAAATGTTTTTGAAAATATGCAGCCTGGTTAATATTCTAATGCCGACCAACCTGTGTTTTGCATTTCGACCACTGCGCTTCGAATGCAAATCCCAGTTGTGCTTTAGATCGTTGCCAAATACGCTAATGCAAGAATACATGACATTCAGATCATTAATATCGGAGCAAACAACTATTGTCGAAGTAAGGACGGATATGGTGAAGTCTACCTGAGCACAGAATGAAGTCGCTCTCCCTCTATGTGCTGTTATCTGAGCCTCTCCTTTGCTTTGTTGACGTAGCCGGTCGGCCGTGCGTGCGTTTAGTGCATGTAAGTGCTTGTGAGCCCCACTGGTTAGGTTTGGTTTATGTGGTTACAGCTGATACTGTCAGCCGCCAGCGTCCTCGCGGAAGTGCAGTTAGGTCCTGGTAATTGCATGTTTACTGTCAAAAGTCTTGTTTTTCACCGTGAAAATGATACCATCAAACCATTATCACGCTGGGAGTGTTACCCTTTAGTGACTAATGTCTTCACGATGGCTGAGAGGACCTGAGCACTATGCTGCTACTGTAGACTGTGAGAAGTATGAAATATAAACCCACACAGCAGGTTGTAGTGCTGGGGATCACCCGGAGAGCCAGGTTCCAGACATGTCTGCCTACATCATGATTCATGATAATAATACATAATTAGATGATTAAAACAAATCATAACGATTTGAAAATAAATGGTATTTCAGTCTAATTTAAGAATGCAGCTCAAGCTTTGTTCAGGTCAGCCGCAAGCAAGGCATCACCTGCATCAGATCAATCAGACCCGAGCATGTTACAAGGATCAAGGTTCAGATGTTGAAAGCACAGCATACATTATACATCATGCAAAAACATAAAGTACGATGAAAGTATCGTAACTTGCGGTGTGTTTGTACGCTTCTGACTTGAGAAACGTGACAGCTTGTTGCATCATTCAGAGGGTTTGATCGAAGATAACTTTATATCGTCTGCATAACATTGAAATTACATGTTCTGGTTATGAATGGTATGACCTAATGGTAGCATATACAGTGAGAAATATCAATATCTCAAACTGCAAAACGACTTAAACGATTTGCCCTTCTCTGGTTGCAGTCATCGATTGCCTCGCGATGGCAAAACATTTTTTCCTTTTCGAACCATTTCTTCTTTATTTCAGCGGCGTACGACCCTCAGGTGACACGGTATTAACACTGGTTATTTCTTCATGTTCCTTGGCTTTGGCAGGTCCATAATTCTGCTGCTGAAGCTGATAAAAATCATAGACTTTCCTTTAGGGATCTCATATAGAAGCACTTATATAGGGCATAGGTGAGTGGAGATGTTGTGACGTTTCCTATACAGACCATACAGAGTGTTAAAAGCTACTTCTTTACATTGTTAACATTGCACTTAGTATGAATGAAAACTCAGTCTAATTAATGCCTGATGACACGACGCTGGTTTGTGCTGTAAAGCGCTTTGACTGGTTGCTGAGACTAGAAATGAGCTGCAGGAATGCAGCAAATTGCAGAACATTATTTTTAAAACATCTCGTAATGAGCAGGAAGGTTTTGGTCCAATAACATTATTAGAGGCGTTTTACAAGGATCTGTATCAACACTAAACAGTAAAAATAATAATAGTAATAATGAAGTCAGACATATTCCCCCCCCCCCCCCCCCCCCCCACACACACACACACACACACACACACACAGCCCCCTCCCTCTGGAACTCCCCCCCCCCAGCACCTCAGACATTCTCCGTCACTCGCCACTTACAAAACTGCACTTATTAAAACTCACCTTTTTACCCATGATGCTAGTTATGTGTGTTTCTCTGCTGTTGTTATCTCTTTTGTTTGTATTGTAATTACTTTTATTGTTTGTTTTTACCATCTAAAGTGCCTTTGAGTAACTTTTAAAGCGCTATACAAATAAAATGTATTATTATAAAATAAATAATAAAGGAGCAAAATCAGGCTTTTGCTGAATCCTGCAAAAAAAGCAATGAAATGCTGTTAATGAAGACATTATTGAAGACAGATTTTGTCGAGTTTGTCAAGTATAACTTTATAGATCTTCAATCATCCGTGGATTTGGTCCTAATTGCATCTTAATTTCATTCAGCTGGTTTGCATCATTTGAATTAGAAAGCTTCCACTCAGTATCTCAATTAGAGGAACTGTCGGCTAATCAGGTTGAATATTGGTGACTGATCTGTCTGTAGGCTCCTTTAATTAAATTAATCTGTCAACTAAATTCATTTGCGAGATGAAATAAAAATCATTCCCCTCGTCTGTATTATCTGTGACCTCCACATCATGACAGCTCTGTAAAACAGGACCTGGTGCCAGCGTTAGGTGTTTGTTTTTCTGCTCACACATTCAAAGTAAATCCACCGAGTATGTGCAGTGGACTCGTGTTGCTCTGGAAACGTGAACCTCTTGTAAATCCCAGGAGTTTTGCCCTTAATGTTTCATAACTCCCCGCCTCGTCTGTTATTGAGCAGTTTTCTCGGATTCAGTGTGGTCAGCGTTCTGTAAGTTACCAGCAGTAAATCCTGGCGTGAAGACGTGGGCCTGCAGTCAGTGAAGCCGACAACGCCAGATGGGTCGAACACAGAACCATCGGAGAAGCCGTCATTTGGAAACTGGAACGGGCAGGCACTTTAATAAAAGCAATACCTGGCAGGTGAATGGATGAACCATCTCTCAATCAGACATTTCAATCAGACATTTAGAAGAGCGAACACTCATCTTTTGCGTGGAGAAAAGCCACTCTTCAGTTCTGATATAACTGATGCTATTGCAGCATTTACACAAACCTTTTCAGGAGCCGTCATTGTTGATTTGAACCAACATTCACCTCTCCGTGTCGTTACACACACACACACTTAAGCCGCGCCCATCGCTGCCAGCAGCTCCTCTCAGGATACCGGACACAGAAGCATAACTTGAAGCCTAACAAGATGGATTTTTCGGGATGTGACATCGCGAGAATCCAACTGCAGTACGAGTTTAGTATTCAGTCCCAGCTCAGCCGTCAGGAAATGTCTCACAGTGAGAGAGAATAATATGATTCCAGTGAAGTCTGTGTAGTTTGGGCCCCTTATCGGGTTTGACTCTGTCTTTTATACGCTGCCATTAATAGATCAGTCTCATGCACACTCCATAATCACAGTTTATTATCTTGGCTCATTGAAATGCGGTTTAATTATAGCGTCAATAAATAAAATAAAACCCTTCCAACCAGTAATTTTGACAAAACTTGCAATTTGAATAATTGTCGCAAAGCATTTGAGAACGTTAGCTCTTGAGCCATAAGGGGTTGTTAAAGTGGCATGATTGTTGAAAAGGTTACTTTCCACCCTACTCTCCAATGTTTCTATGTCTTATGTGACTAATACAGACAATATATTTTTTCAGTTGGTCCAGGATTGAGGGAGAACGGCTGCAGACGGCAGCTGCTAAACGGGCTACAGTGTGATGCTCCCAGGCAACTCCTCACTGTCACTGTACTAGAAGTGCTTTGTTTGCCCCTGATGGGCTCAGATGTGTCCGACAGCATTATGGAGAGAACCCTACAGAGAGATAAAACCATTGGCTTGATCCCATCTGTTTCCATCCGTATACTCTGACTCGAAAACACAGGCCTCATCCACATTTTCAAAATCATCTAAATATTAAGCTTTCTGATTTCCAACACAAGCTCTTAACCCGGCCGGCTCGCAATGTTTCCACCGTTGTCTTCTCACAACGTGATCACAGGGGGAAGAAACACTTTCAGTGGACATAACTGACGGTGACAGCTCGCCCTCGATAGATTACACCGCAGCTCGTTTAGCGGCAGCTGTCTGCAGCGCTCTCGCTCAACGCTGGACCAAACAGTTCCCAAATTGTTGTTGATATAAGAGAGTTACAAGACAAAACATGGAAAATGTTATTTACTTATTTTTTGGCCAGTAATGGAGCAACAGTAACAGTGTCATGTCAAAGTGCTCAATGCCTGATTCAGTTGTATGTGTGGTGAGAACCACAGCTGTCATCCAGATCAGCTAATGCGCTACAATTAAATCTGCAGCGTCTGATTAATTAATGCTATTTAGCATTTGATGAACATTTCTCCTGCCTCCCGTTCTTTGCAGCCATTCATCTCCTCTGCTTGAAGTAAAGGAAGCTTTCTGCAGACCGCCCTCCAGTGTCAGTGTTTCGTTACCCCGGGGGGCTGAAGGGCTGAGCTTCTCTGCAAACAGCTTTTGTCTTGATACATTTTAGAGTTAGAAAATAACATTTCACCACCAAAAGAGGAACATTTAGTTGATGGCTGTGGCTCCACGGCTCCACAGTACATGCATTTGTAGTTTCCCTCATTATAGAATAAGTCTGGTAATATTCTATATTCAGTTGGCGGCTTGTCGGTCTTTAACGGGGGATGTTTCCCCCCCTGCTGACCTTTTCATCCCGTACTAGCAGGGGGTTGTTTAGTTGAATATGTTGATTCATTGATTCTTTATCTTACTGAGGTTTGAGAATCTATGACCTCGCCTGTGGCTCTGAAATATCAGTAGCCTCCGCCGGTCAATGCCGCCCTCGACAACGCCGCATGTAAAGCTTTCAAGAAGTGTCTCTCACTGTGCTGTCGGCTAACAGCCGACGATGCTCACGGAGCAACTCTACGACGCTACGATGCTGTCGGCCGGTACGCCGTTTTCAGCTGTTACTGCAAGCAGTGTGCAGCAGCGGCCTGGTGATAGCCAATAAGGGACGCTCACGTGCACTAACATGCACTAAAAGCGTGCACGGTGAGCCCGGCTATGTAAACAAAGCAAGGAGAAGCTCTAATAACATCACACACAGAGGGAGCGTGACTTCACTCTCTGCTCTGGTAGATTTTACTATATCCTTACATAGCAAATAGTTGTTTCCTGCTATATTTATGCTCAGAAGGTTATACGTAAGTACGGAAACACGTCACAATTATCACTGAGGATCTTCATGAAAACTCAACAACACTTTGGGGAACAAACACAGGTCTCCTGGTTGAAAGTCCTGTGTTTGTTTGTGGATGGAGAGGCTGGATAGCAGGTGAACAAGGCGGATGCGTATTGGTCATTTTGCTAACAAGGGGGATGACATCTCCCCTCGTGTCACCTACTGGCTTTATTGTTCTTGCTATCATTAAATCCCATTGAAAAGACCAAAACCAACAGTACTTTTTTTATGCTTGTGTCACCAAACCATCCTTCATTCACAAATGCGATATTTCCTCCTGTTTTGATTCATGTTTTAGAACATCATGACGCATGTTTAAAAACATTTACGTCACAGACGGTGCAGAGAAGTCAGAGAGAGTGTTGGACAGAATAACTCGTTGGTGTTGATCTTTTCGAGGGATTTGTTACCAATAAAAATAAGAGTGTATATAGCTTTACCGTTCAACTTACGGCCCTCTTAGTACATTTTTTTTATACATGGCTTCGATCAGAAGCGACCTTTTCAAAACTGTCTGACCTTCTCTCGCTGTTGCTTTTGTTAGAGTAAATTTCTTGACTCGCTGTGCTCCGTGAGCTCTCAGGAGTTAGCAGTCAGCCTGTTTTCCGTCACAGGAGGCTGACCTTACTCTATTTTCCTCAGCCCCTTTCAGAACAACTACCGTCTCTAAGTGACTATAACTACCAATCCGTGCTTTTATCTACTCGTTTTTACTATTAATGACGGCCATCACAACATCAAGTCCTGTGGAAAACTGGAAGCACTATTTCGTGAACTCTGGCAATAAACGTCTGCCGAGGAGAAAAATATACGACCTATTGAGGTGAAATACTCGTCATATCGAGTGGTGAAAGATTGGGGGGTATTTTGGGTGTCCAGGATTTCAGAAGTAAAAGTCCCGTGGTACTTGGGAGTACTTCCAATGCTTGGATGGACATGAAACTCTCTTGGTTGAGGCATTAGAGCTAAAGATATGCACATTTTTGTTGTAAAAATAAATGGTATAGTTTAAGGTACAGGCATAGATAGAAACTTAAAGTTGAGAAACAGCATTTTCACTCTGGTTGAAACTTTCAATCCTGTTTCCCTTGCTCACCAAGCTGTAAATGTAGTTCTGGGTCAATGTAGAATGATTTCAGGATCAATGATGCTGCGTTTTCTGTTTTGCTGTTGGGAGCTTCGGGGCCAATAACCTGTACCTTTTGAAGCTGCCAAAAGAGAGAGGAAAAAAATACAAAATATATAAAATATAGTTGAAAAAAACATTATGCAGCAAAAAATAATTTGCAGCAATGTCACAACAGAGGTGGAAACGACTGCTAGCAAACAATCCTGAATATAAACCATATAGGTTTTAAAAATGTGCTTTGCAGGAAGGGACTTTGTTCAACATGCTAGTTTGACCAAAAAGGATACACACGATGTAAACAGAAACTCTGTCTGTAAGGAAAGTCCACAGGGCGCCTTTAGAGCTGCAGTAATGGGGTTTTTTGGGTCACTAGGGGGCACTAGAACCCACAAACAAGCTGACAGGCACACATCCCAGATATATTATTGCCTTATTAAGTTCACATGTCAGCAAACAACTGCCTATTTACACACACAGCGGACACGGAGCAACATTAGCATTCATATGAAGTTGGTTCTCTCCAGTTGGCGATTAAGTCCAACTTTCACTCTCTTTATAGCTCTTCTGGCTCTTTGCTTTCGTTACAAACTGAGAGAACAACATATGCATCTCCTCAGTTGCTAGGTAGTTTTCTAGACTCTGGCTTATTTATTTTCCTGGGTGTAAAACAAGTTGCCCACCAATTTAGATTCACCTTTGGTAGTGAATTAAATTTGCAGGTAAATAATATTAATACAAATAGTTTAAGCAACTAAGTAACTTTTACATTAGAGCTGTGGTATTCAAACCTGGTCTCACAAAAATATAATATTCCCACACAATGAAACTGTGTCGTTTTCTCCAAAATTATTTTCTACATTTCACAATTACGCTTCTAATCAGTCCAAGGTCCAAACACGGGACTTTCACACAGGAGACCACTGTTTCCCATTAGAAACCAAAAGTCAACATTGATCTTTTTAAATTAACATCTTTATCGTAATTGACATAATAAACAAAAGCCAAACCGAGATGTTTTACCAAACCTAACCCGGTATTTCTGTTGCCTAAACATAACTAAGTACTTTTAATTTGTTTTGTTTCAATTTACGACGTAACCACGTGTTCAAAACTGCAAAGTGTAATCCGGGAAAAAATAGATTTCCCTCAAACCGTAATAGAGATTGCAGTTTTAGTTTTATGCAAATTAAATTTTGTAGGAGACAGAGTTGGGTGTGCCGTTAGTAACCTAGCAACCTATTAGCCTCATCATTGTGTCCAGAGGAGAGGAAATGTCCCTGACCCAGCGACAGCGAGAGGACAGCTCAACAGCAGATGCTCGAGAGTCATTTATCTCACTTGCACTTTGACACTGAAGCCGTTATTTTCTGGCTTCTGCACAGAACAGCTCAAGCCTCTTGCACCAAGGCAGCTGCACCAAACAACTCATAAATGGAGCCATTTTAAAATCCGAGTGTGATTTATGAATGTTGTTCTGCCTGAAGTGCAGCGAAAGATCCAAGTCTTTCACAGAAAAAAGGCAATTTTTCATAAAAGATCTAGCAACAAGGCTTTATTATTATTAGAATAGAATAAAATATCTGTGTAAGTAAGGCAATGATCTGACTAACACAACACGGTATCTAACCTGAAAGAGTGCACGCTGAAATGTGTTTTTTAAGTCACCACGATAGTCTGAAAAATGTCCCAATTAGACAAAAAAAGCTAATATTTTTCCAAAAGACCACTACCACAAAAACAAACACCCATAGTTCCAAAGGACCATTGCTCCTAAGATACACTCTTTCTGTGCAACAAACAAAAAAACATATTTTTTGTGACAGTTTGGTTAAAGGATTTCATTGTTCAAACCGACCAAATCGAGGTCGGTGTGAATATTTTTCAATGTGTATAAATGTTCTGCAGGACGGTGCAAGCCTTCAAAACAACCCTCATAATTGTGCAAGTTTTTGCACAAACTGTTCTTTGTGTGAAACTGCGTTGAAGCTGCTCATGGCTCTCAGTAAAGAAGGGTCTTCAACCCGCAGTTCATTTTCAACATGTCTCATCCCTTTCTCCTGTTGTCTCTCAATAATACACACATTTTAATTGTCAATCTGTGTCATATCCGTCCAGTTTGTGATGCGGCAAATTAATCACTGTGTGCCAGGCAGAAACTATTGATGTGAGCTTGCTACATAATTGCCTTTTTTTCTCTCCCCTAAAACATTTCGGTCTCTAAATGATTGTATATATTCTCTTATTAGACAGTCTAATAGCACCCTGGATTATTACATTGTTAATTTACAAAACAACAACAGTTCATTTTAAAGCAGCAACCAGCAGGTTGATTTTTTACATGTTTTGACATGTAGGAAAACATTAATTAAAACATTATCAAATAATGTGCAACCTTCGTATTTTAAGGGCAGTACATTACATTATATTTGTATATAAGTAATGCAAGGGAAGAACATATGAGATGGAGGTGTTGAATTAATGCTGTGCCGCTGTGCCGTCATCACAAAAAACTAATTTTCATGATTGCTTTTTTCTCAACTTTTTTCTCTGCATCTCTCACATGAAGTGGGAGAGAGGTGCTGTTAAGTCTGGTTGAACCGAGCACTGGAGCGTTTACCCCCTTAGTGCGGTACATTTGACTTGGTTTGAGTGCCGGACTCAAACATCGGTGCGGAACAAACAACTGCTCTCTGGTCCGCCTCGACGGGGGGTCTTGGGCTGCTGTCAAGTGAACTCTGGAGTGGCTCATATCGTTCTAACCAATCGTAGCATGAAAGCACGGTGAAATAAGCAAGCTAGTTAACGCTAACCAGCTCTGAGCTAAAGGAGTACAATTTAACAACCTAATGCTTCATCCAAACACTTTGAGACGGTTAAAAAAGCACATCGCCAGCATCAGATGAGCGACTGCTCCTTTTGGCTCATTTTCTGTGTGTTCCAGTGTAGCATCAAATATCAGTAGAATTAGATAGTTAGCTAGCCAATTAGCCAGCCACTAAATTAGTCAAATGGAACAATTGAATGCTTCATCCGAATGAGTACCGTTTTTAAGCTAGTTTTCTATACATTCCAGTGTAGCATGAAAGCATGGTGGAATTAGCTAGCTAGCTAGCCAATTAGCCAGCCACTAAATTAGTCAAATGGAACAATTGAATGCTTCATCCGAATGAGTACCGTTTTTAAGCTAGTTTTCTATACGTTCCAGTGTAGCATGAAAGCATGGTGGAATTAGCAAGGTAGCTAGCCAATTAGCCAGCCACTAAATTAGTAAAATGTGAACACTTTGCTTCATCTGTACAGTCTTGCAGCAGTGTAGGAAAAGTACATCACACCTGCCAAGGTAACTGTTGAGTTGTAGGAGGAGCCAACTGTGTGACCGATAATCAAACAACATTTCCACCACATGAGTTTTGAATACAATTTCTGGACCATTTGTATTTGGCCTTTGTGAAGGTAAACGGGTCCAGTTGGAAAACTGACATAGTTCAGTATGTCATCCTCGCATTGGTTCGATTCGGGTACCGGATCTTCGGGTGTGAACCCGTCCTGAGGCACAAAGAAAAGGTAGTGGAAGTGAAATAAAATGTAGTTATCATGTTTGCCAGCAATTACCTTTGAACCTCGTGTTCTATTAGCCTTAATGAAGTACTTGATAAAAGCAGTCACTGCAAAGTGCTAACTGCTAATTATGACAAAGGTCTGAGTGAACTGAGCGAAGTCTAATTGAGCTGATGTGGCTGTTGAAATAACGAAACAAGAGAATAATTACACTAAACAAGCCACATTTCTGCCTTTGCTCCACCTGTGTGAAGCTACTTTCAATTGTGAAAAATAAAAATAAAATCACTTCTGCTGTTGCATTAAGAAAATACTCACATACTGTATATTGATCATGATGTAATCATCACATTATGACTGAGTCTGCATGTGTACAGCCCGTATTTATGTCGTATTTATGTCGATGAATAAGGATTTTTATAACGGCATTTGAGGACGGCAACTGTCAGATCAGCCTC
The DNA here is from genome assembly GCF_910591455.1 of Pholis gunnellus. Lineage (NCBI taxonomy): Eukaryota > Metazoa > Chordata > Actinopteri > Perciformes > Pholidae > Pholis > Pholis gunnellus. The sequence goes on from NC_136539.1 coordinate 22,173,132, forward strand.
TGCAAATATAGTCACAGACTGCAAGTGTGATGCACCTGGAATAGATGTTTTTTATCAAGTCTATTGGTAAATGTTTACGCTTAACTTCAGCAGAGTGTGTAATGCTTCATTTACAAGTGCTTGTAGTGTAAGTATCACCCTTGAATGTTAAGTATACACACAATACACAATGACAAAGTCAAACAAATCACTGGATGCAGTATCTCTGCTCACGGGCCTGATGTGGAGCAACATGTGGGGAAAAAAGATCCAAAAAAACATCTTGGAATCCATCAATAAACGATTTGACTCGCTCGAACACATCTTTTGTAACACTTGTGAATTCACAGGTAACCCTGACAGAGAGAAATGTTTACAGCAGGGGGATCGATCCTCTGACCAAGTTCAAACAAAGATCAATGACCTGGAAGGAAGGTGATGAAACAACATCAAGGCGGCGGCGGTACAGTGCCGGCAGAGAGTTATGGTGGTAGTTTGGGAAGTTCCTGCAGTGAGTCCAAGAAAAGACATAAACTACGTGCGTCAATCCACTCTCACATAGAACGTCTGTCAGTGACTCTAGAATCCGATCTTGAGATGTCTGATGAACATTGATTTGTAACCTCTTCTCCCCCTTTTGGAGTTTATGTTGCTAAAAATAAAAACTTGATTTGGAAGTTGACTACGCTATTTCGTCTGACAGACTGTACATGAGGAATGTGATATGATTTCAGAGTGAATCAATGTTGGAGTCAGCGGTGAGTGAGCTGGAGATCGGCTGAGTTTAACAAAAGCACGGCTTCAAATTCGAACCGAAGAAAGAGATTATACTGAGCCCTGCTTTTCATGTGCGTCAGGACCGGCTTTCTTTTTTTTTTTTGTCAAGAGAAACCTGCAGCTTGGATGTGGTTACTATAGATTTTACAGACACTATGGATAAGCTCTTTAAAGGCAGGAAACCGGAGAGAAACCATGCAAAAGCTGTCATGTCAGCACATTGCACGGCGTGGAGCTCCACTTACAGCTTTTGCTTCAAACACAATCACAACCACGGCTACATTCATTATTTATATGTCTCTGTGTGGTAGGAAAAAAAAATCCACTTTGCATTTCCACAAGTCTTAAGAACAATACTTTGTAACACTGACTCAGACTTCTTGTTTTGAGCACTGGACAGATAATGATGGCACAGCAGGGTCACTGATGAGACCCTGCTGTGAGTGCAAACCGACGATTTCACCTTTTGTGACTTTTCTTCCAGTTGTGGCTTCAAAGCTGTGTATTCTGAAACACCAGGCTGTGAAAATCTAGACCTGTGAAGGCAATCAGTGCACAGTGTGTGCTTATTTAGGTTTGAAGATAAACCTGCTTTGTGGAGGGAATTCATTTTTGTATAGTCCAAAATCACGAATTACACATTTGCCTCAGAGGGCTTTACAATCTGTAAACATGCGACATCCTCTTGTCCCAGAACCCCTCACATCAGAACGGGAAAAACTCCCCCAAAAAAACCCTTAACGGGGAGGAAGGAGGGAGAGACCTGTGGGAGAGCAGCAGAGGAGGATCCCTCTCCCAGGATGGACAGAAGTGCAACAGATGTCATGTGTACAGAATGAACAGCATAACACAGTTACAACACATTCAATGCATATGACAGAACCACGGCAGGAGGCAAGACCAGGTCCAGGTATAACCAGGATCCACAGGAACCCGTGAGGTCACCGAGACTCTGGTGAAGAAGCAAAATCAATAATGTGCATTAATGGTATATCAGTAATATAAAATAGTAATGTGAGTAAGGATGAAAGTGATATTAGCAGTGGGCGTCAGCAGGGCCATGGCGGGAGGAAGGACCGGGGTCCAGATGAATCCACGATCCATGGAACCTGTGAGGAGAGAAAGCTCAAAGACTCCGGGGAAGAAACAAAGCCAGTGATGTGCGTTCAAGTTGATTTGGTCTTCCTCCCTGCATCACTTTCTGTCCTAGTTTCAAATATCATTGTATAATTATTGAGCTATTTTTGCCCAAGTATTGTAAAGCAAAGTCATTGAATGCGAAACGTATCAAGAAGTTTGATATTGTTTTTAGTCACTGGTTGTCTCAGGAGGTCTTATCTAATAATTGAGAAGCTGAACTAGAAGAAGAGCGATAGCGTCCACGTACATGTGGCTTCTACAAATGAATACAAACAGCGACCTTCTGCTGAGATTGTGATGGATCATGAGTGATACATCTCATACATAAGGTAACTTTCTGTATCTGCATGTATTTGTTAACCTGAATGAACTGAGACTAACGCAGTGTCTGGCAGTCTGTCTGAGGTAAAGCTGTTGTATCGCCTAAAGCTTTGTTTATACAGTACGCACGCTCCGAGCATGAGCGGAGGCGTTTGTACTCTGTGCGCTGCCTTATTCTCCCAAACACCAGAGGGCGAACAAACAAAGTGAACTGTGAAGAATCAAAAAAGACAACGAGTCGGTGCAACCGTCCAAGAACCATAAACCAACCTGCACAATGATGAGGAGGGATCGTAATTATCTGTAAACTCATATCTCATATTCATGGACTACTTTATTGCCTTTATGAAAGCCCGAAGTATTAAATGTATTACAATGAAACAAAGGTTGAATATCCTGTAAACAATTTGATTTGGCTGCAAAATATTTACTCAAATAAAGATGTTTTAAGACCTCCTGTTTCTAAAGCATCTTAACATGAATTGGCCTTCTTTGTATAATCCGTAGACATGTAAAGACATGTGAATAGAGCTTTTATCAGTGAACTATCAGTATAAACTAAGCTTAACGCTCCTGTAAGATATGTTATCATGTTTCCTTTTAGTGAAATGCTCTGCGTGAATTGGAGTCTTGAAGTGGAGACTTACTGATCCTCCGTGTTGTTGTGCGGTATAGTGTGTATTTGAAATACGTCGGTTCCGCTCAACATGACTGGTTGATGCCTAAATTTGCAGTGCGAAAGCTCAGAAAAATCGACCTCGCTCTGAAAATAAATGATGAAGCTTTTTTGTTGTGAAAGGACTCAAGACAAAAACAACCGTTGGAAAAAATTGCTTTGATGTGTAAATTAATCGCATGAAGAAAAGAAAATGTTCCCGGTGTGTAACGACCTTTAGTGGTAAATAAATCCCCCAGACCTAAAAAATCAAATGATTTTCACAAGTACCGCCCGTGTCGTGACCGAGGACCTGGTGGTTTCATTTCAGAGGAGCAGACAAGAGTCCTCCAAGTGTCTCTTTCCTCACACTCATCACAAGACGAATTATACCAGACCACATTCAGACTCTGTGGCCCGACGTTAACATAACACAAAATCATATAATTTGGATTTAATGGGCTGAAATAAAGCAATCCCTCAAAGGTTACAGGGAGATTTTCCCTTTCCCTGAAATGACTTGTGGCAATTTTCTGTCTGCAGATTGCAGGGCAGGGAAGGCTGCCCAGAGTTCGATAAAAGGTTTATCTTCAACTGGACCATTTCTGGACCATCCGGTTTTATGTGTTTATGTCTTCACTCATTCAGTTTTCGCTGAAAAATCTATCTGTGTGTGCCACTTGAATTTAATCCGGCAGACTGGTGTTTGTGTCACTGGGTTGTGGGGTTTTGGTGACGTAAGCCTCACGGCAACTCTTGACTGTTTTAGCAGCACATGTTGAGGCTGCACCGCTCTGACGTATAGTTGTGACATCACCGAAAAACATGATCAGTCAAAGGAAAGTGGAGCGAATTTGTCTCTGACCGAAGGACTTAAAAGTGGCTCATGTTGGGGAGAGGTTGGGCTTCACTAGTCTGGTCTAAATGCATAAGCCGTGGCCTTTCTCCAGGGGCCTCCCATCACCTTATAAATCAAACCAATGTCTGTTTTATACAGCAGTGATTGGTCATTTCTGCTGCAGGTCTTCAATCCTCCGTCCTCCAATATTAATTTCCTCTCCACCTAATAATTCATAACTTCCATCGATCCTGCAGGCCGATAATCTCACACTCTGGTCGATTCGGAGGATACAGCCTCTGAATCACAATCACGGGAGCAGAGTTGCTCCGAGTTGTGCACAAAGTTGAAGTTGTTGTGCGTGAGTGTGACTAATAATCAAGGTGAAGCGAACAAAGCCTCTCCAGGAAAGTGGCAGTGACGGGTATTAGTCCGGCGCTCGGAGGTTGGCAGCGGTCAGGGGATCGGATGGGATGTCTCCTTTAATCAGGGGACTCTTCGCATGCCTTTCACTGGATGCCAGATCAATTTCACACTTTACTTAGAGGGAATTTCTCAGCCTATTTCCTAACAATAAAAAAAAAAACGGCTGAATCCACAGGTTCAATACAGGATTGAATTAGGATTTTGACACAGCAAATGACAAAGTTAAGTGATGGGAAAAAATATCTTATCAGCTCTTTAAATATTGTTGACTAAGAAAATGCAGTTCACGTAATAAATAATAGAAATATTACTGGTGCAATTTCCAGATGGGTAGATGTCAAGGACAGAGAGTATGCAGGCGGATGTGTTTGGATAAATGTTATGAATCTGCGGGCCGGACCATTAATCTTTCCCTGATCCACCTGACCAGGTTATACTCAATGAGTCCTCCAAATGAAGAGATATGAGGGGCCGAGTAAAAAGTGACCTTCACAGGTCACACTGCTCACCGGTTCCCTTCTCTGCTTTTCTTCTCTCCCTGCAGAATAAAACACACACACACACACACACACACACAGAGCTCAGGCATACTGGATGAAAGCTCCATGTGTAGTTACATTACATGCTGTGAATCACTGTGTGCAAACAGCAGAGCGCCTTCACCCATGTCAACATGCATCCGCAAATAACCGGCCGTATGCCGAAGAAATAGAATGCATCACACTTGGCTTGCTAATAAACAGTCTCATTCGGTTGTAGAGAGTCTCCAGGGGGCGCTGGGGATCATCATCACCACCATAGGGCCAACCCCCCTGCACAACTTCTGTAACAACACCTCCAGAACCCAAGTGACCCCTTTAGAGCTTTTAATAACTCAGGCACTCGTCTCGTCAAGTATTCGTAGCAAGAGCTACGAAAAACTAATGCACCGTCATTCGTAGATATACCACAACATGATGTTTTATGTTGTCCACAAAGCTGCTGCTCACCTCGTTCGGTTTTGAGTAGGGCTTCTTCTGAGGGGGATGGAGCAAAAACTTGGAGATTTAGCCAACAAGTTCATTCCACCAGTCACAGACTGCAACTACCTTCCATGGTGAAAGAAATCAGTCACCCTTTTCTCATCAAACTTCTGCCTCTTCACTCGCAATTCACTTTGGAAGTACAGTTCCCGTCTGGTCTGTGGGCTGGATGGTCCAGTCCACCACTATGGGTGTTTACATTTTGCCAAAACAAAAAAAGAAACCGCTGGTTTTATCAGTGGTGTAATAACACCAGTGAATGGCCCCTGTCAGTCACAGGCCCTTGTCTATACACCATGCTGTAATCACAGCCTCTCACACGGTATTATGCAGCTTCTCATCTACAGTTTGCGGGTGCATTCTCTCTGGAGGGCTCTTTCTAGAGCATGGTAAATTGGTTTCACAAACCTTTGATTAGACAATCCCCCCCTACTTCCATTATGTTTTCTGTCCATGAGTGATCGCCCGCATGCTGAGATGAAAGACCAGTCCGGGAGCCGAGGCGATGAGGCGAACGGGACGCGATAATGAAATGAAATGAGGCGTGAACATCGTCTGTTGCTGTTATCACTTAAGAACATGGAGAAAGGGTAAAGGGACCTGAGAGATCTTGGCTCTGCCTAATTCTTCACCACCTCAATGGGCCCTCTGCTATCTACTGATGTTGGAAGGTTCATCTATATGCTGAATACATTTCAGCACATTTTGATTCAGAGTCTCTGGAGAGAGAGAAAAAGGGAAAAACAATTTGTCTAGCCTCAGCCCTGTGTGTATGTAAAGCATCAGCATAGTTGCTGAAGCACATTTTGACAAATTGGCACCATTAAAATTATGCCGAATTGGCTATTAGCAGTTCCTGTTTAAAATGAACCCATGAATGTGCAGATAACTATCACTGGATTATTTTGACCTAAAAATGTGATGATTCTCAGGCAAGTTCTGGAGTTAAAATAAAAGGAGCAGACTGTTCTATAGTCCTAAGCAGCATAATGGACGCTGATTCTCGACAGACATTGGACATCCCTGCTCCCTTATAACATGAAAATATGTGTAAAGCGTATGTGTGTTATGTGTGAGTAATGAGTACGAGAAGTTTAGTAATTTCCAACAAAGTGCAGCAATTAGGTGCTAAGGGGTTTTTGAAATGCCGTAATTACCAAATTACTATAACTAGCTTCCCGTTGTCTTCAGAACACCTGTACCTCAGTCCTGAGTAATAAAAGACAAGATGTGTGTTTGAGCAACATGCACGCTTATTTATGATGACGTTGCCTGAAAAAGAGTGTATTGAAATTAATTATTTCAGAGTCCCATTGGAGGTTTTCCGGGCACGTCCAACTGGGAGGAGAGGATTATATCCCCCAGCTGGCCTGGGAACGCCTCGGAATCCCCCAGTATGAGCTGGAAAATGTTGCGGGCGAGAGGGAAGTCTGGGTCAGCCTGCTTTGCCTGCTGCCACCGCGACCCGACCCCGGATAAGCGGAGGAAAATGGATGGATGGATGGATGGCCAGCAGCTAACCGCTAAAAAAACAAGTCTTGAGTAAGGATTTTGCCCGTCCGAGACTTCTACAAGAGTAGAAGTTAATGAAACTGTAACCAACTGTAAAGACTGTATAGTCCTTGACTCTAGTGTGGAAAGGACCCCTGAGTTCCCAGCAGCCTTACAGCATTAATGGGAAGTCAGCTCTGGCTTTGAATCACAGTGAATGTAACAAGTTGTCATTTGGAAGCATGTGGCCCATCGCGTAGAGAGCACAGAGGAGCCCCGGGACCGGCATCAAGCAAGAAAGCTTGTACGGATAGAAAAAGGACAAATATAATCTCTGCTCTAAAGTTTTTCATTTCTTACTGTCTTTTTGAGGAGCTTATACTTGAAGTCAGAGTCATCTTTAGGGTATCAACATTTGAGCATATCTAAACAACAAAAGCGTGCTCATTTGAATGTTGAAATATGAAACTGAAATAAACTTTGTATCTAATCCCAACTCCCCCTTCCTGTTTCACATTTTTAGTGTGTAAATTTGTGAACACGTCGCGTAGATGTTTCCTCTCGTGGGATGCGACACAAATCTTGTGTGCTGCATATAAATATTCTAATACAGATCACAGCAGGTGGTCGGCATCAGCATTGCAGATTGAGATCGGAGAATATGAGCGGACCCTTTTTTTTTCAAACCCTTTTTGATTTTGATCTCTTTGTGATCCATTACATTCTCTGCTTACCCCTTTTAGGTCTTATTTCCTATTGTTGGTGGCGGACTCCGCCATTCCCGCCCCGGATTCAAATTGCCCACCGACACGGGAAGGATTCAAAGGAAACGCAGCATCCTCCAAATTTCTCGAAATACAATATTTTTTAGGTGTACCAGGTTTTATATATTGATGCTTGTTCTCTTAATATACTGTATATGTGGTTTTGTATTCTTGTGGACTATCGTGGATGTTCGTATATTCCTAATGCAGGTCTGATGATCTGCTCGACTCTACGTGTGATCCAAGCAGTGATTTATGGTGTCACCTTCTGATTTGAATAATAGCACATTGAAAACGGTATTACTATCCACGTATCCGTAAGTGTTGTAATCTAGTCCTTGAATAATTCCTTGTGATAATCAGCGGTGCAGAGATCCTGGGGTGATTTATTATCAGCTAAAATGATAACTGGAGTTGACGAAGCATGAATGCATTAGAGGTAGAGGCTGCTGCTTGAATCCACCGCAAAAACACATACTAGTTTCAAAGAATAAAAAAAAAAGAGGAAAGAGAAAAGCTGAATAAAATAATAATAACAGTAGTTATTAACTCCATCTGTACTCCTGCATTGCTATCTGTAGAATCGAACTGGCTCATCTCAATCAAGTGGCTCTATTTATGTTGTCAAAGTTTAACCAAGTTCACAATACACGACTTTCTAAGTAGTCAGACTGCTGTGAAGTACACACGTCACAACTTGCTGTCTGGTAATCGCAGTTGTCGTGGTTTTCACTCTCCGTGACTGACCGGCGACAGGAGGTCACACACTACCACGTCTTTCACCGGGAGGCATCCCTGATGAGTGTGTCTGGTTTCACAGCTACATTTAATCACGGAAACACACACGAGAAGAAACACGGGTGCAGTCAGGCTTGTTGTTGGCACATGTGGTCACATAATAGCTTTAATAGACACATGTCTTTACCATTTCCCTTGGTTAGATCACTCACTTATGTGTTATATTTATTCATGCAAACATCCCAACACCCTAAGTGCAACAACTACTTTGGTCCATGTTACAAGTGCAACACATACAGTCAAGTTACAGGCGACCCACAACCCGGTCACTAGACTAACATCCGGCTTACAGAAACTTACATTCATGTTGTGAAACGATCAGAACTACTCGGTTAATGTTAGAAGAAAGATCATCATTTTGTTGAAATATTAGAGTACGAACGCAATTTAACTACCTCAACAAAGAAACTACCAAAACAACTTAACAACCGTTATAAAGTAACTATATCAATGTAACAACCATAACAACGTTACAATCGTAACAACGTATTTCATAAAAATGTAACAACCATAAAAATGTAACTTCCATAACAAAGTAACAGCTGTAAATAAATGAGCGTCCTTAGCGGTGTTTCTTCGGTATGTTACATAACAAGCATTCAGTCAATATTTACTTTGGGTTTCACAAAAGAAAGGAACTGTGGTCTCGTGGGTGAATGTCCTGTGTTTGTTTGATCCCTCTTCCCTCAGTGGACTTTTTCTTTTGTTACCTTAATTATTACACCACGTAGCCTACAATAACGGTTGCTTGATATACGTCATCGCTGTGTTTCGCTCGTTGTAGCCTAGTAGACGAATTGTTTTAAACAAATGCAAAATGTCCACATTCAACGTATCTGTGGTTTGCAGAAAAGAACAATGCCAATGTTTGTTTGACCTGTTTCTTGTGCTCTCATTGGCTGTAGTTCCCCGACAGACTCCACAACACGTCCAGATATTTAGCCTGCTAGATACCTGGGATGCATCGAAACAGCTGATGAATAGCGTTTTGCTTTGCTTTGCTGCGTCACCTGGACCCCGCCTCAGCTCCACCGATGAATCAACGCTTTGCCCGTTTTTACACTTAGGCTGTGTCGTCACTGACAAGATGGCGACGAGCCGGAGCCGCCCCCTTTGAGCTTCACAACAGCTCTTCAGAAGTGTGTGGCGCCACGGAGACTAGTTCCATATTCATACAGTCTCTGGTCAGGACATGTTTCCATGAATCTAAAGGACCGCTGGCAGCATCACTCAGAGGTCACTTAATATAAACAGTGCAGGATTGAATGTGTGCAGCTCTGCTACTGATATGCCACTCTGGGTTACCAAGTGGGTACCTCTTGTCACAAATGTCTTGCTGAATTAGGTCACTGTGAACTCCACTGCATTAAGCAGCGGGGTAAGACAGCAATTAGAGCCCCGTTGGATTCCCATCTCTTTTCAGTCACAGCATGTATGCTAAGAGTAAAAGCTGACCAGTCGCTGTACAAACATCCTCTGCAGCATGCCCCAATGAAATACTTGAATCTGACTGTCTGGCAGGTGTCAGGATATTATCCAAACGCAATCTCACACTGCAGACCATGTTGCACTTCTGATATGAAGCGGGTGATGCTCTGGCAGAGCGGGGTTATACCAAATTGGATGGTGTCACAGAGCTATATCTTCTTCAATTTCGGACCCGCCACTTTTTCCTCAAAGGGTCAGCGCTCTCAAGGTGATTTTAAATTGGTCAACACTGTCTCGCTCACTGCTGGTGCATTTATTAACTTAGACCGTTTTGGTCTGCTGAATTAATAATAACGACTCATTATTAAGAAATGTACCAACAGCAGATGAGACGGCTTGCAGGAGTTGGTAGTTTTTATTCAAGGTGTGCTTTCCTCCGATGCACCTTTCACATATTTGAGTTGTGCAGAGGCTTTTTCAATTTTTTGGGGGAAATTGGTTTTCTACATGTTGAACTCTACATGTCAGCTCCACATGGATTTTCCTCACCTCGAGCGATGTCAAATGACATTGTGACACACACCCTCACTTACATGTAAGACGGCTGCAGCTGTAGAGGAGGTGGTGCTTCTTTTAGTGTGTTCAGGTGTCCTGTGAGTATTTATTAAAGTGATCAAGAAACACTCAGAGGTGAGGACAGCGTGTTGATGGAAGGTTCTTCAGAGGAGGCTGTGTGGAACAAATGTGAACCCTACTGACCGAACCCTCACCCCTGTGTCATGCACATCAGCTCAGGGTCAATGGCCCAATAAGTGACTGACTGGATAAGGAACAGAGCATTTTTCGGTGATGGACTTGCATATATAGAGCGCCTTTTCTAGTCTTCCGACCAGTCAAATACACGTTCCTACACCGATGGCAGAGGCTGCCATACAAAGCTACAACCGACTTGGTGTTCAGTATCTCACCCAAGGACACTTAGACATGCTGACTGGAGAAGCCGAGGATCGAACGGCCAATCTTCCAGCTTAGTGGGCGAGCCACTCTACCTTCTGAGCCACAGTCGATGGCTGCTGGATGAGAACTGCTTGTGAAAAACTGCACTATCATAGAAAAAAAAAAGCCATATTCATAACACGGCAGGTTTTTGCTATAAGTGTCCTTGACAGTGTTCTCCAGGTGGTTCAATAACTTCGGCTCAGGTCACAAATGAGACATTGATTTATTGAAGAGGCCTTTTTTTTTCCAATTGTTGTTGGCCCATCAGGACATGAGGTAGGTCACTTTCTTTCTTTTAAATGTAATCGTTATTGACTGTAAAAAGGTGAAGGGGTCATGGATTTTAACCAATTTAAAGGAAGAACAGTTTCCACGGAGGTTTTAGTAATATTTGTTTTTTATAATCCCAATTGAAGGGATAGTGGGTATTTTGACGTGGGGCTGTATGAGGTACTTCACCATAGTCAGTGTATTATCCAAACACACCAGTGTATTTAAAACACCTGTTCAGTTTTCCTTCAGAAAGGTCTGTCTGACTGCACGGCACGGCGGTGAAAATATTTTAAGTATAGCGTACACTTGAACTGATATTGGTTATTTTTAGGTGTCTAAAATACCTTTTGCTCCTGCCCCCCGTCCACATAAGTACATTGATTTGCTCCCGTGCTGGTTCTCCAAACTCCATCTACTGTAGTAATACACGGACTCTGGAGAAGTACCAAATACAACCCCACTTCAAAACACCAGAACTATCCCTTTCATCTTTTGCCATTAACATTGATTTGAAGTCGCAATTCCAAAAGCAGAGCAGTGGCACATGGTGGTAAAATAACCCTGCTGTGGGTCGAGAGAGAATGCCTTTTACTAAATATATATTTATCATTGTCCTGCGTAGAGCTGAGTGTGTAATACCTGAAAACAGCATCCTGTCCTGGTTGATAATGTAAGTGCCATTTTACTTTATGAGCTCACACTACTGGTATATTTGCATTCAGACTACCTCCGATTTAATATTGCATAATATTGCAGCTGCCAAGTGCCAAGAAGAGTCCCCATTTGGAGGAAGATGGGCAGAGTTAAACAGTCACTATGACGGAGTGAATTGGGACGGCAGTACATTTCCTCGATGAACATGTAATCGGAAAAGGGGACGGTTCAAAACGAAGTAAAAATGAGATGCGGCAGTTGAGGAAAAGAGGGCCTTATCGTTGGGAGCAGACACGGTGATTACGGTGTGGGATGTAAGTCTTATGAAGGGCGGTAAAGGATGGAGGTGAGCGGTGCAGCTCAGTGTAAGTCAGGACGGACTCCGCTCTAATCTAACAGAGCTGCATCGGTCGCTGCAGGATCTGAAAGCCTCAAGAAGAGCAAAACACTTGATCGTTTCACTGTCAATTTAACACCTTCTCTAAATGAAGATGCATCCAACTGTTGCTTTGTGTGAATCATCTTTAACAACTGAGCAGAGCTGACTCAGTCCACTAAGTTCTTGGCTCAGTGTGCAGCTTTTCTGATTCTGAAACAAGACAAAGGGAGTCGTGCATTCCACCTCATTCTCTGGCAAACAGTGCCGGTGACAAATGGTGCTTTAAGCAGATGATTAAAGCCAATGTCCCTTTGTCATATTCACCGTGGCTAAATGACGTACGTGATCAATCCTTTGCAATTGCTCCTCAACAGATGACGCTCAAGAAAGCACTTGAAGTATTAAAGCTGATTTTTGGAATCCCCTTGTTGTAGAAAATAGGGCGATTCATCTTGACGCATACTAAATTGGCCTTTTTTCTCCGTTACGCGGTGCATCTAAAAAGCAATACAATTGATTAATTGTGTAATTACAGCCACTTTTATCTCGCTGCAGCAACTCATGCATGTTAAGGGTTCTAGAGCGGGGGATGCTTCGTAAACGGAAGGCCCCCAAACCTTTTAAGACATAATAATGTTTTAGTACCTTCTATAAAGGTTTTTATTTTAAGTTTTAAAGACTCTAGCTCTACATATTGTATGAAGGCGAAGCCTTGTCATAAGTGACAACTGAAATCATAAAAATTACATTATAAGTTCATCATTACATATTAAGTTGTATTTGTACAGCACCTTTCATACAGGAAATGCAGCGGTAGACAATTCTAAGACATACATGTATTTATTTAGGTAAATGCAAAGACTGCAGAGGGAATGGAAGAAGATTAGACTAATGGAGGTAATGGCTGAACATCAGATCATTAAATGCTATTTTCTAATGTATATTGGACTAAACAGGTGAGCATACTATGTAAGTTGAATTTATATACAACAAAAGTCTCATTTTATTTCAATATGCTTGTGTTGTTTACGTTGGTTATCTTTAGTCTTATTGTTATATTATTTCAATTTGTTTTGATTTATCTTTATACATACATTCATGCTGAATTGTTTGTAAACATAAGAATTGTTATATAAGGAAGCTGTCAACATAGGTCGCGATACTTTTCGATGCCAAAGAGATAAAAGAACAAAAAGAGAAAATCAGCTCCCATGTTTGCAGCGTGCACGTTATCATCAGCACGTGCATGAAATCAAGTCAAATACAACATTTTAAAATAATTGCAGCAGAGAAAATGAGATGGAAATGAAAAAAAACACTCAATAAAATAAGATTAACATGACAATAGCTAAAAATAAGATGAATAGAATGCATACGTTTGCCTTCACACATCACAAAAACAGAGCATGTTCACACACATCTCATCACAAACAAGCAGCTTTGATGAGACGCGTAGCAGTTGGAATTGAGGTCGTAGTGGACTCACAACAAGCCAATAAGAACAACGAGGCACTACTTTCTCGTTCAACGTGTGAATTGCAGGAGCTTCTCGAGTGGCAATATCGTGCTAAGCTCTGCTGAGCCGGGGCTGGTTGTTGCAGTCGCTCCCCCTCCACGTTCAATCACTCGCTCAGCGGAGAGAATTGAAACTCTTCCCCGCCCAAACATAATGGATGCAATCAGACCCGATCATCAATCGGTCATACAGCATCAAAATAATAAATAAAAGAGCAGGAAATAAGCAGCAGGTTATAGAGAAACTGAGCCAGGACTGTGTTCTAGTTTGTGAAAAGGTTGCTCAACACGGTGTTCAAAGAATCATACAATTCACAAAACGACACTAATTATTATGGACGTTCTTTTTCAATAAAGTACGTCGCCACACCAGCCATTTAGCAGATATTTAAATATGAATAAAATGAAATTGCCTGTTTTTTATTACAGGGATGCATTGTCAAAGGCACAGGGCCTTGTTTTGATCGGTGACACAAAGACTAAAATGTTGCTCCAGCACAAAGCCTGCCTGAAATCACAACTCCTGATATGATCAACACAATTATCACATCATGGGGCCTACAAAGAAAAAACACTACCAATAAAATAAATCTCCAGCTGAGTGAAAATTACAAACAGAAAAATCCACACAATGCATCTACTTAAAAGTTTGTACAGGAAGTAGTTATAAACATATTATAACATCAAATGTATCAAATAATATATGCGTCCGGTCCACATCATTCTATTTTAAAAAGTAGATATTGTTCAGGTATTCCATATCTTTCTGTCATTTTATATCAGGATTTTCATCCACATCACATCTTCTGTGTGATTCTTAATTAGGTCTTTTAATGTGTTGTGTAACAAATTTCAACTTTGGCGAAACAGAAGTGATGTGAACGCAGGTGAAGCGCGTTCCCTCGGTGAGCGCGACCTGGATGTTTGTGTTGCCATACTGGAAGAAACCCCCTCTTTCATTGAGCGGAGTGCCGACTTGATGTTCTTGGATCTGTTTGGAAGCTCCTCGAGAACAACATCGAACCCTAAATTTGATCCCGCTGGCCTGGACGGCGCCTGGCATGGGAGCTTCGCCGCCTGCGGTGTGTGACTGTGTGTGTGTGTGTGTGTGTGTGTGAATGTGAGGTCAATTGTAAAGCACTTTGTCTGCTTCGCACTATAAATACACTGTGTCAAAATCGACACAATTTGTTCAATAACGCATACTGTGCTCGCTTTACACAGTGCCCCATTAGTAGTTATTTTTTATATTACAGTTGAGTTATATGATATATGGTTATGTGCTGTTACTCTTTTCTAACTTTTAAATAAACGTCACTATTTGTTGCTGATTGTTAGATTATCTTGAAGCAGTGTCATTTTGAGCAACAAACAGACAGTTTTGAGGTCAAACTTGAGCTTTTTAGTAAAATAACCCTTTGATGGTGGAGAATGTTAACCCCACGTAACCCCATGATTGTGTGATTATGTTGTTGCTATATTGATATGTAGACGGCAGCCCTTTTACCGTTTTCTTCAAACTGATGATGGAATTTAAAAGACACACAATGACACAGAAGCAGATTTATTCATGAGGAACATTTCTGAGCTGAAGCCTCTCAGGTGGCTCTCTGTTATATTCGTTTTAGATTAAGCATCACTTACACGTCTCCAAATTTGTATGATCAGGTGTTACATTTTCATTATTTCAAATGAAGAAAAACAGTCTATTCTCTCTGCATATGCAGAATGAAAAGCAAGGAAGCAGACTGTCCTCCCCACCAAAAAACGTCACATAGGTGATGCAGTATAAAGTGACGAATGGGAAAAACAAACAAACACAGGACTTTCACCCAGGCAGGCTGTTCTCATCCAATATTCTCAGCTATAACTACGAAACATATTGCACCGTCATTCATAGATATCCTGCAAAATCATTATGTATGTTATTCACGTAATCGTGGACGAAGAAGTGTAAAGACCGCAAAGACCCGCGTGGAACGAGAAGTCAATGTTGCTTTAGTTGTCACGTCACTTGGTAACTTCAGTAACGGTACTTCCATAGTTATTTTAACCCAAACAAACATATTCTCCTAAACCAAACTATATTGTTCACCGTGAAGACGGAACTTTATTTTGAAAAGCATGCGTGTAATGAGTGGAGTTTCACTGGTATTTCGTAGGAAAACGCACGAAAAATGAGGAGTAACTTCTCCTCAGATATCATACGAACCGTTGTTTCAGGATACGTTGACTCAGGAGACTTCTCTCTGTGTCCCATGTGAAAGTCAACATTGACTTACTGAAATTACGAAACTTTCGTAACGTAGCAAATGTTAAATGAAACTATGATCTTTCCCTAAACCTAACCAAGTAGTTCTGTTTCAATTCACAACGTTAGCCACATGTTTTAAAAACTGTTTCACTGCAGCAGGTATTCTTGTGCGAGTCGTTGCACAACTTATCCGGTATGAGGACGAGTTGCAAGGGTACAGCAAACTTAGAATGTCTTTAAAGTTATTTTTCATGTTTTCAATGATTAAAGGGCATCGCGAAACAGCCCGGAAGATTGATGCTGAAAGCCTTTACTGAATCCGGATGAACTCCATTGAGAGTTTGTCTGTTCTCTGAAGTTTGCCAAGTTGTAAAGGTCAACAGCTCCTGTGCTGCTTTAGCAGTCTGGTTCCGCTATCTGAGGGCCATTTCTGTACATAATGGACAGCTGCAGGACACTCACTGCACCGCCACTTGGACTTTGATAAACCGGATGATGGATAGCGGTGTCAAGTCAGGCATGAGTGAGCCCCCCCAAGATGCACCCCTGCACTCTTTTACAGTGAGGCCAGGCACTGACATCAGCAGCATTAAGCCACACGGTGCACTATCCCTCCCAGCATTCACGTCACAATGCCTCACATCAGCGTTTTTTACTTATGCATGTATCGTCCGAGTGACATTAGGCTTCAAATCTCGCTGTAGATGAAACAGAATATGGACGGAAATATGTTTTAATTCAAAACAGAGATGAGATGTTTAAAGATGTGTATTTTGGGAAATCACTGTCTTCACTGCAACAGCCCTGCAGATTAAAAGGAATGTGCCAAATGCTTTGGAAAGAAGCAGAGCTACACTCCTCTGCTGAAGTGTAAGGCATCGAGTAAAGTATGTGCTGCTCAACAGATTCACCTTTCTGTTATCGGAACTTGACAGTAAAAAAGTAATTTCGGTCCACGTTTTGTCATTTTTGTGGCTCTGGGTGCCATAATTCTCCAATTCAGCTTCACCTTTTTTTGTATAGCCCCGTTCCCAGAGCTGCAAAAGCGGAGGCATGCTTGCATCTACCAAGCAGAAACTGACGCATTCATTTTTGCTGGCTGATACTAGCACCACTTTTTTCTTTTTGCCTCACAAGCAACTGAAGAATAGCAACGTCAGTCAAATCCATCTATCACGTCCGATAGATGGACGTCTGCCCAACACTTGTCCGGGAACGAGATGGCTCGACAACAACTGGCCAGATTGCTGAACGTTGTTGTGGATGTTCATGGTCTCCAGCCGGGAAACCGTTCTCACAGGAAAAATCTAATTCTGTCAAGAAACATCCTCAGCGCCTCAGAGGATGAACACCTTTCATTACTCTGGTGCTGTTCTCCATAATCTCTTATGGGATAAATCCTCATGTTAATTATTCTTTATCTCACCACCTTCAGAACAAACTCTTAAGTTTGCACTCAATTGACTTTATTTCTGCTGCAAATGTTTGCTCCTTTGTACATTTCTCTGCTGCTAATACTTGTGAAGCTGTACGCAACAACATAGACAAAGTCTCAAGACCTGGCTTTTGAATACTCAGACATGAACATTTTTTGGTGGATGGTGGTTATATTATCATTGTTGTTGATATAGGAATTACACACAGATAGAAAAGTGAGGGCGGATACAAGTAAACAACATATAGAATACTGAAATAGAGAGGTTAACTGTAGATGTGTGAAGTATAATCGTCCTTTTGGAGTCATAAACATATTTGAATCCTTACTGATATTCATGGAAACAGTAATAATGGAAGCAAACACAAGGACTGTGGGTAGAAAGGGAAAAAAACGAGTGGATGAATGAATGAATGAATAAATAGAAATGAATAAGGGGAGAAAGAAATTTCAATAAATCATCATGCGACAATAATATGATATTCTAATAATATTCTAATATAATATTCTCCTAATAATCTTTTTAGCAGTTTCAGTGTTGTGTGTGTGTGTGTGTGTGTGTGTGTGTGTGTGAGTGTGTTTGCCTCGAAAGAGTGTTAGTGTCTGCAATAGTATGTACGGTCCTATTTATGTTTGTGTATGTATGTTAATGTCTATGAATGTTGTCTGCTTGGGTCTATTGATGCAGTGGCTCAACAGCAGCTCAAGAGATTTAAGGCATTTTGAATACTTCTCATTAAATTGTTCAAATGGTTGTTTGTAATGCTGACTTTAGATCTAAGTTCTGTTATTCTAATATAAGTTCCTTGGCAATAGTTGGGGCTGCCAGTGTTGTTATTGTTGGTACTGGTGGCTAACCTGCGGCTAACTTCTTCTCAGTTACGTATGTAGAAGTGATGTTTGTGAGCTGTTTTCAGTACTTATGTTTATGTTTTACTGACTTTACATACTTATTTAAAGCCCAACCACGATGTTTTTACATTCCTATTGCTTATTGCTGCTCTGCATGCGTCATAACGCGGCTGTAGTCAGTGTTGCTTCATGTTGCTTGTACTGAATAGTGCGTCCTGTTGATGTATTACTGTAATAATAAGTAGAAAACTAGCCAGCTGCCTAACACTTGCACACATTTGTGATATATATGTATACATTTATTTCTTGTGACATTTGCTTAAATATATCTACATCATTCGGATAACAAATGCACGTCAGATATTGTATCAGCATTACTGAATCATTGTGCGAGTCCACAATATTCATGTTTCCCTTTCAGTAGTTTGTGTGGGGGGGCGTGTAGCACCCGAGATAATTACTGCTGTCAATCATGAAACATGATTTAATGAGCTCTTCGACCCCCACATAGCCCTCGCATACTAGAATATATATATATATATATATATATATGATTTGATGTCATCTTTACATAGACGGAAGTTACCTCAGGCAACATTTTTCATGCACAGGAGATTATTTAACTTTGTCTATTTGTGTCTGTAGATTTCTGTACAAATTATTGTCTTAATGTGAGTGATGAAGTGGTGAAGGTTCATGGTGATCTCTATGAGTTCATGTGTTGACCCTCTTCACCTGTAGAGTCTCTAAACGTCTGTAATGAACTAAACTTAAAGGACGTTTTCTCTGAATGAGTTTGTTCTCAGACTCTGATGATAAATCTCCACTTCAGCAGCTCTTACACACACCAAACTTTACACGTTCACTCCTCTCTATGTGCTGAAGGTTCACACAGAGGGGTTTGTTCATATATCATTTATAGTCTGATTTATACAACATTTTATTCAAAAAAGAAAATGGCCAAAACATTTTTTTATGGCTGTTAAAAGTATTTTTGGATTTATGGAGTGATACAAAGAGATATCAAAAACTCCCCTCTGTAAAACACCACGTCAACAAAATGAAACAAGAATTTTGAACTTGGCTTTCTCAAATGTTCAGCATTTCTGTTCTAGAAATTCATGCCAATCAGCACATATTTAATAAGACAATGCCTCAAAAAAAATGGTCTTACTGGAAAACTTTCATGTCGACATCTGTTCGTTAAATCTTTAGCTTAAATGTCTGAACTATAGATGTGTTGAGAATCTTTCTAGTTTGTATTGTTTAATGGCTGAATTACATTTGTGTTCATGTAAACAAAACAGACTGCCTTCCATCATGACCCAATTAACCTTCATCACAACTCAGATGTAGATTTTCTGATCTGCCGTCTCTCATTAAGGTCACACTACGTTCAGGAAACTAATACTACCGTGTGAAGGATAGCCGTTGGTTCTCCTCTCACCACCAACTGCATGAAGCACAGCCCCGGCTATAATCCTGCAATCTTTAAAAGTTAAAGCACAGTTCCTATCTTGGCAGTCAGTCTGTTTTCATCTGACAAATTGTCACTTACAAAAATCTCATTTCCTCTCTTCCGCCTTACTTCCATGTTTACTTGGAAATACTGACATTTTGAGGGAAACGGCTTAAAGATGGGAACGCCTGGCTGCTAATCATTAAGATATGTCAAATAATACAGCAAAGAGAATTTCTTTTCAAGGGATCAGCTAAATGAGGCAGCAGGAAGGAAAAAAACATTGCCAATTGTGGAAACTAGGGCAGAACTTATTGAGCCTCAGAACTTGAGCTCTGATAAAAAGGTTTCCAAATGGCTTGGTTTGTTTTGCTGTGTTTCTGTCTGTGAAATTAACTCGAGATGATAGTGTCATCCAATTACCCAAGAAGTTTGCAAGCGGGGCATCCCTGCATATTATTTGGATTAATTGGACTCAAAATAAACACCAGTGGCTGTTTGGGTGCAACCTCCTGAGCTGACCAATATGAGATGTTAGCTCAACAGTGTCCACAGAGGGAAAGGGCTTCCGTAATTAATTTACTGCAGCTTCAAAAGGAGTTGTGAAAAGAGCCTTCCGGAGCTGCGGATCAGTTTGCTTCTTTAGCTCTTCAAACCTCTGCGGGGCTATTTCACTGTGGTTTGTCTTTGCCAAGGAGCTGGGCACGGCTTTGAGTGGGGGGCCGGCCCTTCGGAGGAAGATAATCATCCCCTCTGGTATGATACCAAACACAGCTGGAGTCAGTCATTGGATAATATTTGGTCCCTCTCCTCGTCTATTTGCTAGCTTGTCACCCCACTGGCAAAGGCAGATGGTAAAAAACTGAATGTGGCAGCTTTTTAACCTCAGCAGACATTGTGTAAACGGTGAAATGACACGGAACATTAGGTTGGTGGAAGGGACGTGTCAGGACCTCGCGACCGGCTCAGCATGCTGCTCATGTCGGGCAAATTCCACACCTCACACTGTACCTCCAGTGGCGACGCAGGGAGAGGTGTGCATGTCCAACTTTTACAGGAGAGAGCAGTCTGCGTCCTGTCGCGGACCTGCAATCTGCAATTAATAATCCCCTGTATTTCAATTCATAACCAAGATCTTTAGGCAGCTAATCATAACCCTACATTACAATTAATCACCGTTTATTTGCCTTCAATACTTCCCTAACCTAAACCATAACATAGCTGCTATCTTGGGCACAAGCACAGACTTTTAAAGCAGCGAAACGCGAAACTCTCGACCGTCTGATATTTTAATGTTGGGTCCACTTCATCAGTCTACGGTGTGTACGGCCGGATCACCAGGATTGGGAGGGTTACTTTAAAAATGTAACCCGATACACTTACTCAGTACCTTTAAAATGAAGTCCATAGCCCTAATCCAAGCATTACATAATTTCAAGTAATCTGATTGCTTTCCATTGCTTTTGGATTACCTCAATACCAAATATACAAATATCAATGAGATGGCTTTTCTTTAAACTTAAAGCTACGACAAGGAACTTTCATTTTGTGTTGATTCTGGCGGCCCCCTGTGGAGGAAAGTGGTAGTGTTTCCAAGCACCAGGGTCTGACAGTCTAATACGCTCAGTAGAAGTTGGAAAATAAGTATTCGTACTCTGTCGATGTCGTTACCTGCCGTGACAGGACGGTAACTTAGTGTCAGCAGAGAAATGTGGCTGTAGAGTGGAAATATATACTAGTGTGTTCTACAGAATTAAAATGAAACTACGAGACACAAGCAAATGCAGGGATGAAATTATGTCCCAGCATCCGCCTGTCTTTGTCTCTAGCTGCAACATAATTAACACTATGCACATTGAAATATGGGCTGAAGATTTTGTTAATTATGCTATTCGCACCTCACATGGATTTTTTTACAGCTGCAAGGCAGAACTTGCACTGTTCTGTGTGATGTTGTTCTCCTTTTCTGCTTTACGTACTAAATAATTGACAACATTTCCACCCAGTAAAAGATGTTTTTCCCTTTGTGCTAGACTGTTGTCGAGAGGTGTTGCAATGTGTGTGTGTGTGCATGGTAGTATATCGTTCTTTATTTTCAAAATGTATATTAAAAACAATAATCATCTTCCTTGTAACTGAAATGGAATGCAGTTAACTTTTTTTGTATCCATAATCATGTCACGCTGTTCCAAACCAGCGGGCCACCGATGTGGTTATTTTACATTAATTGGATGGCAGCTGATGCAACACCAGGATGTTGAGTGAGAGGCGGTCCACTTAAGTCCGAACTTTACCGGTAGAGCACTAGACGCTGGACCTCGTTAACAAAAGTTAACACATTCATTTACAGTGGTAGTAAATATAGAACAAATATGTTGCTTGACATTGCAAATGGTACAGTCTGTACTGTAGATAGTGCCACAAATAACGAGCCATGGATCTACCAGCCCTCTTCTTCAAAGTATAGCTTACATCCCTAATTGAAGCGTGTGATGTTCAGCAGGGTTGTGGGTTAAACATGCAGAGAGAGATGGCTTTCTCAGATGTATATTTACCCCGTCTCCGGCAGAATGATTCAACTAAGCATGAAAGCCATCTTTAATTAGAATGTGACGCTTTTAAGTAGCTGGGAATATGGTAAAAGCATGTAGAAATGGAGAAAATGGTATTCAAATCCTTTTATTTTCCTCGGGGATGACCCCCCACGCACTTTATTGTGTAAGAGTTGGAGCTCCACTGTGATGATGAAATAAAAAAAGGATTGTCTTCTTTTGTGAACTTAAAGCTTCATCAGAATAAATAATGTCCATGTAGCGTCTTTTTCCGGCAGAAAAGCGTCAGCATTCAACGAAAAAGTGCTCCAAGTAGGCAACCTCCGGTCCTGTCGACTGAAGCCGATGCTGAAGTGTCTTAAAGCTGCATTCTCTCTAGTGTCCACCAGGGGGCGACTCCTCTGGTTGTATAGAAGTCTATGAGAAAATGACTCTACTTCTCTCTTGATTTATTACCTCAGTAAACATTGTAAACATGAGTTTATGGTCTCAATCTCTAGTTTCAAGTCTTCTTCAATACAGCATGATGTTCATTTAGTAAATGATGGTCCATTTAGAGTCAAACAGACCATAAAGCAGGGGATGCTTTAGGGCGGGCCTACACAGTGATTGACAGATCTCCACCAGAGACGTATACGGCGTCTCTACGTCACTCCTCCACTTTCCAAATATGGTCACTTCTGTCCATTGGTTGCCAAAAAACAACAACATGGCGACGGCCATAATCAAAGATGGCGACTGCAAAATCGCCGACCTCGAGGCTTCAAAAACATCGGTCCACAAACCAGTGGGTGACATCACACTGACTGAGTCCACTTCTTATATACAGTCTGTGGCTCCAAGCAGGGTTTTTTCTGTTTCTGTTACAACAACATCTTGAAAACGTATCTCAACTAACCACCGTTGTATGATAGACGAGCATTGCCCCTTTGCTTTGTTATTTTCATTCTGTGCTACTGTAGATGTTTGTTTTTGTCTTTGTTTTTTCACAGTGAGCGGCACTCTTATCAGAAATAATTTGTTGACACGGCCACTAAGTCTAGTATTAGTATTAGTCAAGTAGGCATTTCTTCACTTCCTGGTCTTTATTTGAGGTTAGAGAGTTGTTTGGGGGTACTATGGATTAGTATTCAAATTGATTGCAATCTTGACAGGAGTTGTTGAAAGTATGGGGACTGCTGCTTGCACAACAACTGCAGGATAAAAAAAAAAGAAAATGTCCACAAACGAGAAAAGCTGAACACAAATAAAAAAATAAATTGAGGATGAAAACAACTGTGGACCTTGTTTTTGTAGAGCTCTCAAGTCTTTGAGCCACTGCAGGGAAAGGCAGCAACACTTTTGAGAGGTTGAAGAGAGAGGAGACGTGCTGTGCCGGGTTAAGACGAAGATGACAGTGAGCTGTTCAACCTCAAACACAGCTTTGGACTGAAAAGGTCACTTTGTGATTGTGGGGGGAACTCATTGAAACCAACAGGTGTAAAGAAACCTGAGCTGCCCGGCATTGACAGTGACTGTGTGGAGACGAGTGATCATCAAAGCAGGAGGTGAGCTGACCTATCCACAGGGAGACACTCAGGATGTGAATGGCAGTGAATGGTGAATGAGTCCCACTACTTGAAGGTGCTAAAAAAACAACCGGTCTCACATATTACCGCTGTCACACCAACTCAGATGAAGCTCGCACTTTGTCAAATATAATGCAGCCGGCAAACGTTAAGAAGCAAAGTAACAACCACAGACTGTATAAAGGAAGTGGACGTAGTTGTTGTGACATCACCCGTTGGTGTGTGGACTGATGTTTTGAAGCCTCGAGTTCGGCGTTTTGGACGTTCAGTTTTTGGGTTTGTCCGTTCTGGGCTTCTGTAGAAACATGGCGGACTCTGTGAAGAGGACCAGCTCCCAGACTCATTCTAAGTAACAAAAACACAACAACTCTGTAAACATAGGTATGACTGTTATATTCCATGTAGGTAAATCCTTCACACTGGTCTTTTTAGAGTGGCTGCTATGACATTGCAGGTGACAGTGTCTCCTAGGCCAGGGTTGCACCAACAAGTATTCATTTAATCTAAGTTTAGTTCTAATAAGAATTTAGTAAATTAGTAAATCCAGATTTCAAATTAAGCAGAGCGATTTTGCACAATTCAATTCAATTGTAAACCCACGTTTAAACTAAAGGTAATTAGAGTTTAATCATCATGATGCTTCCTAACAATTTCTTGCATATTACAATAAATACATTTGTGCGCTTTGTCGGGAGCTAGGCTATCACGTTACATTGTTTGCTAGCTAGCTAGTTAAAAAGTCATTCTAAAGTCACTTATGAAGACTGCAGAGAAGCTCTATTTCTCGTCCTTTGAGAAAAACTTGTTTTTAACAAAATGGAGATATTAATGCATGGCGATAACAATAGAAGATAAAAAAAACGGACGGGAAGGACAAAAGAGTCTTACTGTTGGTCTAATCTTCCCGTTCAGCTCCAGAACAGTTTCCTTTCTGAACCGGCATCATAAACCTCAACTGAGTTTGTCCCTTAACCTTCTTTGAGGGATTTTGCAGTTAAACCTCTATCTGTGTAAATGTAAAGGTAATGCTGGATCACATTTTACATTGGAGTTTAAAGTTTTGGTGCAACAGAATTAAATGTAATCTAACTTTAGAGTGAAAACTAAACTGATATTTAAAGAGAGGTTTAAATGTAATCTTTCTTAATTTCCAGCTCGTTTTAAGGTTTGGTGCAAAGTGATTTAACGTTAAACCATGATTTAATCTCTTTTTAAAGTAATTGTTGGCGCAATAAAGACTGAAAACTTAATCCGTTCAATGAAGATAGATCAATTCGAAAGGTATATAAAATAATAAAGGTTTGAGCCCCTCGACTACATTAACACATGACATATTTGTAAATGAAGATAACAAAGACATGATTCTGTACACTGGTGGCGGTGAAATAAAACCAGAAGGTGGAAAATTGAACCTCTCAGCAGAATCTCATTCTGAGGATGGAGGTGGTGATGAGGTGGGGGTGCAATCACAGTCTTACAGGTCTGAAAGTGAGGCATCACAAAGATATTTATAGAGAAGGCACTCGACAACTGATTGGTTCGTGGGACAGAAGGAAAAGACGATTGGTTGGATATGTGAGGGATTTCTGAAGGAGAGAAAGCTCTAACATCACGGGGAAGTGTGTGACAGTGACAGAAGATTGCTGTGAATGAAGATTGCTTACTGCTCTTTCTTTCTGAATGTTCACCAAAGAAAAGCTCAAAAGAATTTTGCTGAATTTTTGTCTTTCACCAAAAACAAAATTTTAACATTTATTAAAAAACAGATTTGCATGTAATTGTGTTTGTGTGTGATTATCCGTATTTACAAAATAATACAATTAAAAAGATGTTTCTAACATAGCTTTCACTATTATATTACATTATAATACAGTATTGCATATGTAGTAGGGCACAGAATTAGTTTGTACATAAGTAAGTATATAATGCAAATTTAAAAAAAGCTACAAAACGTTGATGCCTAAGAGGGACCTGAATGTCAGACGTAACCAGACACACTCCTGAAACTCTCCTGCAAAATCAATTAATGAGGTCATTTATAATTTAAAAGGATTGACCTGCACCAGCAGCTTTGCTACTTGTTAAAAGACTTATGTTGCTTTAAATCTCAGTGGAAGTGGAGGGAAAAAACCACAAGTACTTTTTTCCAATCCGCCATGAACACATTCTGCTTTCAGAAGCTGGGTGGCCACTGTTTTTGTGTCTCGTTCGCGGGATATCCAGGAGCATCTGATGCAGTTCTTCAACTGGAATATGAAGATGCAGGAGCACTGCTATGTAAGCAGGCGCCAGCCCATTTAAAACCTCAAAAAAACAAGCAATAAAATCTTAAAATCAATGGTGAAATGGACAGGAAGCCAGTGGAGGGAGGCCAGAACTGGTGATATGTGATCCTATTTTCTTTTCCCAGTGAGAAGAAGAGCAGCTGCATTTTGTACTAACTGTAGACGACGAAGAGACGACTGCTCTACACTCACATGCAAATAATTACCGTAAAGTAATCAATAGGTAATAAAAGAATGAATAACTCTCACAAGACCTTCGGGAGAGAGAGATAGGCCTTCAGCTTGGCTAAAAGTATTTACTGGTTCCGACAACTGAACTAATTATAACTAAAGATTACATCTAAAAATCCCGCGAGACAAAAGCCAAGAATACTAACAGAGGATACTAATGATCTGTTTTTTAAAGGTAAATAGATGTACATCATCAGCTAAACAACAAAAAGGAAGATGATGTTTCTTAAAAATGGACGGTCGTACTCGTCGTTTCTCGACTCCAACTACAGTCTCGCATCTCAAGTTGCTAATCGGACTGTGAACAATGAGCATCAATGGAAAAGGAAACCTTGGCCCAGATATCTGCTGTCTTCAGCGGAACCCCGGAAATATTATCCACTGCCCGAAGAGGCTCCTCCGTCGTCAGATCGATAGCTGTTTGGTTCAGAGATTGCTTTTTCCCCAACAGAACTTCCGCACAACACACAACTGATTTAACAAATGTGAGAACGATAAACTAATTGGAAATGTCTCCATCTCCACAAAAAGTGGATGAAGCCCTCGTATGGCTACAATCAGTTGTTCTTCAACATGACAGGATGCATGTGGTGCACAATGTCGCCCCTATTTCGCCATGTTCTGATGGGATGGATGTTCTTATTGTGCTGTTACGTGATGCAGCATATCCATTACTTCCATGGTTACTCAAACCTTTTGAGAATACGTTAACAGGTTACTTAACACTGGCTCATTAGAGCAGAACCACGGTGGAGGAATCATTTGGAGAAGTTGAGAGGGAGGTGTTTGTTAAAGTGGCACCAATCCCACATTGACAGTGTTGATGCATGTTGGGTACCTCACACAGGTAATAATGTGATAATGTAGATTGATCTATTAGGGATGCAAAACATTCCTCCACATGTTAGATTGTAAAACATTGTTCTGGTGCAACACACAAACCACATTTTGCTGTATTTTTCCATCCATTAGTTTAAATGTTATTTGATAAAACCGCTAAAGATAAAATGATGCTTCTCCAAAGTTACATGTAAACACCCTTTACGATCCTGTACGCAGACGGGTTCGAAACCAAGACAGAAATAAACCTAAATGTGCAACATACAAGCATAAAAGAAACAGCAGGAGATGAATAAATGACAAGAAAATGCAAAATAATCACCTGTGAATAATATATTACTAGGGCTTTTATTGTGAAAGGTAAGAAAGTAATAAAGTTTGTCGTCTTGGTTTATGAAGGCTCCACGTTGTTCCTAATTGCAGGCTAAACTCAACTCATTACACACATCTTGGTTGAAGCTCAGAAAATCTTGTGATGGAAAAAGTCAAATTGCTTTTTCGCAATATTCAAGTTCTGTGCAAAAGTTTTCATGACAAAACTAAAATGCAAAAAAATATATTGACGAGCAAATTAATTGCATGAAAAAATTGCCCCCAGTTTGTAAAGATTGAAAAATATCTGCCTTACTTTATTCCATCTATTTTAAACATTTAAACTTGGCAACAAGTTTGGAGCAGAAACGATTTTTCTGTTTATTGTCAAAATGCTCAGTGGTAATTGTGAGTATTTGAAATGCAAGGCTAATCCGTTATACAGTATATAATCAATTTATTATAATTACTACAGATAACTACAGAATATCCCCCTTAATAATCATTTGTAATAACTGGCAAATTCCCGACTATATGATGGAATACACACAACACATGGTCCCCCCCAAACATTACACCCATCCTGTTTAACATCTCATTACAAAACCAACGGAATTAATCTGCAGCCTTCCCTCTTCTGGGAAGAACCCTTTTCACAAGATTCTGGAACCCGCCTGCAGGGATTTGCTCTCATTCAGCCACGAGAGCATTATAGCGAGGTCGGGCGCTGGCGCCGGGTGATAAGGGCCACGGTTTCAATGGGCTTTAGATCACGGCTCTTTGAGGAAAGTTCTTCTGCACCAAACTCAGGAAACCGTTTCTTGACTAGTGTCTTGTGGAAACCTTTGCCACGATGTCAGTCAGCTCAGCATTGACTAAAATATAAGCTGGAGCATTAAGAGTTCTCCTAAAAAAAGCCCAGAGCACGGACTCGCAATGAAAAAAATACACAAAGTGAAAAGACGCGATTGTCCGCATAGTTCTGCCAATTCAGAGTATATTTTTGAAATCTATACACATCCATTATTTGGTGAACCTAAAAAAAACCCACAAACCACTGCAGTGCATTAATGGACCTGTGAATGACTGCAGTGCACTCTCATAGTCGCACATGCGATGTTATGGGATCCGCAGAGGCCCCGCTCCCTCTGCTTGTAAGTGGATTTTCTGTGTGCTCCATTTTTGCGAGGATTGTTTATTGGCAGCCCTCACCGTCTCAGCAGTTCCAGCTGTGATAGATGAGCCAGGTGGCACGCTCTATCCTCCGGTTGAGGAGAGAGAGAGAGTTGCTGCTCCATCACTTCTCATGACCTTACATGCCTGATTATGCCGCTGCAGATCCCAGCCTGCCATCACTCTGACAAAGCAGCCTAATTTGCATAAAAACATTTAATGATCAAATTTTTTTTTTTTTCCCTCATCGACGTACTGGAAAGCATTGCATGTTATTTTCTGACTGACGGTCCGATGTTTATACGTTCTGTTGTGCGCTAAATAGCCGAGGGTGCGGGTGGGCATCCTGAACGTGGGATCAGAAAAGCAAACGCCGGCGGCGAGATGTGATTAAGATGAAGAACTTGAGAGAGGCATCTTGGATGACAAAGTGGTTTGGTTGTTTTTTTCCTTGCCGATCCCTCCTCTTCGGCTGCTGACTGGCTGTCGGTTAGAGCCGGGCCCCGTGCGATCAGATAACAGCAGGGAGGACAAGAGTCTGCCAATCAACAGCATCCACAGACACTTTGTTCTGCAGGGCTGCGATACCATGCAAGTGGAGACCGTAGAGAGAGAGAGGACAGCAATAATTCATCCACACAGTGAGGCTTTCCTCAGGGAATGCTTGCTTCATAAATATATATATTTCTACACGAGTTTATATGGATTTACACCATGGCAACAGAGATAGTGGGCTGATAATTGGCTGAGGGTGTGTGATATTTTCAGACAACCTGGCAGTGTGATATAGCGTCCTCGTCACTGTCCTAAATGAACGCTGCTGCTTCTAGTTTCTACTACAGTAGAGTACGGACTCTAAAAAACCATCGGCAAAACAAATATATATATATATATATATATACTTATATTTTGCAACAGAAAAATGCATTAAAAGAAATATAATGTTGTCCAGGTTCTATTATTATGAACATAACAACGTTTTTAATCAACATATTTGCAAAAACTATTTCATTTGTTTTCCCTTCAATATCTGCTGGTGGCAACTAAAGCATGATAAATGTAACAGCCAAAAGTGACCATAAATAATAGTTGTGTTTGTTATTATGTGCATATTATTATGTGGCACTGCAGATTTGAATTATTATGATTAATTCTGTTTATTTAAGTGGAAATAATGTATTTGATGTTAGGATAGCGGGTTAATGTAAATTGCGGCTTTTCTTTTCTTCTTTTATAATACTAATACGTTGATCACGTGCAATCTTGAACGTTCCTTGACAGCAAAGCACATCCAATATTTACAATTACCAAGTTCGTGAGAGGATGGAAAACATTATTTTAAGAAAATAGTACAAGCAAGAAGAAAAAATAAATAAATTCAAATTGAAATAGTCTTCTATTCAGCTAGTCTTCTATTCAGCCGGATACAGAGTTTCATAACAAAAATATGCTTTTTAATTTGCATTAACTTCCATTATGTACACCTGTCTCAGCCATATTGGGACTTGGGATCATATAATGGTGACAGGTTGAGTATCTTCAAATGGTCCCTTTGTGAGTTGAGCTCTGTGGGATTTACATTGTGGATGAAAGTTAACAGCTTGAATGGATAATTATGTGAACAAACCATGAAAACCAGAGAGTTATTCTTATTATTGAATATTGGAATACGAGTCAAAACATTCAACTTTTCTTTCTGAAGAGATTTGTGATTAAAGTTTAATCACGCCCCTATAATTAACATTTGTGTGATTAGGGTTTAAACTCGAAGCAAGAAGTCAGGACATGAATAATTATTCAATATTCATCAAAAAACACAATCTTTTTCTAGTTTAAAGTGTTTTAATAGTTTCAATTTCACAACACGAGGGACGTGACACAAAGTCGAGTCTCCGGTGGGCTTTGTTCTCTCACCATCCTACAACATCACGCTTCATAATAAATACATGGTTGGAGGGCTGTGTGAGGATGGCCCTCATGTGTGATTCCCTCATCTTAAACTACTATAAAGTCTTGATGTGAAGCAATTGTTGCATAATGTCATCTTCTGGAAGGTATATATGATATATTATAGCTAAAAAATAAGTTTAAGTTATTTCTATCCCTTTTGTAAACCAGGCATTATCATTTCAGTTTAGCTTTTCTTGAAGTATATTGTTCACTAACAATATTTTACATTGCTCATTTTTATTTTATTTTCAGTTTTCTATAATAACGTCACTAAGAGCTATCCAGGTTATTGACATAAAGCCTCGGGGATGGAGGGAATGAAAACAGAAAAGCTTATCTTCCTGTGTACACATGTCGACTTCTTGAAGACTGTCATGTCCGCTGTGCCGATCAATAATTTAGATGGCATTTCAGACATCACCCCGGTGGAAGGCGCCGTGGTCAGCGCCAGCTGCTGTCTTTAACGCTGATGTATAAAAGTGAGCTGCTGAAAGGACAGCTGATGAGCTGATGAGAACAGTGATGTCCAGATGGAGGTTGGAAAGATGTGACCGGCTTTCATCACAATCATCGAAACCAGTGGAGAGCAGCTCATTTGACACAATCAATGATGGTATCTGAGAGAGCGTTCAATGCTTATTAACGTCCTTACAGCTGTTGTTGTAATATGTATATGTCGTATCTAAATCACGATTTTGATTTAAAAGGGGAGAGGATTTTTGGTGAAGTCTTTTTTTGGGGGGGGGCTCCTCCCCCGGAAAAAAGGAATGTAAAACAAATGTCCTGCACTTCTATACAGCCTAACGTCTCGTTCTTTTTTATTTCAGTCTTTGATGGCAGTGAAGCTGAATGGTTTTATTTCTTTATTACTTGTTTTTGTTAGTTGATGAAATTAGTAAAAAGCTGCTTATATCTAATCATCTTATTGCACAGCCTGTATTTTGGTTGGTTAATTTTTTTAAAAGACAAAGTGTTTATATAACTTTGCTCCCTCAAATTGAATAATGGGGATGCACTTGGCCCACTTGTTCCATTGCTCATAAAAGCCCATCTACTGTAGCTAAAGGACATCATCACGCTCCAGAAACAACATTGGATTTGAAATTCTTTAAAGATCGGCTGAGCAAATGTTTTATGAGGAAAGAATATTTAAAAGCGCCCAGGGACACACACAGTGCATTTTGATGAGTAACACTCAACGTAAAACCTAAATGTTTGTTTGTTTACAAGAAACCTCCGCAGGGCACCTGTGATGAGCAGCAGGGAGATGTGCCTTGCTCGGGGACTCTTTTTGCCCTGGGTCTTGCCTCCAGACAGGCTGCTGTTGCTGAAGGTTGTTGGGGCAGTGTGCAGCCTGATATGAATACCTTCACACACTACATAGGTCTGATGACAGGTTTGTTTGAGTTAAAATAAGATCATTAACTGTATCTATATTTTATTCTCTATGCTAATTATGAGTCAGAAATGACCAGATATCTATAAATGAATTTACTATGAATTATATTGACCATTGCTGCCTGAACACAAATGACGTAATAGCCTAGAATGAAATTGAAATCCCCAAATGATTCAGTTAGAGTGGAGGTAGGATTGTTCACTGACTCTTAGCAGTGTGTCACACCGTACTTTAGTTTCTTTACCAGTGATAGGCTACTAGATGGAGGCTAATCCCACCCACTGTGAGCTACCACTTCAAAAGTTAAACATTTCATTACATGTCATGGTCGATTTTATTTTGACAATGCAGAATCTCTCAACAATGTCCAACACGCCATTGCTTCCAGCCAAAGTTAAATCATAAACCTTAAAACATCTGCATGCAAAACAAGCTAGCGAGCACGTTGACTTTAGCAACTAAACCAAACAAGCTAACCAACTGAACATTGTTCATCTATTTAAAACTAGCTGGGAGGAAAGCTACGGTATAATGACTTAAGGGTTGTGTTCACAGCATAACAGAAATACTATCATTCACTAAATGACTTTTTCTCTTATTCTTTTACATCGAAAGGTTTCCAGGTTTTCCAGGACACATGGCATGCTTAACATGGCATTCCTTCTTTTTTTTTGTACTACCTTTATTATGGGAAGTGTTGTGTTTTTGTTGTTGTTGTCTGCTCACTAAATTAAAATGCTTGAGTTTGATAAAGAGTCCAGTGTTATTCCTTCATGTGTTATTCACAATAGGTGGGAGCAGTGCGGGGCAGCAGCTCCACAATGTGGTTCCATTAGAATTGCATTTTGAGTGGGATGATAGGTTTCCTTATCGAGGTGATGACACACTTCCTCTGCTGTCAAATATACTGTTTGTCAGTGTGCCAGAAGCTGTAGCTGTGCATTATATTTTACAAACGGCGAGAGCAGGTTCAGGAGAAGACCGGGGATTTGATTTTTTTATTATAAATGTTTTGTCAGCAGTAAAGGTAGAGAAATAGTGTTTGGTTGAATGTGGGTCATGGATATGGATTATATTTTACTAACGGAGGGATGTATATTATTGAGGATATTCTCTTCGATTAAGAGTCTGAAATTGATCTTTATAATATATATCGATGGGCTTTTCATTTCTTCTGTTTCTGACAAAAACTACTGCGACGTGATCATTTAAATCCAGAGCAAAAACACCAGAACTAACTGGGCTTTTGACCAGTGTTAAAGTGTGTTCGACATCGCGTTGGTTTGGGAATCACTAGAGGCCCCACAGTATAATATTATCAGGATACTTTCATTTTTAACGTGATGTCGCTCCAAAAGAAAAGTTGTGCTCGGGGACACGAAGGAAACGGGCAATTTGTTTCCCCTGTACACGAAACTAACATTTTGTGACTATTACACAAACTGCTGTGAGACTGTTGGATTACAACCAGGCGGCAACCTCCGATTATGAAAAGTGAAGTCAAAGCTTCATGTGTTAAAGCTGCATTCTCTCTAATGTCCAGCAGTGGGCGACTCCTCTGGTTGTATAGAAGTCTATGAGAAAATAACTCTACTTCTCTCTTGATTTATTACCTCAGTAAACATTGTAAACATGAGTTTATGGTCTCAATCTCTAGTTTCAAGTCTTCTTCAACACAGCATGATGTTCATTTAGTAAATGATGGTCCATTTAGAGTCAAACAGACCATAAAGCAGGGGATGCTTTAGGGTCACTCCTCCATCCAAATATGGTCACTTCTCCTCATTGGTTGCAAGATGATAACGGCCACTATCGAAGGTGGCGGTGGCCAAAACGCGGAACTCAAGGTTTCAAAACGGCAGACCAAAAACCAATGGGTGACGTCACCACGACAATGTCCAATTCTTATATATAGTCTATGATAGCAACACACAGAGAGAGAGAGTGACTTCATTCTCTGCTCTGGTAGACATTACTGCTAGATGACAGCTGTTTGCTGCTATATTAATGCTCTGACTTTAACTGTATACATATACTGTAATGTAATTGAACAAAGAATAGGATTTCGTCCTCTGATTCTGAACATACCTGTGAATGACAAAAAGGTGAAAGAAATCCTACATGCGTTCAAAATAGGTATGAGGGTAATGGAAATGGTCGGGGAGAGAGTGTTGCCAACACGTACCTCAGAGACTGTGAGGTGAGCCGCGCAAAGCACCATCTGTGCTGGAGAAAGAACGATGATCAGCGTTCATAGGTGTTAAAGAATAATATGGCAGCAATCTGGTTCTTTTCCTGACAAACACAACAGCTAGAAAACGCCTCCGCTTCTTCTGTTGATTCTTTTTTTGTAAACCCGTTTTACTCAGATATCATGTCCTTGAAATGGGAACTTTCCGTTTTTTCTTTTTGTTCCTTCATTGTTCATTCATAGTTTCCCAACTTTAATCAGATCTAGGTGGACTTGTTCTCTCTAAAGTCCTTTGAGATATGCCTTGGGAAGAAAGCCTCTCCGTTATAAATAAATCTTGACTTGACAGTTTCGTTTCTTTGTGCTCAAACTTGTTTTTATGTCCAGTCCCCTTTAGGGTTTGGTGGCATTTTCCAAACTGCGGCAAATTAATCACTGAGTGTCGCTTGGAAACATTTTTTCATCATCTGGGTTTTTTAAAATTTACAAGAGAAATAAATGTGAGAAATACACAACATGCATTCAGCGTCAAACACTTACAAATTGTGGTTTGTGTAATATGTAAATACTTGTCTAAGAGGAACCACATGCAGAGATTAATATTTACCATTTTGATTTGCTGTGAAAGAACAATTCTTCCTAAAATCCCACATTTGTAGTTTTCCCAAAGATTCTGACATTCACCAATGTTTTCTTATTTGGGGTTTGTCCTT
The DNA here is from genome assembly GCF_910591455.1 of Pholis gunnellus. Lineage (NCBI taxonomy): Eukaryota > Metazoa > Chordata > Actinopteri > Perciformes > Pholidae > Pholis > Pholis gunnellus. The sequence goes on from NC_136539.1 coordinate 22,207,805, forward strand.
CAGTAAAAACTCAATCTAAGCACACTGGAGAGCACATTTACCCACAAGACAGTGCTGCTGAGATGTTTGTGCAACGTTTCGTTAGTTTTCTAATAGAGTATGTCCATTAATATTTTATCCACTAGTGACGTTAACTAAATATTACAGATCATTTGGTGTTCACTTCCTGCAGAAGTACCACTTAAGAACAAGTTTATTTTTGTACATTTGGACTTTTGTTGAGGCGCTCTGAACTTTCCTTAAGTTTTCTCCTCGAAATGTCTGCGTGTGCACACGGCCCTGCAGTCTCCCGCCCTTTGCTGGGGATTCATCAGGACGTCTACCTGCTAACTAGGATCAACTGGCACGCTTTCAATTTACGAGGGCGATGAGATTCATCATTACGAGAACACGGAGAAGAACAATTCAGCGGTTTAAGAACACATCATGAATCCGATGTTCACTTTTGTCATGACCGTTCTCAACAACTAAATTAAGTAAAAACTATTAAAAAAAAGATATTTGTGGACGAGGCCCATTTGATTGTCTTCTTCACACCTAGCAGTTGCTAAATTGCTAAAATGGAAAGTACTTTGTTGGCGGACACAGAACAGAACTATTGGCAACGCAAACTATAACTTCTTCCAGGCCATATGGCTGAATGTTTCACCAAATTTTCCACCGAGTTGTTTTTGTGATTTCTGTCGTCCAACAGCATAAAATCCTTGGCAGAGGTAACAAAACACAGATAAATGATAGAAACAGTTAGAAGTACTTATCCCCTCTTTACTATGACTCCGTTGAATTATTACAGGTGGAGCCACCTGTTCTAGAAGTACCGTTCCACGGCGATCATCTGTGTGCAATCAAGGTGTAACGAGTTTGCTTCATCGGTGTGTCAAAGTAAATGGATTTTTATGCTTTTACATCATAGGTCTCAGTTTTTTAAATGGCTTATAATGACTCTATTCAAACATGATAGGATCATTATTGATGGAGCCGAAATGCTCGTACTATATTTGACATCTGGTACACAAGACTGAGCAGCAGCGCTCGATGCAATGTTTCAGTCCCAAAGCATGAAAATAACAAGACTTTTATAGCTCTCGTTTAATTTCTCTTTTAATTGAAGTCTTTTTTTATAGATTTGCATCCTGTGAAGGTGTTGACATGAATGAGCTGAAAATGTAGAGGCATCTGATTTATTCCTCCCCCTCCAACTCTTCCTCATCTGTCTCGCTCTTTCTCGTTTTTCTTGTATGAAAACAATGTTGTTAAAAATAGTTTTGATTTATGTTAAGAAAGGAATCTGTTGTTTTTTTTTACAAATTAGCAAATTTGTGAATTGCGTCTTTGAAAGTGTCTGAAAACACTTCAACTGCTGGTTGTTCAAATCTCCTTTTTTAAAAAGTTGAAATAAAGGAAAACTTCCATGCTGCTGGATAACTTTTGGAGTACAGTAGAACTGTAACGTCCCTCAAGCAAAAAAGTCAGAAAGAGAAACAGCTGTGAACCCGCTGAGGGTGTAACAAGGTAATCGGGGTGGTCATCAAGACCCCATTCACACATCAATCACTTAACCTTTTCTTGGGAGGCTCGGCTGTTAAGTGTTAATGCATCCAAGAAGCAATCAAGATTGATTGAAATCTGATTGTTCAAACCACATTTGGCGCTTTCTAGTAGCCACATGTTGAGGAAGTACACATTTATACTTTTCTCCAAGACTCGTATGTCATTTTTACTCCTCCTGGAGTGTAACTATTTCAGTAAGCGTTGTGTGGAAATATCCACTCTGTCCCCTGTGATCACGGATGAATTACTGAACGGGCCTGCCGGGCACAAGCACAGGGACTGAAGGGATCAGTGGGACTGAGTTATAAATTGTTGCTGTAAAAAAAAATACTGAACTGATGCTAAATGACCAGAAACATAACACATAACAAGTAAAAAGCAACACATTATGAATAAAGAGCTGCAAAATGACTACAAAGAGATAAAACATTACTACAAAGACATTCAAAATGACTACAAAGTGACACAAAATAACATCAAAGCAACACACAATATCTACAGAGATGCAAAAAGAGACCCAAAACAACCTAAAACCTACACATGAGTACAAATAGCCCAAAAGACTACAAAGAGACAGAAAACGACCACAAAGTAACGTAAAATGTCTACAAATAGATATAAAAAAGACTACATAGAGATACCAACTGACCAAAAAGAAATACCCCAAAAACGACTGAAATATCTGGAAAACAATCACAGAAATGCTAAAAAGCTCTTGAGTTTAGGTGTCTTGTTCCTGTGTAGTCGGGGTGGGGGGGCCTCTAATATGTCTGTGCCCATGGGGCCCAATGTCTCATAATCCATCCGTACCTTTTCATGACCGCATCTTAAAAATACACTGACATTACACAGAGATTCATCCTGTTATATTACATGCTTTTTTCCCCATTCTTAACCGTGACTTCTATCCCTTTTTGTGTGTACAACCATGTGGAACACCATGAAAGCCTTCTAGGGTCGACTGTCCAAAAGTGTGCACCATTATCCCCATGCGAACGGCTCATTGTCTCTCAGTGGCTGGCAGGCTTTTTTCTTTTCTCCTTCTTCAAGTGTGGCCGTTCAAAACAGGCTTAAACACTTTTGCCCTTCAACTTGGTCGGATGCTCACTTGCAGTTGCCCTAGTTAGTTTTAACCATACCGAAGCCTTGGGAGAGAGAGACAAAATCCCCACAATGAAGCCCGATAAAGGCGCCATCGCGCCGCGGAGATGCTTCCCTGCTGCAGGCCCTGGAGGGATTGTGATGGTGGGTGAATGAATGCAGCAAAAAAACAACCTGCTACACTCTGACAGAGATCTGCCACTTGGGAGAAGATTTATTTTTATAGCAAAAACAACAAGCACCAAAAAAGAACGCCACACAGAAATGGCTCTAAAACAACAACGACCTCAATTCAAGAAGCTGTTTCATCACAGTCCTCAATATACTTGACTCAGAAAGCCTAAACAACAACGTTGGTCATTTCCTGTTGAGCAGTGTCAAAAATAAAAAAGCCTCTGTGTCATCTACTATATCAAATAATATGTTTTCCGGCTGAAGAAACTGAAATGAGCGATGATGCAAAGATGTGATTTCTGTTAACAAATTGTCAGATTATAAGTGTGCAGAACCCAATCATCCTGAAGTTTGCTGGCACTTCACAGCATCCTTGCTGATCACTCCAGTTCTGACAGCTGCTGGCTCCTCTTCTGCCTCTTGATTAACACTCTCTGTAAATTCCGGATATCAAACATTGTATGCGCTGCAGAATAATCACATGCAGGGCTCTGTGCAGGCCCGTCCAGTTCCTCCACAGCACGACATATGAATCGGACTTTGTGCACAGAGGCATTATTGTGAGGGCCTTTCTTAAAACGCAACAACGTGGAGGCGCTCTGTTCTCCTATCTATCATCTCGCTGTAGCACTAAGATCTAAGTCAACGAAGGAGCAAAGTCCAAACCTCAAAGCAGCCCTTGAACAAATGAAAGTATGTGGACAGTTTATGTGATAATATGTGTATGTTTAACAGAACAAATGAATGTCACATGCAAATCCATTCACAGAAGTGACATTCAAAGGAAATGTTATGTGCAATTATGAAAATAAATGAGGGTGAAATGTTCATCGCTCTCTATTTTAGAAAAGCAGACGATGAAAGAAAAACATTTAAACACACAAATGTGTTTATAACTGTGTTGTTTTGATTCATTGAATAATGCACAAATTGCAGATTTTCTATCCTTAACTCTTGAATTCAATAAAAAAGTTCAGTCTCTTAATAAAGATACAGAAAAAAAACTATTTCAATCAATTTACTCTGTTACAAGTAAAAGTCCTGCTTTCTTTACTTAAATAAAAGTATACAAGTATTAGCATCAAAATATACTTTAAGTATCAAAATTAAAATGCTCACTATACAGGATGGCACATTTTAGAGTAATATAATTGTATAATTGAAGTTTGCACATTATTGTTGCAGCTGGTAAACATGGAGGTACTTTTTCACTACTTTATATCCTGCTGGTACAATCCACCGGCCTTAATGCGTTCATATATGTTCCCGTCATTGAACAACAGGCTGCAGACGCTCTGCTTCTCCTGCGCAGATGTTCTATTAATGGTTGCTTTGCTACTCTGTTGTATCAGGTGGCAAATGGCAAACCTCATTACTGTAATATTTGGTTGGTTTTAAAGCCTCATAGTGCTTTAAATAGGAGCCGTTACTGTTTATGTTGATCACTGTGTGTATGAGAAATGTAACATGTCACATGAGGACCATATCCCCGGTACATCTGCCCGCACAGCTGTGTCTAATCCCGCCGGAGTCAGTGCTGCAACACAGATTGGAGGCGCAGCACCATGAAGCAGCTTCTTTTATCCACAGAAAACAACTCAAGCTGGGTAAACCGGCACTGTTTCATTTTCCAATAACAAGCATTGAAGCCCTGCAAACCTGCGTAAAGCCTCTGTCACGATGCCGCAATCAGGAATCTTTCAAAAGTAAAACTCGCACAATTACAGTCCAATTACCTCCACGTCTCAGACGTTACTCAGATGCATAAAGGTCACGCTTGGGAAATAGTGAAAGTAAGCTTCAGTACAGTAGTGTGATGATACAACACTTACATACTAATATGCAGGTCATGAAATAAATGCAATTAGAGTTTTATTCTCTCAGTCGAGGCTGTGAAAGCAGCTCTGTCTCCTAAAAGTCAAGTTCCCATACAACCAAGCAGCCGAGTGAATTCATTCTGTTGTTGAATAAGAATGTTTATGACGACAAGTCCACGAAAGTCTGCATAGGGAAGATGTTGAGGTGGTGGGTCAAAAAACATTGTCCGTTTACAGGAGACTGCCGTTTGTGTAGTTTTTTGTAAATTTTGTGGTCATTTCAAAAAACAGTTTTGCGTTTTGTTTTGTTTCAGTGTACAATTTTTTTCAAACTTTGCAGATGAATTCAGAGTCCAGTTTCGTTGTATGGGAACGTCATGCTGGTGGAAGACGTCCTTTGGCATCTTCTAAGGTTTCACACCATATTTTTCTTGGCGGGCCTGTTTGTATTGTTTGTTAGCACCGTGCTGCAGAAATGTTCCTCCTTCCTTTCACACACGGAGGTGTGAAAACGTCCTGCTCTGCAACGGATACGCTGTAGTGGTTAAATCCTATAAAAGTCAAAACACAATTCACAAACATGCGCTGGCAGAATTCACAGGTTTATTGTCCGTTTATTGAATATTGTAGATTCTTCAGATATGGCTCCGTCTGTCAGGATTACGTTGCCGATTGCGGCGGCACCGATTTCAATCCGGGGACCACACCGCGGCATTTGTTGTTGTTTTCTTATGGCAGCTTTATGGCATTGTAAAGAAAAATGAAAGACTTTTGTCTTCTTCTCTTACAGTGAGAGTCAGAAACATTGTCTCTGTGCTTTAGAGGGTGGAGGCCACAGTGAAGGACGCTGTTGTTTTCCAGGCTGCGATAGTGTTGGAGGCTGCCTCAAAAAAAAAAAAGAAAGCAGCTGTTAATGACCCATCATCTCAGGGACACGCTGTAACCTCCACAACAATGGCTCCTGGAGAGATATGAAATCTCTTTTCACATACCTGAAGCTTTTACACACTGCTATTTCATCCTTGTGCCATGCGACTATATAAATATATATATATATATATATATATATGAAAATAAAAAGTCCATGTATTCTGCCATTTGAGAAAAGCCCTGATCGAGATCAGGTCAATGAATACATGTAAACACGGATCCATTCTCTCTTTTCCAATTTTCTTTGTTGTCGATGATAAGCCGGCATGTTTTTGTTTTTCCGTGATAAGCGTCCATGTTTTTGTAATGAATCACTAACTGGCTCACCTCTGCTATCTGATTCCGTTGTGTTGTGAAAAACAATAATGTTCTGTTCACAGCCGCGATGGGCACCAGATTTGTCCACTATGTTTGAAAAGCACACATGATAAAAGAAGGGTGATGTATCACAGCTGTTTGTGTGTGTCAGCTGACAAAAGATAACAGCAGCCCACATCCTCTCAGAGGACGATGTCCTCACGCTCACAGATAACAGAGGGATGCTGTTCTCTGGCCTATTATAGCAACCCGATCTGCCCCTGCTGCAGCTCGGGAGGTGAAAACAGGCTTCCTACACATTTAAAGCATCTCGCTTCGAGGAAACAGGGGAAGACGTGTGTGTGCTGGGACGGCGAGTTGTTGCATAAAGTCCGTGAACGCTCCATTAGGCCGCCAGATAAGATGTTTCACGGCCTCGGAGAGTAAACAATCTTCACTGTCTGGGCATCGGCAGCCTGAACAGTGACGATAAAGTACATGAAATAACCGTCCTTAAAATCTCCACTGAGTTCCGCTGTGGGTTTCAGGAAAATACTTCTTTTTTTTTCCAACTGAGAGCGACTTCATGGCAGCTTTAAAGAGAAGCAGTGGGAGGCCTCATCACTAATGCAAAAAAAATAACTGAACCAAGAGCAATGCGACACTGGTGTCACTAATGCGCTCACATTGTGCCAGCTGACGGAGCCTATGGATGTGTTGCCATCAAGTTGGATTCACACAAAGCATGAAAGGGAATTATTAACAGCTCATTTACTGAAACCGAGAAAACGTGTCACTGTGTCGGTGCTCTCCGTCATGTGTGATGGAGATTCGGTTGATACTTTGGATTTCTCAACAGCGCCGTGAAGAAATGTGTTTTCTTTTTTCTCAGTTGTGGAAGGTTGGACCGGGCCTGTCGGCGCCATTTAAAGTTCCTACGGAAATTTATGCTAATGTTGTCCTTTTTATGAATTCGGATGACAGCACGGAGCCAGGAAATGGGTGATGGATTCATCACAGAATAGATGAGGCAGAACGTCACACCAGGAGACCAGGATTTCATCCTGAGCATTAAATCCCAGTCTGTGTGTCTGGCTCTCGACCGTTATTGGAAGTGGTATTACTGGAAAACGATCTGCAATTTCTCCATCTGTCTACCTTCAGCTTCTGTGTATACATATATATATGTATATATATATATATATATATATATATATATATGTATATATATATATATGTATATATATATATATATATATATATATATATATATATATATATATATGATCTCTAACTGTCCGTCAATATATGTTCAGATACATTTTTTTATTGTTTTAATATTTGGATATTCAAATAGTCTAGCACAGCCTCTAGGTACAGAACAAAAAAATGACATAAACATACATTATATACATGTCTTATCAGCTAATTAGCTCCTGTCAATTACACATGTATAATTTAAACATTCAGCAGACATAACAAGGACAACAACAAAATATATATATAAAATAAAGCTGATCAAATGTCTGTATAAAGTAAGTAAAACAACATGGGAGCAACCACCATGACTGCCATTAGGGAAATGTCTCGAAGCTGACAGCAGCACCAGAACAACTCTTTTAGTAACAACAACAGTATATACTTACAAATGCACTATATTTCCTTTAAATAACCAACACTTCCTCACAGCCTTCACAGCTTTAATCGTCTGTGGTTGATTTTAGGTTTGTGGTTAATCAGCGAGTGAACCCTGGAGTTTCTTGCTTCGGTCACACAGACGGCTACGTAGTCCGTAAAGTTTGTTCCAACTTTTCTCCCCAGCAGAATAAATAATAAAATCCCATGCGTGACATGCTTTATGCGCCTTCACTAAGGGGAAAATCCTTTGTGTGTAAGAAAAGGATAAATGATTGATGATTTCTCATCGACCAATTAAAGAAAGAAGGCTGTCAGCTTCCCTTTCATCTGCCATATTTACCACTTAATCCACTGAGGGCACTTTGAGAGGCTATTAGGAGCTCAGTGCTGTCATGTACTTTCCTGTCAGAGTGAAAGTTGCAATTACTAATCCAATTTAGCAGAAGAGGAGTCATGCACTGCATGTATGTTAATCTGGCTGCTGCAGCTGTTTGGACTCCTGCTCCCCTTGCCCATGAAAGGGCTTCTTAACTTCACAAACAACAACATGTTCTCAGTTTCGCCAAGTTGTGTTTAGCCGTGCAGATGGTTTCATCTGCTGAGGGTTTTTTTAATTTTTGGTGTTGTTTTTGAGATTTCTGCTGCCATCCCAACACAGTGAAGGTGTACGATTTGTTTGTGCCTCTTAAAGAAAATTACATTTGAAAAACTTGTCTTTCAAGTAACGATGACCGTCTATCTAACTTTAGGTTAAATGTTCATTCACTTATTTTTGTTTTGAATGCATTGCTGTATTTTTCAATGTTCAAGACCACAACTTGAACTTTCAGGTTCAAATTTATTTTTTCAAATGAACCAAACTTTTGACCTGGATTTAGCTCCATCCTATCTAATCCAGCTCCGCCGTCACAAGGACGGAAACAGGAGAACATTCCTGCCCACTGCAATGAGACTTTATCATAAATCACCTCCGTCCAAATCAATCACACAACCATAACACCGCTACTCTGTTCTTTGTTCTGGTTAAATCTTTGCACTCTGATCCACCCCCGCCAGTCAAAAGGTACTTATACACATATTTTAAAAAAGGTGGATAAAGTTGTTGCCACTAGCAACAAACTGTTCACAAACTGACACTAACTGCCAGTGGCAGAGCAGAATATTTGAGGTGAGAAATGAGCCGTGGGATTACAGGATCGCGGTTTAATATTTTTGCATTTTACAGGGTTTTAGGGATAATTCCCGACAAGTCGTACGGCCCGTGATGATGCGGAGGCTGATGTGAGCCAGAGGGCGTCTGCCTTCCACAAAACTCTGAGGGCACGGGGCTTAACAATTGGTGGCCGGGGGCCAACAAAATGCCGTATGTAATCAAATGACATAAAGCATTAGATACGTGGGGGCAGCTATGGCTCAGTGGGTCGTCCTCATGTCAAAGTGTCCTTGAGCGACATACTGAGGCCTGAGTTTCACCCCGGGCACTATACAGCAGCCCAGCTCTCTTAAATGCTTAGGATTGGGTTACATGTAGAGGTCAAATTTCATGAATGTACCTGTTTAAGTGTCTTTATTTATTTTTATTTTTGAGGATTTCTGTTTTAAAGGTTCTCTACAGTAGGAAAAAACTATTCTCTATGCTCTCCCTCTGTGTGTGTGTGTTGTAATCAGAGCTTCTCTGTGCTTTGTGGCCGGCTAAACGGGCCCTTCAGTGCATGTAAGCGTGCCCCAACATGCTAGCTAATGGCCGCCGCTCTGCACGGCGGTTACAGCCGATGACGCTATCCCGACCAATGGCGTCGTCTCGGGACACGTAGCGCCCACCCTCCGGTTACCCTTCTGGTAAACGGTGTTAGCTGTCAGCACTGTTGCTGTAGTTTGCACTGTTAGCGCTGTTAGCTTCTTGCTGGCTCAGCCGTCGCCATGTTGAGGGCCGTGCGGAGGCAATGGACATGCTCTGGATTTCAAATGAAATATAGTTATATAGAATTCCTGATGGTTTTACCAGCTGCACCTGCTCTTTTGTAAACTTAGCCTGGGTTAGTATGATGTTAGTATGATCATATATCCCCCACTAATTCTAAACTGCATGAAAACTACAAACTCTGAAACACTTATTTCTTCATGTGTGCAGAAATAAGAACATTATGTTATTTTTTTGGACGCTCTGTTACAGCTTCAAGAAGAGAGAATAGTGCTAGAAAATTATATTAAGACTCTTTTTTTCAGTGGAGATAACATTACATAGGCTGCCTCTCTCCCTCTCTCCCTCTTTCTCTCTCTCTCTCACACTCACACACACTCAGACATGTCTTTATCGCGTCTCTCTTTCTTCGTCACACTCTTAACAACGTTATTGGATTCAAGAACGCCAAACCCCACTTGAGAATAGGATTATAACAAAAAAACAACACATCTGCAGGTAAATACTCTCTAGTTTTCCTGTTTTTCTTTCACAGCCAGAGGACTTTGTTTACTGCACTTTCCTGTGAACAAGATGAAACACTCGATGAAGATGAGATCGACTGAGATGGTGAAGTACAGAACTTCAGATTTCAAATGCAAACAAACACAAAGAAACTTCATCAAAGAGACCTTTAAAACAAGCGTACCTGTTCAGACTGATCGAAACACTCTGACACATTGTTTCATTTCCAAACCTCTTGAAAACTGACTCGCTCACTCGCCATTAATTACAACCACGTCATCGTATGAATGAGTTATTCATGGGAACACCATGACGTTCAACCCGTAAAGAGGGAAGATCCGGGGAGAGAGGCCAGTTTGGGTAACACATCCATGAAGTTGTAAGGCTTATGAGACACTGACAAACATTTTACAACTTTAGTAATCATTTTGTCCTCAATTCCAGGGGAAAGCAGGGGGGGGTGCAGGAAACAGCGTGGGTCGGGCTGTTAACATAAACTGTGAGAGCTAGCATGGCGAACAGGCTTACAACACCAGTCCCCACAGTTGTTAGCTTTTACAGCTTCTTATCAAACGCCTTACTGTCATTGCACAACCGAGCAGCACCCCTTCATCTCTGCTGCTTGTACCAATTCACTGTGCAGCTCTATTAAACGAAGACATGAACAATATTTTTGTGCCCAGAATGAGATGTCAATCCCAACTCCTCTCTCGCATGTGGACTTAAAAAAAGGTCCCTTGGATCCATGCTCTAAACCCAACCAGAAGTCTGCCATTTTTAATTTTGCTTGAATTTATTGTGTATTTTATGCCATTTACAGGTGCTGTACTTTAACAAACTCCCCTTTTAGGAACTCATCAGATCAAATTCAAATTTGGTTAGTGTGGTCTTTAGACCTTTGTGATTAAAAGTGACCAAAAGCTTGAGGTTTAATTGAACGGTGTGTACGTGGTGTGGCTACCATTTTACATGGCTCGCCATCATGCATAAAACTTAACTGTACTTTGTCAAAAACTGTCCCAAACTTAACATGCTTGATGAGTCATAGCTTGAGGACTTCTGCATGCCAATAGTGACTAATAGTCATAGCGCCACCTACTGGCAACCATGGCCATATGCAGGGTTTTAGAAGTACGGAGGTCCAAACACTGAGCTTTCTAGGCATGTCAACGTTTAATGAGATGAACTCTGCATGAACAGAAACAGGCGAGTCTCTCATCTCACTGATACCAGCATACCATTAAACACACTAATATCTAACCATTCTTTTCTTTGTACACACAACTATTTCCCCCGCCATCTGTCTTATTGCATCACAACCAGGTCACAACCAGGTGCGACTACACTCTATAATGAAAGATGATGATAAAAAGCCAGGTGGTCATCATCCCTGTAATATCCTGCAAAAAACTTCTTATTTTACGCTGACGTTTGCCTGATGTTTAAAAAGGTTCATAATCTCGGCCTGTCCAGTAGTGGTAGTGGTCGTGCCATTAGGACTACTAGAGTATCTCTGTTAAAGTAGTGTGGAAGTGGATTTCCATACCCACAAACATTAGCTAGGAGGCTTTGCGGTATTTAAAACCAGCCTTAAGCTTTCGCTAATGTCAGCACAAAAGTATCTTGCTTATTCTATGTATTATCGCACACTTTCTTATGAAAGACTATTTCTTATGTGTTGTGTTATTTTACATGATATATTCATTGTCATGTACTGTTTTTTTTTGTTTTTTTCTAGCTAACTCTCGTGCAATTAGTTTTAAATGAGCACTGTCCCTGCAAAACGAAAAACAATCAAATATACAATACAGCCTTGCACAGGAACATCAAATCCAGATTTCATACCTTAATAAGGAAACATACAAATAACCTTTCACATTTCTTATAATCTGGGGTTGGAAGCAAACAGTCCGGGGAGAAACTTCTACGAAACCGCTACTAATAGTAAAGTGATGTCATAGTGCAGCAGGTGACGCTTGCCAAAACACACACAAAAAAAATGTGACTGCAGAGTCAGTCCTGTTGAATGAGCCGCTCCGTGCCAATGCATTCACTATTTCATGTGCTTAAAACCTTGCTATCACTCTTGCAGTCACATGCGTACCAATACCAAGGATTCAATACCCAGTTGGCATTATAATAAGAATGTCATTTTTTTTGTGTTTGATATGGAGATTGACTCTCTTCTCAATGCATCTGAAAAAGAAAAAAAAAATTCAAACTTGAGATGTACTGGCTCTTGAGAATGAAAAGACTGACTGTAGTGGTTTCAGCTGGATAGTTTCAATCATGGTAAATGGATTTTCTAAATGCCAAAGTAACTGCTTTATAGATTTGGCTTCTCTGAGAGGAGAGCAAGCTCATTTAGATGGAATATTGCTGACTGCCAAGACACCTCCGTGTTTTTGCAAAACCAAACCGGGAGGAAATGTGGATTCAGTTTAGTGATACAAATACCTCAGTATCCAATCTTTGACAAATGATCTCCAGAGCCGTCGTGGTGCATCTCACGAGTGTCGCTGTTTACTTTAGTGATCTGGGTCGCTGATATCCTCTCATCTTCTCTTTGATTTCTCTCACTACAGCCTTCCCTTCTTGCTGTCAGTTATATTTTTAATTGTACTAAAGCTAAATGTGCATTAGCCCTGCACATTGCTGTATGATAATTATTCTTAAGTGGGGGTAATTTTAAGCAGCAGGAGGTGCATTCAATATTCTTGTATATTCAGACATTCAATGCACTTATACAAGGCTATCACACTAATCACACTAGTTCAATGCACGTATATAATTTAAGAGTAGTTTACAAAAACTTTAATTTCCATTTATTCTGGAGCTTTCAAACACATCTCAAGTTCTCTATTAAAGGGTAACCGGTATTTTTCAACCTGGATTTATATTATTTATGTATCTTATATGTTTTTGGGGACAATTTTCGAAATTGGTCCAGTATTGAGAAAAGAACAACACTGCAGACAGAAGCAGCTTAACGGGCTGCAAGTAATCATATCTGGCAACTCCTCACCATCAATGTGCGTCCACTAAAAGAGCTTGTTATTAACACTGACAGGCTCAAATTGTTATCATAAGTGTCTGACAACTAGTCATAGCAACAGATCATAAAACTCACGGTTTGGCTAATATCACAGATCGGATCAGCACAAAATGAAAAAGGGAGCAAATATAACTTTTAGGAATCTCTGATCATGTTTTTTTGCCGCCAATGCTAATTGCCGATCATTGATGATCCATATTGGCAGATACTGATCACTTTGTTGTTTGATTATAGCAGCTGGTCTACAGCTACAGGCTACAGACGTATTATTACTTTTGTCACCATCGCAAAAATAATGTCAATTGCTCCGAAGTCAGTAAACCATCAAACATTTTTAATGTTACTCTTTTACTTTGTTATAGTCATCTATAGTTTTGTTCTTCATAAAAACACACCAATCAAATGATAAGGAAATACAAGATAGTATTTTTATTGATTAAAACAAATCATTAGTAGTTTTGTGATGTATAATAAGCTGCTTAAAGCTAGTGTTAGGAAGTTAAACAGCTCATAATTCTTCTCTAATATCTATGTTGCTGTAAAAACATTTGGGTTTCTCACCAAAAACAAAATTTTACAAATTTACAGATTACATGTGAACACATCATGATAACACTTTAACTTACCTTCACCCAGTACTCATTTTCACTGAACAAAGCCTGAACACATCATAATGTAACTGATCATACGTTAGCCGTTAGCGGTGCTGCTAACGTTACTAGTTCTCCTCCCAATTTCAACACGGATTGGTTGTTCACAATTTAACATTTTCAGGCATCGCCGACTACCGAGCATAAATGCTGATCTCTTGATTGAAAATGTTTACTGAATATCGGCCGATAAAGATCGTCAGTAAAACTTTTATTTCACACCGTGATGGTTAAACTGTAATTAATCCGCGGTTATGCACGCATGTGAACCGCGGATTAATTACACAGTGTAACCATCCGTACGGATCACGGATCAACAACGGTCCGTTACATCATTACTGGCAACATTATGGAAAGAAACCCTACAGAGAAATAAAACACGTTTTGCGATTTTGTTTTGAGGCACTTGTTCAAACGTAAAGAAATAAACCAATGCGTCACTATAACGCAGCTAAATCAACTAAATTGCATTTAATGAAGAGCTCCGTTTCAGGTAGCACAACTCCTGCACAGTCTAAACGTGACTCCCTATGGCAAGACTGAGCTGTTTGATGTTTTGTCGAATAGAAACAGATGTCAACAGAAACACGGTTCAGAGAAGCATATAATGATGGTGATTGTATTGAGTGCTGATTCATTGGTGTATGTTCCTCTCCACTGATTGGGAACCAAGCTGCCAGCAAACATGTATCCCTCAGCCTGGAATAACAGCATATTGGATGTGCAGCCCTCTATTAAAAAAAAGCAACCAGAATCTGTTGGCACAATCCTGTTGCAGAGAGAAAACGATCCTCTCAGGACTGACTGGGATATTGTAGCGGAGGGGATGCAGCCATTTCTCAAAAGGCAATTTCCTCACTATAGCGTCAGCCGCTCTGATTCCAAGGGAAAGGATAACATCATTTCATCACTTGATTAATTGTTATGGGAAGAGGTAGCGATATGACAATCTCATATTCACAGTGCGGGAACAAGCAAGGCTTATTTTTAGAGCAGGCAGCTGCCAGGAGTCGCATTTAACTGAGATTCCTGAGCAAGGTGGAAGAAGTCGTCTCTGTCTGCTGTTTCTGATCGGAGTGAAGTTATTTTCTCATCTACTCCGGTCTCGCCGCCCTCAGGGGTCATATGAACCTTTGGAGACAGGGGTTGGTGGCAAGAATGCTGCACTAATTAGTGGGCAATTAACTATCCAGTTGTAATTACACTTTCCAGACAATTACGTTCAGTGTGATGAATGTCAAATGTTGACTTACTGAGTCATCGAAGTAAGTTTCTTAAGTTTGAATTAGGTTTAGTCTGTGCTCATGTTAGGATTTCCTCGATGGTTGAAATGGTTCTTTCCCATCAATGTTGATTGATACAGTTATTTTTTTTGCACAATTAATTAGCACATCAATATATCATTTGGAACTGTTTTTTGGTATAAGTACTTGCACACAGAACAAAAATATTACGCGGGTGAAAAATTGCAGATTTTTCTTAGCTTTCGCATCTCAAAGAAAGGAATCAAACGATCACAAAAGTTAGGTTTAGTCAGCAAAACCACTGAGTAGGTATTAAGAAAACCCTTCATGAACGTTAGATTAGGCAACAAAACCACAACAACCCTTTGTGATCCACTTCCTCACCTGCCCACATAAAAGCAGTCTTTCTTGATATGTAATCACTACCTCTAACTGTTGCATAGTCACGTGGAATGCTTTCAATTCATGTGGCCACTGGATCCTTACCGACACAAATACAACAGACAATTTGTATCTATATGTGTACAAAACCAATGAATTCAATTTTGTGACTATTTCATGACCTGCCATGACACTGGGCTCAGACAGATGCTGCTCTGGGTCAAAAGGATGCTGGTAGTTGGTCGTCTGCCTGTAAGAATATATTCCAACCTTTTTATTGAAAAAGTTGTGCAACTGTTTAAAATTTGCATTGCTGCCAGTAGCAATAGTTTTGATGCAAAATATTTCACAATATCTTGTCGTTTATTCTTCACGCCTCCCAAACAGACTCAAAACAGTTTGATATGCGTCCACAGTGTGTTTGATTAGATGATGGCAAAGATTATAAGTGTCTGCACCACCAAATAGCATAGTGATCCATCCAACAGTTGAGACATTTCACTCTGAACCACACGTCAACCTGCTAGTGGTTCCATAGAGGAAAAGTCATTAGGATTTATCCTCTGAGGACCGGGAATGTCTGTACGAAATTTCTTGGAAATCCACCAACCAGCATTGCCATCTCTAACAAAATCTGTGCATTGTAAAGCCAATTAAAATGTCCAGCACAAAGCATTCTTTGCACTATCACTCTTGAACGCACGCCGCCTCACTGATTTCCACCCACAAAGTATTTCCAACAGACACCTGCTTAATAATTGAGTGTTTTCTTAAGCTAATCCCCGTTTGTGAATAAGTAATTTAAAGCAATTGGCTCCGTCAGAGATCTTTATGATTGTTCTTATCTGCTCCCTGGAAACTGGTAATGTAATTAAGAGTGGGACACTGATGCTAATTAACCTTGGTAGAGGTGAAGGAGCTGAGAGCTGCTGTTGTTTTAACTAGTGGACTAGTGTGTCTCAGCAATGATTAATCATCAGAGGCCTCCAGTCTGTCAGTAAACAGGGAGAAGGACACCTTGGGGGGGGGGCACACTGATACAGGTATGGTACAGGGTAAAGCAGGTATGAGCCAGTGGAATTTTTTTTGTTTTTTTGCTGTGGGCTTGTTCTGCCCCATGGGGCGGTTCTCAACAGCGATAGCTTGATGGGGTTCCAGCCTCCTCACAGAAATGTCAAGCAGAGGGCATCCGAAGAATTAATTTAAACACAAGTACGGGGTGCATCCCAAGGCGCCTCGGTGATGTAATTACATGTTTCAACATTATTCATATGCAGACAGATAAATGCCACGTGGCATTCCGTCACAATAAGTGTGTTTCAGTGTTGACACGCTGCGGTGTGAGACGCTTCCTCGCTCCCGATTACGTAAATAAAACATGAATAGGCCTCATTATAACTTGGTTCGTGGTGTCTTATTGAACACGTTCCTTTAAAGTGCAAATCCAGCTAATTACGACCTGAACTGTAGTTTTCCTTGTTTTTATACAGTATGTGTGCTGTTAATTTATAGAGACAGAAGGCATACAATGTGATCGTTTTAATAGTTTTGGCAAAATCTTTGACTGTTAAAAAATAAACAAGTTTTCTGATCTGACAGGTGTGGTTAGGTTTAGGCTCAAAATTCACTTGGTTATGTTTTAAGTAAAGAACATTTTTGGGTCAAAACAACAACAATAAAGGATAACTTCGGTATTTTTCATCATCCCATGTTTTTGTGTCCAAATGACTAATTTCTTTTAAAATTGGTCCGGTATTGAGGGAGAACACTGCAGACGGCAGCCACTGAACGGGCTCCGATGTAATCAGGGCAACTCCTCACCATCATTGTACGACCACTAAAAGTGCTTGTTTTTAACACTGACAGGCCCAGATTGTTATCATAAATGTATGACAACATTATAGAAGGAGTCATGTTCTAAAATCTTGATGTTACTGGAAGACGACGGTGGAAACGTGAGTGAGTGCCGGTGTTGTCAAGAGTTTGTTGTGTTGGAGTACATAAAGCAGAGCTTAGTGTTTTTCAATGTCACGGCTGAATATTCTACCGATTTTTGCACAGCTGTGGACGAGGTCTTTGAATTCGATGGCTGCCCGTATTGATTTGAGCCGTATAGTGAGGTCCTTCAAATTTCAGAGCAGATGAGGAGAGAGAGAGAGAGAGAGAGAGAGAGAGAGAGAGAGAGAGAGAGAGAGAGAGAGAGAGAGAGAGAGAGAGAGAGAGTCCACTGAGAGTCCTGTGTTTTGGACCACAACCCTTCCTGCCCGCCCTTGGCGGACTATCTCTCTCTCTCTTTATACTAAGTCGGTTGCTCTGAGCGTCTAATAATGATGAATAATGGGTTTACATTAGAGTTAGTTGAAAGCCCGCTGTGTCTCACACAGACGCTAAAGGCTACCTTTGGAGTGAAATGTATTCATAATCAATGTGAATGATGAGGGGGAAAAGTTTTTTTGAGAAAAAAAGAATTTTAAGTTGCGATTCATCGATATGCTTTGTCATTGCAGGCAAACTTCAAGGATGAGCGTGGCCTCTAACAGAAAGTGAACATTTCTTATAGTGTAGTCATGTGGAAGGAAACAAAATTCTCACTGTGATCTACATTAAAACGTGTTATTCATATTTCATGCTATCCCCATTATGTTTTAAATGTTTAAAATATTTAGCAATTCCCATTGCTGCTGTTACAATTATTCTCCTAGTTCTACAAATTCTCCTCGCTTCTCTCTCATTTAACTTTATAGATGTTTGAAAAAAAGAACATGACAATAGATGGAATCCCGCTTTGAACATTCAGCACTTGTAACCATGTGTCTTTATTTACCTGCGCACCTCGATTGATGTTATCCCCCTGATACTTTCTCCCATCTTCCCCGGTAATTCCTCTCCGTGCAGATAAATAAACAGCTTCAAAAGGTTTCAGGTCTGTATATTATAGTGCAAGTATGCACATTAAACGGTGCGTTCAGGCTCTTGCAGCGTGGGACCATCAGAGGCCCTGCAGCGCAATCTCATTATAAACATCCCTCTGTTCATTCCCTAAACTGAGGGGGCTATTATCAAGCATGTGGCATGTTGTCATTCCCATCCACACCAGAGATGAGCTTGTTTCCTCAGTCATATGCCGAGAGCCGGAGTGACAGGCCATCACTCTTCATCTCTGGCGACCCAGAGCCAGACAGGGGTTTGGAATGGGTGTCGCTGTTACCAGTTTTGTCAATCCTGACAGCCTCTATAGCGCCTTAATGCTGCACAGATGGCGTGTTGGTGCATGTCCCCCGTTTGTCACCGAAATAGAACTGGGGCCACAGAGTTTGAGCTTGTCGCAAACTACAGAATGTTTGAAGCTAAGTGCATTTTACTTTTGTATTATATAAAACTGCTAGCTCAAATGAAGCAATCTGATTGGTTCAAAGCTGTGATTTAATAACCACATACCGCTGCTATGTTCAACGTCTTTTGCACTTGCTGTGTCTCTCCGAGTCTGAGATGAAAATGTTAAGACTAACACAGTGGACCTGATGAATAAACCACAAGAAAACGCTAAATATTCATGTTGGCATTGATGCAAATTTGCAACGGTTGCAATAAAAGGTTCAAATAGATTCAGGTAGAGCAGCCTCTGGCAGTCTGTCTGAGCTAAATTGTTGTACAGCCTAAGCTACAGTAAGATATTTCATTGAAATTCCTTTTAGTAAAATGCTCTTGTGTGAATGTCTCTCTGTCAAAAGCAGCGTATTTGTCTTGGGCTTTTATTGTGAAAGGTTAGAACAAAAGGAGTTGATCTGGTCTGCGTTACCTTTGTCAAGGTTGAAAGGAGTCAAAGAATCAAAGTTTCCCATCATGGTGCGGACCACAGAGCCCCAGTGTTGGACACTACGAGTGTACGTTTAGAAGATGTCCGTTCTGCACAACATGGTTGGCTGATGCTTTTATTTGTGGAGCCAAAACTCAGAAAAAGACGACTTTCTTCGGTAAAAAAGAAAACGTTCTGCCCTTTCTCCTGAGTATTCAAAAAACACAGTTTGAAATAATCACACGAAAATAAGCTTCCTGAGTTTGTAAAGGCCTTAATGTGGTTTAATGGTTGCTAAGCAACAGTGACATGGGGGAATCACTTCCGCCAACACGGAACAGACTGTGACGGATACAAAGTGGCAGTTAGGTGCTAAAGCCTGCTGAAAAACAGAAACTTATAAGCTTACATTCAACAGAGGAAAAGGATTGAGCAGTGACCATCTCCAGAAAAAAAATCTACCTGCTAAATAAATAAAAATAGTGAATGGTAAATGGACTTTTCTAGTCTTCCAACCACTCAAAGCACTTTAACGCTACGTCATCATTCACCCATTCACCCCCATTCATTGGCTGATGACAGGGGCTGCCATGCAAAGGAGCCTCCTGCCCCATCAGGACTGTGTCGTCATTCACACCCATTCATCCACTGATGGCACAGCCTTCGAGAGCAATCCGGGGGTTAAGTGTCTTGCCCAGGGACACGTGGACATGGACTAGTTAAGCCGGGGATCGAAGAGCTGATTCTCTGATTGAAGGACGACCCGCTCTATCACTGAGCCGCAGTCGACCCAAATTAAATGATTTGCAGAGCTACGTATAGTGCAGCGAGTGTACGTTCCAGCGCAATCGCCTCGGTATGTGCAGGCAGCCAGCCCAGGAGGGCCTATTCTATTGTGAGCATTATTATTTATTAATAAATAGATTTCATCTTGTCACCTGATGACATGTTTTTTTGGCGAAAGGACGACAACACAGTTAGCTGTGATATGATCACGACATATCACGGTCATAATGCTGAAGAACCCCACAACAGTAACATAAACAAAGTCCTGAGATGGTACATTGTGTTAAGACAGACTTGCTTTCATTGCACATTAAAGTCGTTTTTTGAGGATACATCTCCCTCCATGCTCTATATGTTAAACCAATCTGTGGATCATAAACTGCTGTGTTTTCATTTTCAAGAATAAAAAGAGCTGGTTTACACTCTGCTTTCACCATTTGTCAGTGCTTGTGGCGTCAGGGAGAGGACATGCTTTTAAAGAGGATTAAAGGAAGGCAGGTGTGAATGCACATAACCGGCTACACTTCCATCTATAATATATTCTCATGAGTTCTTACGTAGCCCACACTGTGTCCTGATCGTAACCCCGTGTCAACAAATATTCCACAAGTGCATTAGCATGCCCTTGTCGCATTAGGCACCGCGCGCCGAAAATAGCTCCCCATGATCTCTGATTTCTGTCAGGTGCATCACCTAACCCGGTGGCATCCCTTCTAGCTTTGGGTTTGTTTGTGAAAATGAGTTGTTTTGACATATTGGAATATGATGTGAACATTCCACTAACTCATATTCCATCATTTTGTTAAGAACTACACGCTCGGGTTGGGTTTGTTTTTTTGCTCCATTGCAGGAGTAGAGTATTAATTAAACAGGTCGCGTTAACGATCTTTCTTGTGATAAACATTCACTGAGAAAAACAAACTCTCTGACTGTGCTCAGTTTCAAACTGTTTCAAAGTTAGTCACATGTAATTAAAGTTTGTATATGAATATAATGTCAATATTTATATTCCCTGAGCTAAGGGGTGGTCATAATCATTAAGATTCACATTCCTCCTTCAGTTTATAGAGAAGTCTGGAGCACAAGAACATAACTTTACTCAGAAAACATCTGTGCTGTGTGTGCTGGTTTCACACCAATATATTCTGCAATCACAACTTTGACACATTAATATTTATTAGAAAATCATAACCGATAGAGATGAGGAATTCTTGTTAATTAGGTTATTATTAAATATCCCTGGTTAGCTTGTTAACATTAATGTGTTGCAGCCCTACAGGAGAATGCAATGACTTCCTTTCTGGAGCAATGAACAATAATGTAATGTGCGTTTATCCATATAAAATTATAAATACTATAGTTTCACAGCATAACGGGTAATTTTCTAATGAGACTTTTTCTTTTGATCTAACTAATTCACATGTTTTATTAATGACCCGAATAACTTATTTCACAGATTACCGGAGCTTCATTCTCTCATTTATAAAAACAAAGTTGCCTGTTTGGTACTTTGCTCTCTTTCATCTTAAAGAGTAGAGAATTTGCTGCTGTACTCACCGGCTTGTTTGTCTTAAACAGCTGCATTACAGTTTTCAAAGGCAGCTTGATGCAAATAAGTGTCTCCGCTCGGCTCATTATTGTAATAAGCGTGTCTCAAGTGTGGACATTACTGTTAATACATGCAACTACCTAGAAGCAGATCTGTGCTCCGTCCTGAAGCTGCTGGAAGGCTCCGCCACCTTGAAAGATTGTTCAGTTTTACTGTTATTCCTGAGCGACATCAAACACAAATGTAGCTTTTCATTTTATAATCAAAATCAAGAAAATGTCTGGAGCAGGTAGGAAGAATATGTTATGTAACAATGTACCGTAACAACGTAACATAACGTAACAATGTACCGTAACAACGTAACAATGTACTGTAACATAACACACAGTAACAATGTACCGTAACAATGTAACATAACAACATAACGTAACAATGTAATGTAACAACACACAGTAACAATGTATCGTAACAACTCAACATAATTTGTAGTAACAATGTATCGTAACAACGCACCATAACAATGTAACGTAACAACCGTAAATATAAATTGATCGCTCTTAGGCCTCAATCGCACCGAGACGCATCGCTAGAAATGCGCTGCCTGCAAAACCATTGGGTTTTTTTATGGTACGATGCGCCTGGCATGTGTCCTCTGTTACATCGTGCGATCCGTTTTTCTAGCGCAGGGGTCAGTAATAGGCGGACCCTGGTCCGAGGCCGGACCCAGACGCCGTTGTATCCGGACCCTGGACTAGATAATTGAGAATTATGCCATTTCCACGGAGCTGGCACAGCTTTTCTAGCCTTCAAGGCACTCGTTCTGTGGTGTAGGAAGCACACCAACCGATTATATGCGTTGTAAACTATTTCACATGATGCTACTCGGCAAATCACATATGTGTATTCCAATAAGCATCGCCATTGAAAAAGTATGTGAGTCGGAGAAGTTATTTCACATGACGCGCTCGATAAAGAGAAGTGTGGACAGAGAGACCAAAGCCTTTAACCAAGAATCAGACAATTATATATTAATTATTCCCACAACCAGTTCAAAAGCAGTATGTCTAATGTTCAGTGACCGTGACGATAATTAAAAGCTGTAATGTAAAGCGCCTCTATGAGACTGAACACACATCTTTTATTAAGCAAGCGTACCAACTCAAAGCCGAAATGAAGGCACAGAAAAATAAACCAAAGAACCCAATACCATCACAATCCTAACGTTAAGGTTTTAATAACCACAGATGAAGTCACACTATGTTCTCTTTTTAGAAGATAAGATATAAAACTGTGGCTCTTTTGATTTGACATCACTTCACACCTGAATTAGCTGAACATAAAGCTGCAGGACAATTCATTTAAGTACAGTTTTCTAAAATTAAGTATTTTATTTTAAGAGTCACATTTTTCAAAAGCTTTCTGTTACGTATAGTTTTTCATCCAGTGCATTATCCATTTTTCATTAATAACGTGCCTCCAAAGGCGCACCACGCCGTTTTGCCTGACCTGCTTTACGAGACGTTTTTGAAGCAGCAGCGCCTAAACCGGCCCATCTCGGTGGGATCAGCCCCCGAGTGGACTTTCTTACGTAACAGCATGAACTCAGTGTTTACTTTTGCTTTACAGCGGTCTCCTGGGTGAAAGTCCTGTTTGTTTCACCATCTACCAAAACCCCAATCCCCTTAGTGGATATTCTCCCTTGTAACCTTCAATAATGGTTGCTCCACATATACCACGTCGCTTGATCAGCATGTTAGTAGCTGTAATACTTCACTTGCTCTTTCCCAAAAAACTTTTTTTTTAAACGTCCACACTGATCTGATGTATGCCAACAATTTTTTCCTGGAATCTCAGTCAGTCAGTCCAACTTTTAGAAAAAGAAAAATCATATCAATAACAGAAATAGTGTTTTTCGATATGCAATCTGAATTTAGAAACTGTCAAACATATTTCAGATTCTTATTGCAAAGCAGACGGTCCTGACCGAGCTCCTTACACCGCTGTACTATTTCCAGTATCAGTGGAGCGATGTGGGCTTTTCCACCGGCAGATATGTGAGTCAGTTAGAAGTGAGATCACGGTGTCACTTGCAAATTGAACAGCTTTAGGAGCTCCGTGCCCGGCTGATGCAAGGTTTCTCCCTCACCTTCATGAACCCGACATTTTTTGACTCTGCAGTGAGAAAGTACAGAAACGGCAATGTCCATGAATGTTGCTCATATAGAAAAATGATTTGTTTGCCTTTTCTTTGGTTACTCAAGTAGATAATAACATTGGATTTTTTTTGTCTTATTCGCGTTACAGTTCAATCCAGTCCAGAGGAAGAGAAACCAAACATTTAATTGGTAATTGATTTCCCCTTGGGTGTGGACTACGTGGCTGTTAGAGGATTTATGGCTGTATGTTTGTGTTTGGATGGAAGCTCTTCTGTGTTTTCAGCCCATGAAATGCAATTGCTTTCATCCACAGGGGATGTAAACGCTGCTCTCTACAACTAGCACGCGGACACTGAATTAACAGCCGTCCTGACACTCTTGCTCTCGTGCTTCCTCGGACAAAGCTTCCAGGAAAGAAGAAGGATCAGCTGAGCTGCTTCAGTCATTTCCTACAGCGCTGAGACAGGTGCAAAGACTGCTCAGTGGCTCTTTGCCATTTGTTTTTTTTAAGGCGTGATGGCAGATTTCACCACAACTGTTGTGCGTTTCAGTGATCTGTAGCAGTGTGACCAACTAAGAATAGAACACTATAATTAATGTATTGCTATTAATCATTCATGGATTTACTGTAACAAGCAGAGGCACAGCATGTCAAAAGAAATGTGGCTAAATAATTAAAATCTAGAGAGAGAGAGAGAAAAAGTAGAAGAGTAATCATTTTGTCCTGCAGGAGATTTCCCTCCAGGAGAGGGATTGTATTGTTCCCCTGATGGCCTCATTATAGACTATATTTTACTGACGCAGGTAATGTAAACAGTGTGGTTTGATAGCTTAGTGCACCGGGAATACCTGATAACTTCAGGGTTTGTCTGTGGGACTGTGATTACACCATCAGTGTGTTTGATTTGCTCCAATCTGGAAAATGTCCAGGGCTGAACCATGCAGGGCTGTAAACACAAGCTAACACTGAGTTTGTTGAGCCAAGTTTAAAAAGGCATCCTGTCGGATTAATAATAATAACTTGAAAAGTTTTATTTTTTTATTTTAACAAAACACATGGAATTACTGAGCGCACCAACTTAGTATTTAATCATCTGTGAAATTAGAAGCAGCAGGGATAGTATGAGCTGCAGGAAGGAGAGGAGAACTTTGAAAAATGATTAATAAAATATGAGGGAATGAGGCAGGAAAAACGCAAACAGCATATATATATATATTTATATGGATGGATGATGGATGGATGGTAGGTAGGTTGGTAGATGGATAGATAGATATTGTCACAAACTGGCTCAGGGAATGTGAAGGTTATAATTCAAATCAAACATAATTTATTAAACTAAGGTTAACTCAATTAAACAATGGAGTCTGCAAATCAGCAAAGTCAATAATGAAGGTCATGCATGGATGTGTGTGAAGTGCGCTGTGGAGGTGTTGAAGGTACAAAACCAAATGACAATCATGCAGGGTGGAGGTCTGGTGGAGGTCTGGTGTAGCGAGGGAGAAAGACTGTGAGCGTGTGGACCAGCTTTTATAGGCTGGGAGGCTCAAGTGAGCTCAATCAAGGTGATATATATATGTTTCACAGCCCAGCTCTGAAACTGTGACACAAACGGGAAACACAAGGGTATACTTAACAAATAAAGTGATTTATTAACAAAAAGGTAAGTCGAAGTATGTCAAACTAATGGATGGGAAGAAACAGAGAAATCCGCAGGATGGTGCACGAGTGTAGTGCAGTACAACATGAAACCAAGAGCCACAACAAAGGCATGTGGTGGAAGGAGATCTTCCAACAAAGGACTTCTTCTGCTGAATCTTCTATGCACGGGGCACACCTGGGCCCTGTTTTAGAAAGCAGGTTTAACAAACTCTGAGCCAAAGCCTGAACTCTGACTTAAATAACCCTGAACTCTGACTTAATTAACCCTGAACTCTGACTTAAATAACCCTGAACTCTGACTTAAATAACCCTGAACTCTGACTTAAATAACCCTGAACTCTGACTTAAATAACCCTGAACTCTGACTTAAATAACCCTGAACTCTGACTTAATTAACCCTGAACTCTGACTTAAATAACCCTGAACTCTGACTTAAATAACCCTGAACTCTGACTTAATTAACCCTGAACTCTGAGCTGACGAACCCTGAGATGAGAAACTCAAGAGTTTTCGGTTCCAGAACAGCCGATCAGTTTGTTAAATCAACAAGTTTGACTTTGCTCACTCCGGGTTAAATGTGTGCGTGGTGAATGAAAAAAGCCGTCATTAATGGAGCTTCAATACCACAATTCACCATGGCAACAGGTACATAACAAGGCAGAAAAACAAAGCCTGAGTCAGAGCAGGAGAAAGTGTTCGTGTAACAAAGTTATGTTCGGTGTTCATTAATTCAAAGTGGTGGAATCTAACTGCCTACATTACATCTTAAATATCTGTATTCATCTTGAATCTGATATATATTCATATTGATTGAAAGAAATATAGATCAATAGACATTAGAAACATGATTGTAAGCTTACAATCTGATCCAGTAATGAAGTGTTTGTCTGCTTTATTTCAGACTGCATCCTACTTCTGCACACAGCCCTGTTCACTCAGGAATATGAACACATCATCTCCAATATTATAGGAATTATGTTCCATCAGTGACAGCTGACATAAATCACAGCGATGTATAAAAAAGAACTTCCACTCGCAAAATGAAGGACACGCAGAGGTTTCATTCTGAGCTGAGAGGGACTCGATGCTGACTTACAAACAGGAAGTCTTGATGACTGAATGAATTAATAAAACACTGTCTGGCTCTTAAAAAGGGAGGAGACTCGAAGCAATCCCAGGGATAACTAACTCTGAAACAGGGCCCTGGAGATCTAAGACCCAGCGGAGGAACCAAACCTGGAGGCCATCACAATACACCTATAGATGTATACGTGTTTGTACTGTATTGTTGGTTATTTTGCTGCCTTTTACATGTTCTGTGTTTGCTCGTCAGTGCAGCTACAGCTGGCATCTGTCAAAACAAACCCAAATGGAAAGGCACGTGGAGTTTTCTTGTAAACAAACAGAACTGTTTGCATCCAGTCTTACCCGCTGTGTGTATCCTTGAGGCCCAACAAACACGTTTAATGCCTTTCCCTCCACACAAAACATTTGCGAAGGCTGTGTGTCGATTATTTTGATACGTCTGTTGTTTACATCCAGGTTCGCTCAGTGAGCTTTGTATTCAAAATCTTATTTAAAGTAAAAGTACAGAAGTATTATCAGCTTAATGTACTCGTCAGTAAAATATCTTCTGAGACTGATAACTGAATCGATGTGATATTATTGGATTTTTAATTCTGATGCATCAATGTTCCAGCAGTTTACTGTTGTAGCTGCTCCAGGTGGAGCTATTTTAACTACTTTATAAACAGCAGTCCTGTGGTTGCTAACCGAGGGGTCGGGCCCCTCCAAAGGCTCACCAGATGAATCTGAGGGGACATGAGAGGATTAATGTGTTGTTTAAGGACTGCTAACATGTTGTGATATGATTTGGGAGAGTTTAGGCCTGCCTGTGCATCATTTAAAATCAATAAAAGTGCTTTTTAGGCACAAAAAAAAAAAAACGAACCTGAAAATTTTCAATTTGAGCTGTGTGTAACATTCATTTCAGCATTTACCAGTAACATATACAATGATATGTACACATGTTAACAAAGCTCACATTTATTTGTGTTATTTTGCCATTTAAATTATTCAAATAGACCTTAGAGATTTACACTCTCTAGAGTTTGAGTATGACATTTTCGAGCAGAGGTCTCAAAATAGGCTTAGGGTTTAAGAGGTTTTAATGGGAGAGAAAAGAGAACCAAACAGGGTCCAGATACAACAACGATCCATGGAAACCTGTGAGGAAGAAGCAAAGTCAGGAATGTGCATTAATGGGACATGAATTCAGACAGAAGGAGAGGAGAGAGAGGAGCTCAGTGTATCCTCGGATGTCCCCCGGCAGTCTAGGCCTACAGCAGCATACGTAGCACATGCTTACTAGCCACAACGTTGTAACAATCCGAGGTTGACAAACCCCGAGCTGTGAGATGGTGAATCCACAGTCTGCTCCTGTAGAAGCCACAAGTCTGGACAACATCAACCTGGTTTTAATAAAAACATGTTCTTTCTGTGACGTCGATGAGAAGTATTAAACTACCCACAATCCTAAAGTGTTACTCGTGAGGCTACATGCTCGTAACGTGCTCTGCTCCCGGATTTCATGTCGGCCTTTCCAAAAACTGGAAAATAGTTTTCTGAAAACGCCATTTTAGATTGACGCGGATTAGTTTCAAAGTTTAAATGAGGCGGCGAAAACATTTACAATGTTCCTTCACTAATTATGTTCACACGATCTTTTTTGTTTTGTTTCACGGTCTCAGTTCATCTCGTAGTAGTGTTGGTTTGTTTCCGTGCATAAAACTCTCTGGATAAGGATTTTCTGAAACGTCATTGGAGTGAATGAACGGAGCGGTTCTCTGCCTGAATGGATGAACTCAAGACAAGAATGTTGATATTTGATGCGATAGTTGGGGAAAGATCTTGATTATGCTCATAAAAACCCAACATTAATAATTTGTCTCAGATGGGAGAAGAACTCTGGTCTGTGGAGAATAAATCATTCCAGTACACACACGTCTATTACCCAGCGGACCTAAAAGTATTTAGCCTCGCTAATAAAGGGCACCCTGCTTCCTGCGCTGGCAATGACTTTGGATGGAAAACCCAATCAGGACTCTTTTTTTTTAAGGGAGGTTGGACTGATTCTTTTGACGAAAATCACTGCATCACTATAATTCATTGACCCAGTATGAAGTACACCGAGCTGCATTCAGACTTTATTCTTCCAACTTACACAACTGAAAATGTGCAGCGTGAAAGCAGCGCTGCAGAGGAGATATCCCATAACATCTCTGTCTGCCAAAGCTATTCTTCAATTTGTCACATATCCCTTTTGTTTCCTCTTACAGTGAATCCAGTTCCACTATTTCTGCTATTCTGCCAGAGATCCACTATTGTCCGTTTCCATTTTAAAGCTGATGCTGTGATGAACGGAATAAATGGTTCAATCTTTTACCAATAAAGAGGCTGATTCAGAGCCATAATCCCATCCACGCAACAAATACAGGATTTATCCTGCACTGCACTCAGCAGCCGTGGCCTCGCCGCGTAAAAAGATCATTTTCCTCATAAGTCCACTGATTATGATTTTACAATGACACTTTAATGTTTAGTTCTGCACTCAGTCCTAAAAAAGGTGCTTCCTCATAGTGTTGAAGATTGCAATAGATATGTCTCCTCTCTTTTAATAATGTATTACGTTTGTAAAGGAACAAATTAGGACTGCCACTACAGCAGCTCCCGGCGATGGACCTGTCGTCGTTTGGTGTTGTATTTTTGTTATTTCGTAAAGTAATGTTACTGAAAGCTTTACAGCAACCTGATTCCGAAGAAAATCTTTTAAAGAGTGAACGCTCCTTCATTCCTGACTTGCCATCTTACATGAGCACTCAATCACACAGGGAGAAGCCCACAGTCAAAGAGGCAGCGTTGCCAATCTCTCCAACGGCAGCAGCCTTAATAGACAAAAATGCATTGAAGGCTGAATGTTTGTGAATTTTTCATCAGTGGATCCAACCCCCGCTTTCAAACATTTCTCTGTAATTTGAACAAGCACGGCAGACCGTGGCACTGTCTGCTCTCCACTCTGACATTTTCTTGATTTAAAAAAAAAAGAAACAAAAATCACTGGGGGGGAAAAACACGGAGACGGAGCGAGATAGAGGTGATGATGAGGCAGGAAGTGCAATCAGGAGAGCTCCTGAGAGGCACTTAATTAACACAATGAATTCCATGCTCGCAGCGGTTATAAAAAGAGTACATTTTAGTGTTTACCACAGTCTAAATTTGAACTCTTTAAGCGTAGCTGCATGCAGTATGTATCAATAGTCGGTGCACTACTACAGTAGATGGAGTTTGGGGGAACAGACAGGAGTACCACACACAGACTGTATATAAGAAGTGGACGTAGACATGAGGTCACCCGTTGGTTTGTGGACTGCCGTTATGAAGCCTCGAGATCAGCGATTTCGCCGTCGCCATCTTGACTTTTTGCAACCAGTGAACAGGAAGTGACCATATTCGAAATACGGAGGAGTGACGTAGAGACGCCGTATACAGCCCTGGTAGTGGCAGTGACCTGTCAATCACAGTAGCCCCGCCCTAAAGCATCCCCTGCTTTATGGTCTGTTTGACTCTAAATGGAGCATCATTTACTAAATGAACATCATGCTGTATTGAAGAAGACTTGAAACTAGAGATTGAGACCATAAACTCATGTTTACAATGTTTACTGAGGTAATAAATCAAGAGAGAAGTAGAGTCATCTTCTCATTTGTTTTGCAGCCGGAGGTCAGTAGAGTTTTTAGGACACTTTAGCTTCATAGGAACTTTATTTTACAACTACTGTAACAACAATCAAAAATTGATTTCATGGTGGAAATGTTTCATGCAGTTATGATGCACTACTGGATAGTTTTTCGCCAACACTTGCCAACTTTAGCTGTTATCAGTGATGTGTGAATATACGAGTGTGTGTCCCTAAAATAAACACTGAAAGCTGTGGGGATGAGGGCAATCTCATCTAAATGTGCAGCTTGGATTTATTGCTTTATTGTTTTGTTTTGATTAGAAACTTGGATACCGTTTGTATTTCGCTTGTAAGCCAATATTTTGTAAGCTTTAATATCCATTAGTATTTAATTGTTAATACTTTTACACAGTGAATAAAAACATGTCAATGACTTGACAAAAGTAATTCAAGGATGCTTTATTCTTTTGTTATGAACCTGCCGGGCTCCATAGAGCAGCACTCTCCCGGCCTGCAGAATGCTTGGGTGTCCATGTAAAACACTGGAGAGTCATGAAGCCCTCCCTCAAATGAAGATTCATCGTGGTGCTCGACGATATCCTGGACATAAATCACTGGTGCAGTGCCGACAGTTGTGGCAAGTCATTTCCTGCCAACAACAGGTTTTTTCTGTCTTATTTTATGTGCACATGTCAACCTTACTGCCACCAGCCTGTTAGTGAGTTAAGATTTTAAAAAAAATACATGACATCTTTCAAACGATTTTTTAAATTGATAGTGGTTGTTGTATTAAAAATGGGTGATCTCCAGCCAGCGACTGTCACCGTAAGGCTAATAACAATATAAATACATTTAATCACCAGCCGCAACAGCGACGCTTGTATTGTTTTCACCTTGTGAGTCTGTGTATGAGTCATCCCGGCTAAAATATTGTCCTGGAGACACATCGTATGAGTAACTACCACAGAAAAGGTTTGGAGCACTATCCCAGGGGTTTATATTTCTGTCAGTGAAATCCCTCTGATCGTAAAATGTAATCATGCAAACTTCCCTCATGTTTGATCCTGCTGATTCCTGCACAATGAAACCTTTCGTCTGAATGCATCTTGGCCTGATTGCCTAAATTAACCACAGTAGAAAGAGAGAGAACAGCTCCCCATCATTTCAACCCAGCGCTTGTCCTGTGTGGCAATACTGTCAGAGATTGTCGTATCGTTCCTCGTTGTCAGAGTGGGATAACTAAATTGAACCGACATGTCCGTCCGTTAATGAGTTCAACATGGAAGCAGAGTTGGAAGATGAGTGTGGTCCAGAGACTGTATGTGAGAAGTGGACGTAGTCGTCGTGACGTCACCCTATTGGTTTGTGGACTGATGTTTCAGAGCCTCAAGTTAGGCATTTTGTCCGTCGCCATCTTGGCTTTTTTGCAACCAATGAACAAGAAGTTACCATATTTGCAATGCGGAGGAGTGACGTAGACGTAGAAGGGGCCATTGGCCAACCAATGGTGATCCCATTGCAAGATGGTCGCTTGTTAAGAAAGCTTGTTGAGTGCAGATTCATTTGAAAAGGTTCTACTGCACCTCAACGATTTGAGATAATGTTTTTGACCCATCTTCACCAAGGTTAAGGGAATCTATTTTCATACACTGAAATGAATAAAAACCAAAGGCAGTCAGCAGCATTAATGACAGAATCATACACTTTATGCATATTATATAAGACATTCAGTAGGGCTGTATTCAACAGTTAAACATTGGGGGGGGCGCATTTCTTGTTGGGGGGTTGTGGGGGTTTAGAAACATAACAGCTAAACTGACCATTTTAAAGCATTTAGAAACTGAAATAATAGATCATTTAAGTAATTTTGCACAAAAGTTCAAGCTGTTATAATCACGTACTACGAGCTGTCGCCGTAACAACAAACGCAGCTAAGGCTAGATTATGGGGTTGCACTGCTGTACAGTGTTGGCTAAACAGCAAGTGTGCCAATACAGAGCTACAGCTCAACCTCAAGTTTCAAGCTGTGTTTGATATTCTGTGGACATGATTGCTTGTCCAAGTAAATGTCATTTGAGAGCATCTCCCTTAGTTGTAGAAAACTGGTTTTCCTCAGACACGCTGTAAGCTTTGATATGAACTGCTAGTGGTCTCCCTTTCATTTTGCCTGTTCAACGACGTGAACGTGCAGTAAGAAGAAGCATTTGGTTAATATAATATACTTCTTCTTCTGTGGTTTTCCAAAAAAAAGGCCTTTTATCACGCTCCCTTTCAGGCCCTTTTCACAGCAGCCATTTTGACATGTAATTGCAGGGTAAATTGATTGTAATTGGGTGTAATTGATTAAATCGTTAGTTTTCGTGCCACAGCCATTCCAGTGTGCCAGTAAACCAAGGACCCGGTCCACCTAAAAGGAACAGGGCCGTAATTCATTTAATCAATTACACCTGTGTTTCTGATGAAATGAGCCAACCAGTTTTATCAAGTCTGACAATTTGAGTTTGAGAGACAGCTGGAAGCTCGCTTCTGCTGTTAGATTCTAAACTCGTCACTCCGCTGAGTCAGCTTTTAAATATTACAAAAATAAAGGCGCGAAATATTTAATATGTGACCTACGGTTTTTGCAGTCTTGATAAAAAGTAGTCTCCGTTCTACGACTCAAACAAGCGCTGATTCTCTCTCCTCTGAACCCAGATTTGGAACGTCAGTGTTTGAGGTTCACTGTTTCCCTGGAAATGAATGTTGATTTGGTGCCAAATTGTATGCACATTATAAGAACAACACAATTAGTCAACATCAATATATTATTGGGAGGGACAATTTGATGCTTTCTGAACATCTTTTATTTAAAACGCCCCAAACTTAAAAGACTAAATTAAGCCTTCTGGCCATTTATTCAATTTGCCACCGTTGCTCCCTTGAGATATTAGTAAAAAGTTAGCCAGCAGGTATTTGAATATGATGCAAAAAAATCAAAAGGTTTGTAGAAAATGTATTCAATTTCAACAAGTCTATAGAGCACATATGAGGCGATGTGGTCTGTCCCTGCAGTCTGAGACAAATGGCTGCACTCCATCACTGCCCAAAGCATCACAGCTGCTCAAATGTCAATCTTTATGGCGCTCCACGGCAGAAAATGACAAAAATGCAAATGTCACCTCCATAAAAATAGCCTGAATTACATAAGATTAATCATGCAGGAGAATCTTGATGGCCCACATCTTAAGCAAACATTGCCTGAATCCAGACAAATTGAAATATTTAACTACACAGCTGAATACAGTCATCTCCCATTGTTCATCAAGATATCAGCCTCCTAATTGCTGTTTTAAAAAAAAGTCCATTTTGTTCCAATTTGTTCCACATGCGCACACTTGCAGTATACATCTAATTATACTTTACCTTCTCCATCTACAACAGCAACACATCTG
Organism: Pholis gunnellus; assembly: GCF_910591455.1. Classification (NCBI taxonomy): domain Eukaryota; kingdom Metazoa; phylum Chordata; class Actinopteri; order Perciformes; family Pholidae; genus Pholis; species Pholis gunnellus. Next base: position 22,241,184 of record NC_136539.1, read on the forward strand.
TCCTGACAAGCAGGTGATAATTGAATTCAAGAGGGGATAATTGAATTTAAGGGAGCGAGCAAGACATGTCAATGAACTAATCTGCTCTTTCCACAGTCCATTAAGAAATTGTCCACTCATGCCAACAGCGGCCCTCCCTACAGACATGTAGGGTCAGCATCAGTTTTATTAGATATTAAGGGTTCAACTCAGCGGATACCCTGGACAAGAGAAATTACATTTTTATACCGTATTTGAGTTTGCGGCAAAAAAAACGATGGTAATTGTGGCAAATGAATTGATATTAATTGCTGACGCTGTGCAGGTGTCTAATCAACTCATGCAGTGAATTTGCCAGAAATCGCTTTTCACATCTGCTTCTCTGGATTGTGAAGCAGGATTTCAGCTTTGGCAACCTTCCAGCGTGTGGGAAGTGAGAATTAGAGAGAGGCCCACAGAATGACAGCGAGGTTGATATTATCTCAGGCCCGGAATAAAAAGGCAGCAGCCGAGGAGACCTTCACAGTATACTGTTCAGACGGAGACTCGTCCTCAGACTGCTTCCTGCCTACATTTCTATTGATCTTCTCTGTTACGCAATGAGGTCACACTCTCACTGCCTTGCTGCATTACATCAGGGCTGTTTGTGTTGCTTTTGAATTGTCTAAACTTGAAGTACATTTAAGTTGTTCACTTTTGTTACACATAGTGGTTCATTTCATTATAAACTAGGAAAATTGAATTGCTTTATTTTTAGAATGAAGAAATATCAGACATGTATTACAAACAAACATTCAACAATCAGATAATATTCAGTAGTGTGTGTCGTAGCTGTCCGTTAGATTTCTGTTTTATATGGTCAGATCATAGATATATATGTATGTCTTCATAATAATATAATCTTACCAAAATCAAGCACACGTGTTTTTTTTCCGCCATTGATTGGAGCGGCTACATCATTAGCTAGATAGCTCCGCTAGCCTCCTCAGCAAGCACTTCTGGCTATTTCTAATATTTCTAAAAACCCACAAACGTAAAAGGTAAAGGGTGATTTGTGAACAAAAATAAAAATGACAAGCGAGGATATATGCAGTATACTACCAGGCAACGGAATACCCGTTTTCAGTCTTTATGCTAAGCTAAGCTAATCATTGGCCAGCTGTAGCTTCATATTTAATGGAAATATATATATATATGAGTGGGTATCAATCTTCTCATCGAACTCTCAATAAAATAAGTGGATGTTGAACTATATTCCTTTCAAAATGATGTAGGTCGCTTGCCGTTAGACGTCCTTTGTTCACTTGCATGTACAAAGATAATTGCCGTGTGATAAGTATTAATTAACCTTAGTTAATACTTGCTGTAGTGAGCGAGAACACGATGCAATCACGGCCTGCGTTTCATGCGTATTGGCTCTGCAAGTGATCACGGCGCTTGTTTTTTTCTGTCTACATTTTCTGTTAGCTTTGCACGTGGATCACGTGACTGTGACAAATAGTTCACTGATAAAAGCTCGATTTACATGTCTAGGGATTATACAAAGAAAGCCAAATCATTTTTAGATTCTTTAGAAACAGGAAATATTAAAAATCTTCATTTGAGTAAATATTTTGCAGCCAAATCAAATAGTTTAAAGGATATGAGTTTACAGATCATTACAATCCCTCCTCGACATTGTGGAGGTTGGTTTATGTCTTTTTGACGGTTACACCTGTAGTCTACGGGCAGATCTATGGGTGACACTCGTTTTCTTTTTAAATCTTCACAGTTCATGTTGTTTTTGCGCCTTCTGGTGTTTCGGAGAATAATGCAACGAGCAGCGCGTTGAGCCTAGAAACCTTTGCGGGTGTTCGGAGCTCGCGTTACGGTGCCAAGCGCGAGGAGAAACAAAGCTTTACATTGGACAAAGCGTGCGGACTCAACTACTGTTTTTTAACAGTAATGAAACAAAACCATAATACTTTCCTAAAATAACTAAGCCTGACATCAACCCTAAAAACGTTTTGTTTATAGACAAAGACATCATTATAGTTTAGTTTACTTATATTTTAATTGAAATACAGCACAAGAGAACAAGTTTAGTAAAAGCTAAATATATATATATATATTTTTCTTTTTCTTTTTGTACATTTGTGTTCACTTTTACATGATTTTTCACAGCAGTGCATGTAGATTACTGCACAGCAACAGCAACTTTTGCCGACCGCTTATTGAACAAGGTCAGGAGAACTGAATGTTATTGACTGACTGACGAAATCGATGCTTGTAGATTGTGCGTGTGTGAGATGAGGTGTGCAGCAAACAAGACTCTTAATATCTTCGGGGTCTTTGGGTTCCTGTGGTGGGAGGAGGGTTTTCGTCGGTGTCTCGCGGTCTCCGTGTATCATTTCCGATAATATATTTTTCAAGTGCTTCTTGCTCCGGCAGCAGGTGGGAGTCGGTTGCGGAACAAAGCTTTTGACTGACCGGTGGGTGTTCAGTATGCCTGAATACACGCTGGAGAAAGCCACTGTTGACTTTTCAATCATTTTCACTTTGTCCTACAGAGCAGAAAGTGGTTGTCAAGGGGACAAAAGACGAGGAGGAGGAGGAGGAGGAGGAGGAGGAGGAGGAAGGGACCAGACGATGCAGGAGCAAGTTCTATCTGCCAGGAAGAAAGCTGAGCTATAATCAGAGTAATTAATAATATGTTTTATTTATAGAGCATAATCCATGCATTGAATTCAGTTCAGTCCTCTACACACACACACACACACACACACACACACACACACACATACAAATAATGAATAAGAAATAAATCAATACCACACAGAATATAATTATAGACTTTAAGTGTACATCTAATGAGGTTCAAACCAATGCTGCATAATTAAAATCTAAAAAGGTTGGCTAATTAAATGTGTTTTTATTTCTGAGAATAGAAATGTGGAGATAGAAGTTGTGTTCAAGACTAAATATATATAAAGTGTTCTTACGGTTTAGAAGCGTATTTTATGAAACCCACATTGCCGATTTCCCTCCGAGAGCTGCAGCTGTATTGCAGAGATGGTCTGAGAGTGGATGATGGGGCATAAAACAGAATGTGAAATATGGACTGAGCGCTACAGCTTTGTGCACTAGAAGCCAGTGGAGCTTGGCCAAAAACTGTTCCGACAGGTCCCTGGTTCTCTTTTGTTTTAGTTAGCTATCTGGCAGCAGAGTTTTGATTCAACTGACCAGGAGGACCAGTGAATGAATAATATATTACAACAATCTAGTCGCCTTGAAATGAAGGAATTAATTAGTTTACTCTGCATCACTGCAGGTCAGGAAGGATCGACCTTTGGCAATGTTTCTGCAGCGCTGCTGATGTGGGTCAGAACCCAAAATGACCCCGAAACTCGTAACATGTTTAGATGTCAGATGTGCCCATTGTTGAGATCTTATGGCTTTAAAAGACTAATGCTGCATTCACGTGGTTTCACGGAGATCCAGAACGTCAAAATACTGATAAATGATGGCAAAAAATATATGAAATAAAATGGAATTCTTATAAAATACATGTGATTACCGTAGTAATGCATGTCGCTTCTATGCACAAATCTTGTTATCCTGATGGTGGCGCTAGATGAAAAGTAAGGGGATCATCAAAGAGATTCAAATTCATCCTGAGGGGGACATTCATGAGATAGTTATTGAGATATTTCAGTAAACACCAAAACCTCTGAGATAACAATCGTCTGGGAAACATGTCTGTTCAAAAGTGAATGAGCTCATAACTCATTGAGTAATTGTTGAGATGTTTCCGGCTCGGCCAGAGTGGTGAACTGACCAAATCTGCCATCCCTCGAGCCACTTCTGATTGACTTTCGACAGGGAGAAAGAATCTTAAATTACACACGTGAAAAGAGGGTTCAGTGACATTTATTTAGAAAGTCATGGTTCAAAGGTTTCTGGTTTCCCCACGGGCCCTCCTGGAGGTCTGCGCCAGTGTGGCTGCCTTTTCTCAGGAGTATTTTGATCCTTTTTTTCTTGGTTATTGGTCATTTGACCCTTTGGACACAGAGAATTGGAAAGGACATATTGCTTCTCTGTGGCCTTTGAGCGCATAGAGTTACTTTGAAAACCTCACAGCACACGTTGTTTTTCTGGCTCACAAAGTAAGTGATCCAGGAGTCCAGCAGAAATGGGCCATTCTCATTTCCCAAAGAGGCACTTCAACCCGGAGATGATGACCGGGGCCAGCATTGAGCTTGTGGATGTCAGCCAGAGAGGTCAGACCAGTCCCAGTGTATCTATCATAGCTGCCAGGCGGGTCAGTCTGTCAGATCCCCATGGTGAGCCGCCTCCCCTGGATCAGAGGGGACGCTCCACCGCCTCCGTGACCCCTGAAACCCTCGAGAGCAACCAGCAGGATCTGACACTGTTTCAATGATCTGAACTCACGGAATATAATAAGTTAAACTGAATGCAGCCTCACCAGGGGAGGAAGGGAGGGTTACTCATCTCAGAGCTTTATTCACATTGTGAATCATTCTCTGGAGAAGTAACATGCAGAAAAGATAATTAGACATTCATTCTAAAGTTCATTAGATAAAATAAGAAGTAAAATACATATTTAATAAATGTCAGTTTCATTTAGCTTTGTACTCTGCATGTTACTGTGGCAGTGCAATATTAAAACATTGCCACTAGATTTAGCATATAGCGCACGAGCGCAACCTAAATACCTCGGCGGGCTGGTCAGAGATTACATATTCTACCGTTGCCCCAATAATAATTACAATTACCGACTGTTCCTCCTGTTATCATACCGGTAAACAAACAGCCTATAATGAAACATCATTTCAAAGTTTAATTAATGAATCTGCTCTTTTCATTTATTGAATATGATTTTAATGGGCAAAGATTTCCAGAAGAACTAAGTGTTGAGATGAAGGATGTGATATGTGTAGTAAAACAAACATTTCATTATAGCGAGTTTATTAGTCTTTAAGATTGTTGGGCTTTATTATAATAATAATAATAATAATAATAATAATAATAATAATAATAATAATAATAATAATAATGGTCCAAAATGATGTAGAGTTAAGTCAAAAAACTTCAAGTATTCTTGGGTGAGAACCCACAAACTTAATATCTTTGATGTTCTGTAAAAAATCACAACGTAGGCTAATAGTGATGACTGAAACCGGCTGATACACACACCTTGATATGAATGAGAGGAGTAGGAAGCTCATCACACCGTCTGTTGTAATGGCGGTTACAGTTAGGTACACGTATTCTCCTGTGAGCCACTTAATCTTGTTGTTTACATTTTAAAGATGCAGCTCCTGTTTATGTACAGACGACAATCACAGGATTACTTTGATACCGAAGAAAACTTCAAACGCAGCAATTTTTGATTGAAATTCACCTCGCATGCTATCTTTGACCAACGTCTCTCCCTCTGCACCTCCCCTTTGACTCTCCTGCAACACCCCCTGGAGAGACTTTTCTCTTCCTCACTCAGACAACCCGATCACAATGTACCGCGCCGAGCGCAGTGGCTCCTAAATGCCATAATTCACCACTTTTCACTTGAACTACTTCACCAGCAAAATAAGAGTTCTACAGAGGCATGTGTCTCCTAAATAATGGATGTTGCAACCAAGCGGCCAGAAACAGTAGACAAATCTACCACCCTCAGCCAAAAACTGTAGCATTGAATCGTCTACATGTATTTCAAAAGTGCCTCAGTGCACCAGTGTTCTCGCCTCAGACCGAGCTTCTGAACTCGCTGACAGGAACAGACTTGGACACACTGTAAGAGCAGCCCTGGAGTTTATAACAGGCATGTGAGTACTGCATTGCTCCCGGCTGTGTTGTCATGGCACTTTTACATAACAGTTACCTCAAGACCACAAGGTCACACAGGCAGGTTTCAAGATTAAATGCACACTTGTATATAAATTGTATGACTGTACTGTGATGAAACACATTAATTGCCTGTGTTAATCATTTTTTTTTAAATCTGCATTTCATGGTTGAAAAGGGCTCAAAGCATCATTTAATATTTTAAAACAGCCCTTATCTTTCAAGGCCAATTCCGAGATAGAGTCGACCGTTTGGGACTCATCTAGGTCATGAAATAAAAGAATGTTAAACGCCCTCTAATCAGACTCCCCTCCTCTCCTGTCCCCAAAGTGTCTCGCATTAAAAAATGAAGATGCCAGTACCAATACCGGTACCCAATAGAGTACTTCATTCGACAAGCCATCATGTGAATGGAAGCTCTGCGTGTGTCCCACTGGAAGCTAATCGCCCGTAAAACCGTCAGCACTGTTGCCATCGTTGGCGCTGTTAACACTGTTAGCTGCAAGCTGCCAGCTCAGACAACTGTGTGTACGCTCGGCTGTACGGGTTGTGTCTGCTGCGGCAGTGGGCCAACCGCACAATTATCATCTCAGTGATATGTGTGGATAAAGGGGGGGGGGGGGAAATGGCTGAGTAATCCAAGATTCGAAAGTCCCCACTTTTGTGTTTTTTGCTCGAGAGTGTCATAACCAAAATGTCAAAGTTAATGAGACAGTGTAAAGGGCTCTCTTGTCACTCTGAGGCAGAACATTCAGGAAACCTTGAATCCTATTGCTTAGATGCTGTAGTTGCGTTTCTGTCTACGTTTCAATGTATACATTGTGTATGAGAAGTGAACCTTGTGGACAAACATTTCATCAGAGGATCAAAAGTCTGAAAACAGTATAAAAAGTAAACTGTGATAATTCAGAAACCATAAGAGAAATCAAAAAGCCGACCACAAGTCAAAGTCTTACGACTAAAGCTTAAATTAAGTCTAGCTAAGCTAAGTATGTGGAAAGAGTAGAACTTCAAAGTGGAGTAGGTCGAGGAGGATTTGAACATGTCATCCGTTCACTTACATTTCTTAATAAATGTCCACCTCTCGTCTCTACACGTATGCCGACTCGTCCTATTTTCCTGTCCAGACACAGGTCTAGTGTCGTAGTGACTCGGTCTTCCATTAAATTCTTTCTCAGTCAATCGTTCCAAGCAGTAATCCACCATTCCTCCTTTTTTTGCCAAATCACATTTGGCTGACATTATTCTCCTTCCCACCTGACTTCCCACTCTGCTCCTGTCATAATTACTATGGCAGCCACAGGGCTTTCACACTTTAACATGAACATATGTTGTTTTGCAACCTGGTCTCCTTCCCAGGGCATCAAAGGCCGGTTGGTCAGCGGCCCTCAGCGTCTCGATACCGTCCTGTAGCATCTGTATGAGACGACAACTTCCTTATGAGACACTCTGAACCATGGACGCAGTATAAAGAGCAAGACAGTCTGCTAAGGAAATAGCATTTCCATTCAGTGTTGTTTTTCCCATCTATCCTAAGATGCACTTTATGGTTTTCTTTTTAGATCAGCGTTGACTAAAGATCTTGTAAACGAGAAATTTAGTTTCATATTTATTTATTCTCATTATCTCAGTGTTTTGGTTCATTTTTGTAAATGAAATCTTGAGTAAAGAGTTAGTAATGAAACACTAAAGTAGAGTTTACTTTTAGTACTACCGTGTAATTTGCAAGTTGCTTCATCATTTCAAGTGTTGAATGTAATAATAAATGTAGCTTAAGCTACATAACAGACATAACTATTGTTGCTCAAACCATCGTCCTTTGTTGAACCTTAACCGTTTCCGTCAAGATACAAAAGGCTGCCATAATGTCTCTCCACTTTCAAGAAAATCCCAAATCCACCTTGCTTTCCTCCAGTGGACTTCAAATGATGCCCTCTACAGAAGCCATCTGGGGAAGAGGTGCTCGCAACACCATGTTACAAATGCAGTAAATGCTATAGGACAAAGAAAATGGTGCAATCCTTTTGTTAGAAACCAAATAATTGGCTTCTTGTAGAAAAACAGCTCGGCTGACTAATATTTAGGTGGGTGGCATTTGAGTTATTCATGCCCTAGTCTGTTGTAGTTACACCGGCTGTTCTGCAGCTCTGACAGAATTTTCTTATCATCAGTCTGATCCAACCTTTGTGCAAAACAAGTACAATATGGGCCCTTGATGGCAGCAGTGGATAGGTTTGTTGCCTACAAGCCAAAAACTGTTATGTTCCATAAACCTTGTCTGTGCCCACCTCAGCACATCACCGGTACAAATGGACCATTAAGCTAATAGTGCCTAGCAGACAAAACACACATTCAGCTGCCATTACAGAACTCATAGGGAGCCAATTACAGCAAATCCCCCTTGAACAATGCAGAACAGTTCCTCATTCTAAGCAGCTTTGCAGAGATCGACTGAAAAGACCAAACCACAATTAACGGGAACAGCAGTTAAAATAACCTACATTCTCAAACCTGTCAGAACTTGAGCTTGTTGTTTAAGATTTATGCATGTGGAGCAGATTGTACCTTTAGGGACAGTTTGAGAATCATCCCAGATGTGAAAACACCTGAGACTCCCTCAAGAGTCTCTTGGGATTTTTTTATTTTTGCCAGTAAAAAACTGGGTTAAGTGTGATGTTTTCGTTTTATTGGTCAGTTTATTTATTGTAGGTTCGTAAGCCAACCAGGGCATATTTTAGTGTGAAACAGCTCTTTAGTTTAGACAACATAACACAAACACCAACTCATGGTTGGGCCTGAAATAAAAGTACATAAAGTAAGTCAAACAACGTGACATAACTACAAAGAAATGACGCACACCAACGTAACTTTGGCACACAAACACAAGCCGCTAGTAAAAAGTCCTGTTTGTTTGTTTGACCCTTCCGCCTCCATGAAAAGTCTTTCTCACTTTTTATACTACTTCACGGTCTATGAGCGTTGAGTATTCATGCATAATGTGTTTACGATGCAGTCAGTCCAGACAACATTGCACTAAATTACAAAATTGTCGTGTCATTCGCTCGCCATTTGGCGAGACTTGGCTACACTTCCTTCTCTTCATTCGATGCCCTGTTCAATGTTCCACTGTCGCAGCTAGCAGGATTCTGTGAGGCATCATTAGCGACGGTAACAATTTCATATATTTTGAATAACAAATTAACTCATTTTGCATAATAAGCCTTGAGATTGTTGATCTCGGCTTTTCAGTCCTTTAAGTGTGGGAGCGGGTTAATTTGAGGTTTCACTACACTGTGTTTGACGTGTACTGCAAAGCCTTAATCTCCTCAATCAAGCTTCTATAAATGCCTCTGCGTACGCCATCAAGGGATCCTGACATTGTATAAAGCACAAGGTAACCTGCTCTCAGATTTCCATCACAGTGGGAACCAAAGCACCTGTCCTATAAGCACCTTTGACACTTTTGGGACCGTGTAACCAATAATCAGATGGGCTGCTCCAACGTGAAGTGCAACACCGACCGACAGGTAATTTCCCTTTTTTCCCACAATTTTCCTCCCCGTATTCCTCGTGGTGGTGGCCCACCTGGCATTTGCCAGATTGCCAGTCAGAGCTTGTCTGCAGCTCAATTCCAGTGTCTGCTTTAAGCCTCCAGAACTGAACCGTCTCAGATTAAATAACGTCACATATATAATCAGAGTAAAAGCCTGAGTGATGGAATTCATAGGGTCCTGCTTAAAATGTAGTCAGTCTACAGCAGCGTGTCTGTCCCCTTAGGTCTGCATTAATCATATGTGACATTGATGAAGTTTTGTTAAAATATATATTTAACGTCACATACTGGAGGCAATGTCAAGATGCCGTGCAGCCCCAGTAAAAAAAAGGTGCATGTTTCTTTCCATCTACATGCCCAGAATACTGTCGTACCCATCAGCCCCCTTGCTAAGAACAAGATTTTCTTGTATGATTGACTTATCGATTTGTCGAAGTGTCCGCTGACCACATGGCGCCCCACCAGCATGGGCTTAAAAGACACCAAACAGCAGCAGCGGGGACAATGCCCACAGACCTTTTTAATCTCAAAACCCTCTCTCAGACACGGAGTAACACTGACAATTGACGGAGCAACTCTGACTTCTAATCAGTCAGCTCATCTCAGCCTCACAGTGTCAATACAATCAGCCAATAAGTGCATGCTGAAGAGGTGGTGCCGGCCTGGCTCTTTCCATTGAGCTGCTGACAGTCAATTCCCCCCCGACTCAACGGAGTCTCTAAATGAGAAGACTTGATGGAAATCCATGTGCAGACATGGCGTGATGTGATACGGTGGAGTGCAATGTGTTCATAAAAGAAAAAGAGGAATCCTTCAACAGACAGTCTCTTGTTATGAAAGCACACACACACACACACACACAGTTTTTATCTGGTTTTAGACACACTAGCCGCAGTGCTCTGGGGATGGCATCGGTCCATATGTCTGCTAAATTGGTTCAGACTGAAATATCTCGACAACTGTTGGATGGATGGCCATGAAGTTCGCCACATATATTTATAGTGTTCAGGCAATAATGTAGGTCAAATTACTTTGGTGTATGACCGATTAATAAATGGATAGCTCAAGTTAAATAATCTGATTGGTTCATAGCCGTGATATAATACCACATTACCATATTGGGAAGGTGGAGGGTTCCACAAAGTAAGCTCCTAAAACATGATGCATAATGAAAATATTTAAGGATTATCTTCTACGGAGTGGATTAATTAACGCGCTCTAATTAAGTAATCCACATAATCATGAACCAGGAAGTATAAAGACCGCAAAGAATCAGAGAGCTATTGATTAAATACCTGCCAAACGTTTCCATCTGCCTCAGCTGTACTGTGTGTTTTGTGCCAATTAGCAAATATTAGTACGCTATCATTCTAAACTATGATGACAAGCACGGTAACCATTAGCTGCTCAGCATTAGCATAATACTATTGTCACCCTGACGGCGGTGAATAAATCATAGCACTGCATAGGATGTTTTAATTCGGATAAACAAACATTGTTGACGTTTTCATTGTGAGCAAGTTAGCACGCTGGCAATAGCATTTAGCTGAAAGTGCCGCTGCTTTCACCACATCTGGGTTAATTAAACACCTTTTTCTAATAGTGTTTATTTCTTAATGATCCGCCATAAGCTTCGGTTTTTTAATAAAAGATATTTCTTTAATTAAAAAAAAGAGAGATTGCATCAAGAACAGCCTGTCAGCTGTTATCTCCAACTGACACTTGTTGGATGATAGTCTTGTTGGTGGTGACGGTGGGTTTCCTCTGTAAAGAAGTTTGATAAGCACATTCGTGTGCTTTATTCCTCCAGCGCCACCCTTAGGACGAGGTTTACACTATCCATCCTCACAGCTTTGAAATCAATAGTATTTTGTTATTTAGACTACTCGAGACAGAATAATAGGCTTTATTCTTTTTCGGTTTCCTCAAACAGTAAAGTCTCTTTGAACTGCAAACATGAGTGAAGCTGAGGTACACGGGGATACTTTAGTTGTTTGCATAAAACATGACTCCTGCTTCAAATTTGTGCTCTCTGTAATAAATCAAATACGTGTTGTTGCTGTCCCACAGCTTGTAAATTGTGCATCTGTTTTATCACCCCACTGAGACTGCTGCAAATTTACAAGACGATGGGACTTGTGAGAGGAGGACTATCTGCCTCTGTAGGGTCTGTTTCCTATCGGTCCCTCAGGAAGCCATTACTGTGAACTAGCTCTGTTTATAGGGAGAGAGCCTGGATATGAAGGTAGCTGAGCTTAGGACCGCGCTGAAATATTGTTTGTCTGGTCTCCCAAGATAAAGACAGAGTTTTTCAAAATGTACCCCTCTAAGGAGCACCTTGCTTTACGTCGGCTGCCTGCATAACTGCCACATGCCTGCAAGGTATCGTGAGGATAACTCAGAATATGAAGAGGGAGAGGGACGGAAAATGCAAACAGTGTACCCAGTACACACACACACACACACGCAGAGGGATTCAATAATAGCCTCAATTAGCTCCGAAGTAGGACGTTGTTTATCATGTTTACATCTGTATCGCTTCAGCTTCTGTGAATAACAATGAAACTGACATAGAGGTCCAGCTGTGCTTTTACACAACATCTGCTTTCCAGCCTGACTAGCTGCTCATCAGCCGGTGGAGCTCTGCAATCCTCTTCTTCTCAGTGGTCTTTTGTCTCAGTAAGAAGTAATATCACAGACTTTATTATTTACTTTTTTTAACAAATAAGTAATAACATATCCTGCCAAGGGACGACAGATGCAAATTAATTTAAAGCAATGATCTGGTATGTGTTTTAAACCCTACATTGTCCATTTTAAATAAAATATAATGTATATTTATAAAAACAATTGCGATCACATTTAACAAAACTGCATTGTCACTTACATTTTGAGGGAAATATATTTGCTTCCGGATTACGTTTGTAATCCGCCAATATGTTTCTAATCAGGCTGTTTTCATACAACATCCGTAACTAAACCTACGAATATCAATGCACTGTAATGTGTAGATATCCCACCAAACCATTTGCATATGTAATCCACCTAATCTTCAACAAGGAAGCATAAAGACCGCTAAAGCCCTCACAGGGCAGGCAGCCTACTTCTGTAGATATTTTAACCCAAAACGACAATCTCTTACTGAAACATAACGAGGTAGTTTTGTTGGCAAAACCTAATGAAGTTGTTTCCTGTGAAGACAGAACTTTTCATGTTACGAGCGGAAATCGACACCTGTTGATGGACTTTTGCAGGAAAACAAAAAATGAGAATTAACTTTTTGTTAAGAGATGATATGAACCGTCCGATGAGGACACGTTGTTTTAATCATTGTGTCTCGTGTAAAACCAACCAATCAATCATTCATGTTATTTTAATTAACATCTGTGAGCTAAATAACGTAACAAACCAGTCTGGGCCAGACCAGAAACTAAGAATTGTTGTGTTTTTGTTAGTCCGCTTCACAACATACACCATGTTTCACCAGACTAACTTAATCCCGGCACTAGAAGAGGCTCTTATGCATCTTATGTTACCTGAAGACCAGCGTAGTTCTCCGACGCGCTTCTGAAACTGCAGTAACGTGAGTCACCACATTGAACAAAAAAAGGCAAACCTGAAAAAGAAACACATGAAGCCACTTTGAATCTAATGGAAGTAAGGCACATGCTGCTGTCGAATCAGTTGAAATATTCATCACTTCATAACTACCAGACATAAGCACAAGTTTCTCCACGTTGTTTGCCAACAAACCATCAACATAACTTTGTTTGCAGAGTACAACAGAATATAATCTTCTGATTTGTATTGTTAGGTTTAGCATTCACAAGTACACAGAGTGAAAGCTCCTCTTTTGTGGCAGTGGCTTAAGTTATTCTTATCTCCTTTAGATCCTCTTGCATGTGTTGGGCGTTCCCAAATTCAATGAAACAATCTGCCCTCATGTGTCACACATGTGATACATAAACCAAGTGTCGTAGGGTTGATGCGATGGAATAAACCGGAGTCATGTATAGATAACCTCATTATCCATTCGTACTCAAGCAATTTGTACTGAATGTTTCTAGTTTGGCCATTCTTCTGCTGTCATTTCTTCATTGAGATCTGAACAGCAAGCAAGCCTCTCATCCTCTGAAGGTTCCTTTGTAGCTGCGGCTACAATAGTTTGGCCAGCTGCCTCTTTTCTAATGTGTTTTGAGATTTGGCAGATCGTCAGAGTTTTGTGTTATGAGGTTTCTAATTTGGAGATATTTCAAAAGTTCTTTGGATTTCTTCCAAACTTTTTCTCTTAAATCCCCAAAACTATCCTTACCGTATAAATCTGTGACTTTACTAAATGGTAAAATGGACTTTTGCGTTTGTAAATAACCTTTCTAGTCTTCCGAATCCCTCAAAGTGCTGCACACTAAATGTCAACATTAACCCTTTCACACACACACATTCACACACTAATGGCAGAGGCTGTCGAACTTGCAATCTTCCATCTTCCGGTTAATTGACAACCCGCTCTACCACAGCACAGCCTCCCACAGCACCTGACCAGTAATACCCTGGTATTACCGCCCACATCCTGAAGCACAGGTTGCTGGCGTAAAGTTGTTTACACAGATTGGTGGACATTAGCGTAAAAGAGGATTTTCTCCTCGACATAATGACTTTGTTTGCTCGTTACGTGAACTCAGAAAACAGCCACTACGGTTAAAAAAAAGGCTTTTATTTTAAACGGTTCCAACCAGGACTCAATTTAACCGTTCAAGCTGTAGCTGTGGTTATATATTCAGCCTTTTGAACTTTTTAACATAGAAAGTTACAACAGGAACAAACATTTGTTTGATTAAGCAAGCTCTTCACTTACAATTAAGCATTGGAATAAACACACTTTTTCAAAACCATACCAAAATGAGATACTACACTTTCACATGCCAGAATGTCCTTGCATCTCTTCTTTTTGAAACACATCCTGCAACACATGCTCTAAATGAAGCACTCAACATGTTGGTGTTCAGCGGCTCAGCGGTTAGCGCTGTCACCTCACAGCAGGAAGGTCCTGGGGTTCCAAACAAATGAGAGAGTATGTGTGCCGCCAAGTAAACATCACATAGTCAAAGCGAAAGGAAAGTCTTTCTGTAGGTGTCTCACCATCATCTGCAATTCATATGAATTTGTTGCAGCTGTGAGCAGCTTCCACATTTCCATAATGCACTGTGGGGCACAGACAGAATCCATCAACAGCAAACTCAAAAAGGGTTTTTCTCAGTTTGCATGAGGAGTTTTCTCATATACTTATTTTTGTCTCTTTTCCAGTGTGATCCACGATCTCATTCTCATGACCAGAGGTGAGGGTCTGAACATAGTCGGACCGGCTCAGCTCCCTCTTCAACACAACGGTCCGGTCTGTCCACCACCTGTTCCATTTTGTCATGGACAAGACCCCGAAGTACTTGAAGTCCCTCGCTTGGGGCCGTGACTCACTCCCAACCTGGAGAGCACAATCCACCTTGGAGGTATACTGACACATTACATACTCAAAACCAAAAAGAGTTAAGTGTCGAGCATCATTTTTGGTTCTAGCATATGTTTGTGTGATTGGTTTTCTCGTTTCCACTACAGGAACTGTAACCCTGTAACCCACAACGCCCTCCAACCTGAAAGCTGTTGGGTCTATAGGTTCTAGCTTCTACTTTGTTTTCCACCGTGTTTTACAAAGCAGAACTTTTTTAGATAAATTGAAAATATGTCACTATGGCGGCACCAGACCAACCTTTTCATGCACTCCTTGAAGTTTGAGTGTGCAAAGGAAAAAGTGGGGCTGACATAGAATTTTTTTTTTTTTTTACGTTTACATGTACTGACTTTTAAATGTCAGCATAGTTAAAATTAATAGAAGAGCCGGCAGTAGATGGTCCGTTAGAATGGACCAAAAAGAGAGTACCTGCATCCGATCACCTCCCTCCCCGCTGATTGGCTCCCCAGAGACGCCTGCGTCCCTCGGGACACACTGCTGCCAGTCCCCCCCTCTCTCTGTCTCTGCTCCATGGCTTCAAAAAAAACACATCCTATTGCTTGATTTTCTCCTGAATTAGAAGACGAGGAAGAGGCGAGAGAAAACGGCTCACCACTTGAAATGTTACATGTTATTGGAAATACCAACGCTGCCTGAAAGGTAAATACAATTCTCGCCCCTCCACATCTAGCGTTTACACGGACTAAACCGTTTCATTACAGTAAAAAACACAACAGAATATCACCTGTATAAAACACACGTCCTGCAGTGTTGCATGAGGTTGTTTGCAGTGTTTCAGACCAGCTGTTGGATTACAACCATCTCATTAGCAGTGCTGAAATGCAGGGTCAGGAACTCGTCTCCCAGCGGGGGGGGGGGGGGGGGGGGAGTACAGTGAAAGCAAGAGCAGACGGCGTGACGATGGCTACACCTTAAGTTAAAGGTTGTAAAGTTCCTGCAGTGAAGAAAGCCTAATATATTTGTCTCTCCTGTGACACGCCAGCAAGTTGACGGTGGTGTACCGAGCCTCTCACTATAGCCGGGCATGAGCTGGGATCAACTCCAGCCTCCTGCAATCCTGCACGGGATAAACAGCATGGATTGTAACTCGCTGCAACAAGCAGGAGTGAAAAAAATAGGCAGATCTATACTGTAATGATCACACTCTTTTTGATGTGATGAGCTGTTGTTATCAAAGACACGCTCACAGAACAGCAGCACCGGCAGCTTTGTTGCTATTTTCTATTCCTGCAATACCTGCATGTTAACAATTCCTTTAGATGGCAGATGGCATTCAACGGCGTTGTGTGATAAAGACGCGTCTATCTGAAATAGAAATGTAGCAGCAAAGGTCCTGACGAAGGCTTGTTCATGATTAGAAACTCAATCTGGTACTTTCAAGTGAAGTGTCTGCAGTATGTGAAAAGGCTGTCAGTACGTTCTGAGAGACATGACAACAGTTCAACTTTTCAGATCCGAGTTTGTTTTTGAGAACTGTCCTAAAATAAGTCTTTTAAAGCGCAGAATTATTCGTATATGTGTTCTTATAATGATGAATCTCATTGTTAAATTAAGTTGATTCTATATCTATTGAAAGTAGCTATAGCTGCTAGCTAGCTTTTCTAGCTATTTTAATGGGTATTTGGTTATTTAATTTAAATTAATGCTTACTAGCAATGAAAACAACACTAATTGAATGAACAAAATCAATCAAAAACCATATTAGCTCATTGAACAAGACCGACATTAATAACAGACAAAAGTTGTACTAGTTCATACAACAAGATTAAATTGTGTTGGTCTAAACTATTTGAGCAGTGTAAATTGAACTTAAATTAAATTCACCAGACAAACGAAGGAAAAGCATTTCAATCTAATGGTGGTGAAATTACATTATACCTACAAGTCTATATGGTGTATATGTGTAAAATAACATAATAAAGACATACTGATTTTACTTGATCTCATGAGATGGAAATATATGGCACGATTAAAATACGTGCATCCAACGATTAATTTTTTTTAGTGTACAAAAGTCGCTGTATTTAGCAAGAAGGTCTTAAACACTGACAGCCTTCCTAAGCCACGCCCCCTAAATTATCATTCTGAACGTAAACAACGCACATGGCTATTGTTATTACTAGACAGTGTGTGTGTGTGTGTGTGTGGGGGGGGGGGGGGGGGGGGGGGGGGAATTACCAACCCTGCCTTTAAGACAAACAAACATTTGGAAGAGGTTTGAGCTCCGGACTCAAAAACCTCAGCAGTTGGATGCACCTCTGCAGGACGTGAGCGCCAAACAAGCTGCTAGTGGCGTCAGCAGTTAGATCAATTGCTAATTATTGGAAAGCATGGTTCCCAAAAATAATTTGTAAAATGATGATTAAAAAATCATTAGAAATGATACAAATCTTAATGTAATTTAAATCCTATGAAATTATGTATGTATGTAAAGTATGCGAAGATTCAAATCTCAATTAAAAAGCACATCTTTATCAGAATCTTTATGAAACCTGCTTAAGCGGGTTTTAAGGAGAAATTTCTTTGGGTGAAGATGATGAAGGGGAAGGTCAGCATGAATGGGTTATACATGCATTGTTCAGGAAATGACCTTGGAGAGTGATCTGTGCTAATGATGCTAATGACGCCCTCATTCTCCTCCCTCAGCCCTGCTTATCACATCATCACTAAATATTTTCTCCCTTTTCTCTTTTTTTTTGTGACAATAACGTTGATAGATGTGAAGGTCGTTCATCATAGTGGTGACTGCCTAATGCTATCAGCTGCTGGCAGCAGGTTTTAATCATCCTCTTATGGATAAAGCTGGTGGTACATTATCCAATACTGCACATCTTGCAGAGTTGGAAATGTTATTAAAAAGTTGCAAAGCTGGTAGATTGTGAGACTTGCTAACTGCAGAGGGGCTCTCGGTTTCAATCTCTGAGCGCTGCATATATAAGACTACAATGAGAGCGGTGTATCATCAGAGCTGGAACTCCAATAACCTCCAAAAAAAAGAAAAAAAAGAGCCAGGCCACCGAGCTCATGTATCATATCATATTGCACACCCAACCTGAGCTTATAGCACTAAAAGTGAAATTACCTGAGCACAGAATGTAATAGCATTTTTTAGCAAGAAACAGCAAACCCATCGTCCTGCTACACGTTCTGCTGAAACACTGCTGTGTTTGCTTTGGAGTGAAGGTTTTTTTTTTCTTCTCTGAAATATATATTGAGCCAGAATGCTTTATTCCATGCCTTATAATTGGCTCATAAAAAAAGAAAAATCACGTATACCTCGTGTCTCATACACAAAAACACGTGAAGGACAATTCCAGCAGCGTTCCTGCAGTTATGTTCTGGTGTGTTAGACAACAATTTGGTATCATTTTGCTGTCGTAGGCAGTCGGTGTTATGCTTATGTTTATTCAAATAGAAAAACCTGTTCCAGCTGTCAAAATGCTGCAACCTAAAGAGTAATCAAGAGAAGTGTTGCCTCTTCATGCAGTGTGGCTGAGCTCTACACAGACAAGAACAAACAAAGGTTTTGAATATTTTAAGGCGAGAAGAGAAACAGAAGTAAAAACTGGGGGAAAAAAAGCTTTTTGGGCACAAACACAGTCACAACGCACCTGCACTCATTTGGTAATTTGCTGGCTCTGAACACACCTGTGTGAGTGGTCGGCGTGGGGTAACCGAGGGTGTGTTTTTGCAGATCAGGTGGCACAGTGTGACTCCGGTACTCATTTTGGCATTAAATTACTCGTGTGATTTGGTCTATTTTGACAACCTGTCATCGCCAACACAAAGGGCTTAAAAGTACATAATAAATGTACATGCATCCATATTAATGTAGCCATTTTCCTTGAGTATATACCATTAGCATTACCTTATATAGTTTTATCATATATTGTTCTTTGCTTTACACCAATAGGGCCTCATTGCATGTCATGGTGTGACCTGCAGTTACCTATAAGGAGCTGAGGGTGAAGAGAATGGTCAAATAACCTACTTTTTTAATAACATAACAGACTTTGTTATAGATAAATGACGTTTGTTGGTGATCAGTCCCCTTGCTATAATATTGAAAGACATGTTTACTTTTGGATTATTCATTTGCTATTCACTTTTAACTCTATGAATTTCAAAGATGAACAAAGTTATTGATAAAACATTAGCTTTATTGTATGCAGTATCTGAACATTCAGTCCATTTGGAAGCCTACATGACATGAGGATTTTCTTCACAGTCATTTGGATATTTAAATAAGGTGCATTGTCTAGTAAACAGACAGTGATTTCGGACTCAGCCCAAAGGGTGCTTTAAATCTTCAGCAATGGCCCCAAATGCTTCCAACAACGTGCCTAATTTAAAGCCCTCTGAATAAGAAAGGAGCCATAAATTTGGTTAAAGTTAATGTATTCCTGCTCAGTAACTAATGATGAATGTAAATTTGGATTGCGTGGACCCAGTAGTAGAGGTCAAACGCTGCACCCTATTTGTTTGGAGCATGTGTCCACATCTTGCACGTTGCCCCTTTGAGGTTATGGAAAAGGTTGTTAGGTCTTACTCCCAATGGAGCATTTTCAGATTAAGACATGAGATATGCAGATATCATTCAGGTTTTTGGAGCATTCGCTGTACATGTATACAGCGCATTCGGAATAAGCTTCTCACTAGGATTTGTTTTTTATCACAACAGTTTGTGACACACGGTCTCTTTCCTGTTTACTGTCATCTCTGCGTTTACATCGGTAGCACACAAACCATCGAGCTAACGCATTGCAGAGAAACACACCTACTTTTAAACTTTATAAAAGACCTGGATATTGACAGGTTTTTGGATATGCACACAACGCCGACCTTTTCAAGAAGATGGTTGAAGGAATAAAAGATGGAGTTTGTGTTCAGATGCTTGAACAATTCTTCCACCGGTAACGTCAATCAGAGTACGCACGGCTGCATGTCAACAGGAATAACAGTGGAATATTCATTTTAATTAGGAATTTTTAAGAATATTGTCTTTTTTCTGAATAAGGGGGGATATTTTGCACCTGTAAACGTAGTCTCTGATAGGTGTGGTTGGTCAGAAATGTTTTGTCTGTAAACACCCACAAAGTGATGTCACAGTCCACCTTCACATCACCGCAGCGAGGTGAAAAGGTCGATCACTGGAAGTTGGCAAAGAAAGAAGTTTCAGGGGGTGTTTAGTGGCTCTTTAACTTTCACCAAGTGCCAAGACAAATCCATATCAAAATGTAATCTGCTTTAGTTGCTATAGGCGGATATTGTAGAAAAAATTAAACAGTGTCAGAATAATTTGCAGGCATGTTCAGCAAATTTTCAACATTTTCTGACCTCCTAGATACGTTCTAGGTGTCGCAGATTGCTGTCTCTCAGCGCTATCAGGGTTTTAATTAATTTGGGGACCCTCATTTGTCATTTATTCATATTGATTATCATGTGCCAGACTCTTGAATGATAGTTGGGATTAATATTTGCATGTGTCCTCAGGCTTAGTGTTAAATCTGGGAACTCAGCCTCCCTGAATGAGACACTAAGCGCCCTCAGAGGCACCATTTGTGAGAGTTTTTCAATTGGATCTTGCGCAGTAATTGGCAACCACTCGTCCTTACCACATTAATTATTCTACAATGTACTTTCAATAGAACTTATGTGCCGTTATGGCGCAGCTCTCGCATACAAATTATCGATCACATGGTCCAGGGTTTCAGTAGTTCCCCTAAAAAGCCACACTGTAATTCTCAGCGGCGATGGGCCAAATCCATCACTTGTCGATTTTGCTGTAACTGAGGCTGGATTGTTTCATTCTGCAGCACTATGGGGAAACATTACGTAGGAGTGGGAGAACGCGCCGTTATTTTTCCATCAATTACTTTTAACATGCCACTGTTCCATGAGTTTTTTTAAAGAGTCACAAGCTCCTCATCCACTAAAAGTATCCTGCTAGTAAACAGATCCAAACTGTGTGAAGTCTGGAGAAAAAAAAATAGCCTTGGAAATAAATCATGGCTTTGCATGCCAGACAAATATGACGAGTAGAGTCCTGCTGCAAGCATCAATCTCAGGTTGCTGAAGATTGAGATGAGACGGTGGAATTTTAAACGGTAACTGGACGAGATAATCACACATTTTGAGATTGCTGCTTGAGAAGGACTCTGCCATCTGTAATAACGCTTTAAGCTTTAGGAGGCAAATTTGCATGTTGCTGACTTGAAATAGCAGAAAAAGTCACTCTGAATTTTTCCCCCGGCGCTCGGGGAACATTTTGGTTGAGAGAGAGATATTTAAGTCACTGTCTTTTCATTTGCTGTGAAAACTCATGAACACTAGAACCTTGAATGGTGGTTGGCTGAACCTTTATGACTTTTGGTTTTATCTTTTGGCACCAAGAACTCCATAGTCTGTTCTTAAGAAGTGGACGTAGTCATCGTGACGTCGCCCACTGGTTTGTGGACTTGAAGCCTTGAGTTTGCCCATTTCGCCGTCGCCATCTTGGATTAAGGCTGTTGCCATGTTATTTTTTCCGCAACCGATGAATAGAAGTTACCATATTTGGATGGAGGAGTGATGTAGAGACGCTGTATACGGCTCTGGTAGCGACCTGTCAATCACCGTGTAGCCCCGCCCCTAAAGCATCCCCTGCTTTATGGTCTGTTTGACTCTAAATGGACCATCATTTACTAAATGAACATCATGCTGTATTGAAGAAGACTTGAAACTAGAGATTGAGACCATAAACTCATGTTTACAATGTTTACTGAGGTAATAAATCAAGAGAGGAGTAGAGTCATTTTCTCATAGACTTCTATACAACCAGAGGAGTCGCCCCCTGGTGGACATTAGAGAGAATGCAGCTTTAACACATGAAGCATCAGCTTCACTCAGCAGAACCGGAGTTTCAAATCCTTATACTTTGGTTCACTGGGTATCTATTACACCACAAGCCAGATTTGCAAGACATGTGCGGTAATTAACTGACTACTTGATCTTTCATCAGTTTACACAAAACAAAGATTTGCATTACAATAACCCTTTGCCATTTGACAAATTATCGTTTTTCTAACCGTAAGCAAGTAGTTTTGTTACCAAAACCCAACCAAACAATTCACAACGTTCACCACGAGGCATTGTGTGTATCTCCAAGCGTGATATGAGGCTGATGTGAAAGAATATGAATACAAACCCTTTCATACATGCACCCAACTGGCTGTTTTGTATTTGTTAATGTCTGTATATTTTATTACACCTGTTTCTACAGCGTCACACTGACAAAATAAAAAAACGACCAATCATTATTATAATAGGTGATTATACAACATTAATTGTATGAGAATGCTCAAAATGGTCTTAATTGACCCTTATCTAAGCCCCGCCCCCAGCTGCTACGCTATGATTGGCTTTGTGTTCGAGGGGTCAGTTGCTTTTTGTTTGAATCCCCGGTCACCATGATTTTCATGTGAAACAAATTCATCAAGGCGTTTATGGTCACTTGAGACGGCGTCACAGCGCTGCCAGTGGTCGCTCCTTAATGATCTGAGTGCTTTCTGAAGGCCTCGGGACCTCACTGCTCATCCGTCAGCATTCACCATCAGGCTGTGACAGCGCAGCGGTAATGGCGCAGAGTTTCTATTTCGAAGGTCACTTACCAGTTTAAAGTGACAGGGGGAAAGCGAGGGCCCTGTGTGTGTGTGTCATGCCGGGCCAACGCCAGTTTGACATCTGCTTCCCTTGACGTTCAATCACTGTGATTTTCTGTTTCCCGCTCGGGCTCTGTGATTCTGCAGCCCAGCTCTGCTCAGGCAGGTGATGAATGTGACTCAGGTCTCAAGCAGGTGGAAAATGATGAATGGCAACAATCACACCTGACCATCAATGGCGGCTGCAAAAAGCCGCAACACAAAGGAAATGATTACCAAAGGAGTTCTGTTCAACGAGTTACTGCTTCATGATGTTTTATATCTATATATTTCACCTCTTAAACTTAATTGACTTTTCCCTACCTATGCTATTTCTTTAAATAACAACAACAACAATAAACCGAGGGAACATTTGAGTGGTTTTAGCCTAAAGATCGGGTATTCAACAATGAAAAGCAGTACTTTACTCAGAATCACACATATTCACATGAAATCCCACCACAGCTAACTGAGCAGCGTCCTCTTCATCCCTACTGTCATGTTGTTCTGAGCAGAAGTCGCCCAGTGCTTTGAGTTCCTTTGTGTCGTATCTTTACGCAGAAGATTTCTGCATGGTCAACGTTGTAACACGTATTTAAGGTTCGGGACACAAAACTACTTAGTCTGGGTTAGAAAAGAGATCAACAAACAGTGCAGCCCGGGAAGGAGGCAACCGGGGGGCTTTATATCTGCTACTATTTAGTTTCCCTATCTTTGTCTCGGGGGTGTAATTGCTTTGGGCTGGCCCCAGACCTTCAGGAGGGAGCTGGTCCACCATAGGTCATTCCCAGCTGCCCCCCAGACCCTCTGGGAGGGAGCCTGTCCATTATGACTGAGTTATTGTTGTTTTCTTTTCTTTTAGGTTTTTCTGGTGATAATGAAATATAATAACAGCAAAATGAAATAAAGCAACTCTATTCTTTTGACAAGATACCTAGTGGGAAATGTAAGACTGTCGAGGCGACGCGGTTCAGCAGCTAACTCTCAAACCTCAGGATCAGAGACATCAGATGAGATCAAAGATATTCACCGTGACAGATTTGTTTCATCTTGAGGATTGTTTCAAGCAGATACAGCGTACAGCGGACTGGAGGGGCAGCTGGGTTTTGAAGATCCCCAGTAAAGTCATGCCTGATTCAAAAAAAAGTAAAACCAACAGAAAACACAACAAGCTGCAAAACATTACAAAGCTTTATCTCACAACAAAAAGAACCCTACATCGCATCATTTACAAAGAGTGTGTTTTTAAATGGCAGCTTTGTTATGGAATTAAATGCCAATGTCACAGTGTATGAAACCATCCCTGTGTTCTGGAAATTATGTATGTTTGTTTTCCCCAAATACAATAATTATTAATTGGTGCCTGGATTATTTTCCTCTGTTGCAATATCTTCTGTAAATAAGTAAATTTATTTTGTGCAACACCCAAGGCGTGGGACAAACACATGCAACGTGTTGCCAGTCAACATTCAGCATAAGCATTACCAACATGGGAGATAATTATATTTATATTAAAGCCGTTTTCGAAATGACCCCAGCCAATCCCACCCTTAAACGCAGACCGACATCTCTCCGTCTCCACTCCACAGACTCTCATCAGTGGTTTCAGATGTTCTTCATCTTCAGGCTGGTTCAGTGGATTCGGAGCTCGTCGTGGTTAAACGTTGTGTAACAGTGATACTCGTTACCAGGAGAGGTTGAAAAACGTTACGTTTCCATGTGAAAACCTGTGGAGCTAACGTTAGCAGGGTGAAGGGTCAGTTTCATTAATAATTGGGGCCGTTTTACGTTTCCCTCACAATATATTTGCTTTCTTGTATTTAGGGGTAATTTCAATAAAATGGAGTCAAATAAAACATATTTAAATAAACATATTGGTATGAAGATAAGACGAGGAAAATAGGCAAGAGTTGTGCTTTAACATGCTCCCTTTGTGTTAGAGAGAGATATATATTAAAAAATATACCTGGACTCTCTGAGACACGGTAAAGCTCTGCTGTCACCGTCCAATTAAATCAAAGCAGATAAGTCGGATGTGTGACTCATGCAAATGAGAAGAAAAGGCAATTTTGCCAGATCCTTGATGTCCGTGATTTAAGCGAGGTGGTGACCACTGCCCTTCATCTAATTGAGTTTCAATCACGTATATAAATCACAAGAGCTGTATTTGAATCCACGTTCCCATGCTCTCTTTGTGACCGTCATCTCATTGCAGTTATTCAATATCCCCCCACCGTGATGACCTCTCTCTGCTGTTGTGTTATCGCGTCACTTGTAATGCGATATGGCTGCGTGCCCTCCTGTCGCTGATCTTCAGCCCTTCAGAATAATGATGATGATATACGGGGTGTTTGTGCAGCGGGGTCTTCTGAAACCTGTGAACTGTGCTGCTCAATCTCTGTCCATCGTGTTGTTATTTAACAGCACCTCAGAGAGATCGCACGCCCGTCAGACAGGGGGGGGTCGCCGCTGAGAGCTGAACCGCAGCCGAGGACAGATTGCAAGATATTAGTTCTTTAGAAATGCGGGAAACCAAAAAGGCTCCTTTTTCACAGCGGGCACTTTGACTTCTCATAGCAGGAGAAGCACAATAATTAGCAGTTATAAAAACATCAACGGTGGCTCTGGTTTTATATGCAAGTGTCCCTGTGAGCCGCGGCAGCGATGCACCACAGCAGGACCTCGAACCAAAGCTGCCTTTGAAAAGATTTGTTTTTATTGAAAGATGATCGATTTAATGTGCAAGATGCCAGAGTACATAGATACACATAGGTGAAGAGATACACACTAATGTACTCGTGTCAATTATTATTAAAGACACTAATGTTACATCAATTTAAATATATATATAAGTAATCTTGTGATGGACTTATTGCATGGGTGGAATTCTTTTATGATCTCAAAATACAATTCATATTGCAGGTCTCTTAATAAAAAATATTACAAGGCACACTGTAGGGTTTGAGCAAAATTAAAGTGCCTTTATTCTACACGGCAAAATATATTTAATTGCAACTGACATAGGTCTTCATCAGGCTATGTGTGTGTGTGTATATATATATATATATATATATATATATATATATATATATATACCTTCACGAATTCCCCTTCATATTAGTTGTTTTCATCCTGCCTGCCTGTTTAATTAACTCTCCGGTCATTTCCGATCCTGCCATTCACAGCCGATCACCTCTGACTCCTCTCACCTGGTCCTCCACGCCCACCTCACCTGCAGCCCGTTCCCTCATTAGCCCTCATTAGCCCTCACTCTGTAGGTCCCCTCACTTGCACTTGTTCCCTGCCAGATTGTCTTGTGTGTTATTGGCAAGTTCTCCAGCGTATCTCTATATTGTTCCTGATCTGCCTGTTTTCGACCTTGGCTTTTTGCCCCTTATTGGATTTGTTCGCCTGTTGTTCTGACCTCCTGGTTGTGACCCGGCCTCAACACAAATAAAAGAAATAAACTTGTATTTTTGTCTCCAAGTTGTGCTTTTGGGTTCAAGTATCTGTAATTCTTAGTTATATATATATTTATTTAACATATTACTGATAAGAAACCTAATCTATTGCTATGGTAATTAATAAAAACAACTATATAATATTGATAATAATGTAAATTGTATATTTTGTTTTATTTTTATGATAAAAAATATGAAAATACATTACATAAATAGCATACAAATATGAAATACATATAAGCCATTAATTGTATTATTCACACCTGCTTTCCTTATTGCGCTCTGAAGGTCAATTGGATATTCTGTCAATATCTGCAACAGTTTGGTGAACACATGATGATGAACAGCAACAACACTAATCAATATCACTCAGTCAAGGTGGTCATGGTTAAACCATACAAATGTTGACACGTGAAGGTGAAGAAGCCTCCAGTGCTTTACTCTGCACCGCGCTACACAAACCTCACATCACCGATCTGCATGGGAACTGGAAGTTTGCGTCTGACGACACATCACTCAAGGCAACTGGCTGCACTTCTGACGTGTACGCCAACATAACACAAACACGGAGCAGAAGATGCTGCCGACCCGGTGTGTGAAGGGCACATGGTTATCACCATGATATGTGCTGGTGTAACTGATGTTGATGCTGCTGTTGTTATTTGTCGCTATTACGACGGCGAGAAAGTCATCATCTGCATTCATTTCTTTCGGGCGAATGAATTGAGGCGTTGATTCACTCATCAGTTCTGGTCTATTTATTTTTTTACATTTTTAATAGAACCGGTTCATTCAGTTGGTTTTCATTAATCCGTTAATTAAAAGAGTGTCGTTGTGTGTTTGCTGCCACGGTCACTGGAACGTACTTGTTCGTTTTTAATGTCATTTATTAACATTCATACTCGTAATTTAGAGGCTGATTTCATTCCTGATTTCTCGGAGCTCAGAGTCGCTTAATACCTCAGAATGTTGACTGTGGATGAGGGTTAATGCAGCTGTTTGCTGAGGAGACAGTGAGCCACAGCAACTGAATAATGATACCATTATTATTATTACAACGCTTGATATTTAAGTGTAGATTTCTCCTAAATTCAACTACGGTTCTCATTGGATAATGACTCATTTACATATTTAAACATTTCAGAATCCTCCTCTTAGTGTGAGTGATGAAGTGGTGAAGGTTCATGGTGATATCTATGAGTTCATGTGTTGACCCTCTTCACCTGTAGAGTCTGTAATGAACTAAACGTCTCTTTAAAGGACGTTTTCTCTGAATGAGTTTGTTCTCAGACTCTGATGATAAATCTCCACTTCAGCAGCTCTTACATACACCAAACTTTACACGTTCACTCCTCTCTATGTGCTGAAGGTTCACACAGAGAGGTGTGTTCATATATCATTCATAGTCTGATTTATAGAGATTTATTTTCTCTCGAGTAGAGTTCCAAGTCGTCGGCTCTGTTTTTCTTGCCGTTTCCATGATGAAACGGTGACGGACTTTGGTGCCCGTTTCGACATATAACCGTTCTCGTGTGTGCATCAAATGTGACGCCGATCCTCAGTGAAGCTGGCCTTCAGTCTGTAGTTGTGTTCAGTAATAACCTTGGGTCTTGAACACATCAAGTATCCTCGAAGGAGACACTGGGCACGAACAGCCTTCATACAACACAACCAGAGCGACGGTGCTTCTATGCACACAGGCGCCGACTCTCCAAAAGCCTTTTTCTTTTGTCTGAGCTCCGGGGCTTTGGAAACGGATTGACTGCTGCTGCCGCTGACAGACTACATTCTCCCCTGCAGCAGCTGTGAGAGCGCAGAAGAAGTAATGTGACATCCTTCCTCTGGCTGCCAGAAGACGCCTGGAACTACAGAGAGCTTTTTCATCTGTTACCCTGCAACCAACAGCACCTCCCCGCAGCCTTTCCTGTCCCGGCTAATGCGTTTCTCTCATGTTCGTCCATCCTTTTGAACCGCAACTAATTGTTTTCTGCCTCTGCGGACTGTCCTTGTTGTTTCACATTGGCGTGACGTTTCTTTGATTCCGGCACCCGTGCTATCCAGATTTTTTTACTTGTTAGTTGATGCTTGGATCACGGATCGACCCAGAGGAAGCTGGATCTCTCTCAGACGGCGGGGGGGGGGGGGGGGGGGGGGGCTTCAATAGTGTGGCCTTTGAAATGATCAAACCAGCACAACCAACCCGCAGTCCTGTCATTGCAACAATTCAAAATTAATTCAATTGAGACAAGCGGGTTTCCAGATGCAAAATCACTCAAACAATAAATAATATGCATTCAAAAAACTCAAAATATGTTGATATAAAGACGAGAGTTGAAATACTTCATATTAAAAATTCTAATCTTCAGCACTGACAACAAGAATAAGTTGTGCTTTAAATTCCCCTCACAGTTATTAACACCCACACTCCAGACTGACATTTGAATATATGCAAGTTCTGTTTTTAACATTATTAGTATTGTTGTTACCATGGCATGATGTATTTTTCAGCAGTGATAACAGTTTAGCAAACCACGTATTTTGACGTTTCATTTTGAGGACTTGGCTCCTTTCTCGTTTCCATGAATTGTGTTTTGGATCAGTAGATGACTTTTATGACTCCTTAAATAAATACCTCACCCACAAAATGACCATTTGTTCATTAAATACTCAGGACGCGAGCGGGCCTCCTGGGTGAAAGTCCTGTGTTTGTTTCACCCGTCATGGCTCGACCGCTTTCCAACATAACTGGTTAATTCCGGTGTTTACCTCACAAGACGGAGGAGAAAACGATTCCTGCTGTTTTAACTTCCCAGTGTGCAGTATGCCTTCACACTTCTGGATTTATGACTCTTAGCTGCACGTGAAGAAACACACCCCACACAAGCACACACACTCTGCGCTGGCAATTAATTCACCGCTGACATATGGAGACCGGAGTGTTATTACGTGTTATGTCCGTCAGCTACCGTATTTATCATCTTGTGAGTCACATAACTCCACATGACAACAAATCTCAAATGCCGCACGTTGCTGTAAATAAATTACTCGTGCTTCTCCGTCAACGTTAACGGGCGTACATCCACAGATATATAAATAAAAGTGTTAAGCTTCAATTTAAAACCGATGTCACGCTGGTATTGCACTCAGTCCATTTTTTTTACTTTATGTTTTTATAAATGGTAATCTTTGAGGGTGGAAGTAATGATTTGACATTTCATGTGTCAAAATGTCTCCGCTTTGCCTTCGTCAACTGTTTGTCTTCCTGCTCTCGCTCTCATCAACACTGTTACTGACCTCATCCTCCACAGAGAGGACGGAGTGTGGAGACTTAGCTCTCCAAAGAGATTTAAAAATACATAAAAGGGTTTTATTTTCATTAAATACTAACTCCAGGACCGGTAGAATAAACCGCTGTTGACAAAGGTAGCTCCTCATTTTCCATTTTTAGACAACAAGACCTGGAACACCGGTGGCAGCAATTTAGAGGTAGTTTGTTATTTTTGGCTTTATTTTTCCATTTTTATCTATTTCTTCCTTTCCTTCTTTTTTTTATGTAGCATCCTCCAGGATGTGAGAATATGTAAATATATGCTGCATTTGCTCCTCAAGCTCTCTATGTATTTGTGTTGGGACTTCATTAATCCTGCACTCTATGTTGTTGCCAGATTAATGTCAGAAACATTTCAGTCAATTGGTTAATTATTTTTAAATATGGGGTGTTTTTTTGGGTATTTTAGCTCCTTGCCAGGAAGCTGTGCAGAGGAGAGCTGCCAATTTGTATTCATCTCTCCTTTGTCCTGTTTTGTTTTCGTGAGTTGGGGTTAGAATGGTAACTTTAATTTATTTTTACATTGGTTTTCTTTCAGGCAAAAGTTTCAATAGCTTGTTATTTTGGCAACGTGTTCTCCCTGAAGTTCAACTTAAGCTTCCGTATTTGCCAATAACTTGTTTTATGTAACTACGTTTGTGTTATTTTCTTTCTCTCCTTCTTACTTTTATTCTGTCCTCAAACGGTAAAACACATCATCTCGTGGAAGTATCAAGGAGAAGCCAAAGAGGCACACATCACGCAATAGAAAAGTAAAAAAAATAGGAAACATATTTTCCTGTGTTTTTGTCCTTTAGATATTTCAAAAGACATTAAGTGATTCAGTATTTTACTTTGAAGGGCAAATAAAGCAAACCAAAGTATTTTTGTATCCCTGTGTGGATAAATTAAAAGACTGCAGCCTGCTCTCTTGCACCATAATTATCATTCTTCTGTGTCTGAAAACAAAATCATTAGTGGGCCGCGGTAGACGCCTGTAGTCTTCTAATAGCGCCGCTGATTACTTGTTTTGGTGTTAGTAAAGACATCAGCCTTGGAAGAATATTGGCATTAGTGCTGGGCAGAACCAGGCCTGATCAATTTTCTGTTAATGGCTTCTGTGCACCTCCTTATTCTCCTCTTCTTTCCTTATCCTCTCTGCTGCCTGCTGAGCCGGCTCTTCTGCATCACCCGTGAACCTTTTAAAGGTCACATCAAAAAATGTTGGCAAACGGCCGCAGAACATTAGCCACGACTGTCCCTCTCGCTTTCTGTTGTGCGAGGCTCGATCTACCGAAGGAAGAGAATATTACGAGCAGTGTTTTACTGAGTAATCATCGTTTGAAAACAGCATTTGTTACGAGTGATGCGGCTTCAAAAATCACGGCACAAAAATATGAGCCTTCTTATGAAAACACCTATCCGGGGAGTATCGTTCCTCATGAGTTGAACTGCTTCTTCTCTTTGAGAAATGAAGACCTGTAGTTTTCACTCACACACACACACACACAGAACGTAGATGTAGGTGTAATCTATGAAAGCAGTAGCCCTCGTATATTCATGGTGTCAAGAGTTTGATAAAATCCCAGCTACGCTTCAAGTACAACGTTAGAGTGTTTTTTTTTCCCATTAGTTTTTTTTTTATCAGCTCTTTTAACCTGACTCACCATATCTTACAGGTGGAGCTGCCTCCCCGGCCTTCTTTTCCGCAATGCGATGTGTGGAGTGCCCGCGGGCCTCTGAAAGCAGATATATTGTTGGTGATACATGAACAGCGGCTCAGCTCTCGGCTCCTGCAGCGTTTGTCCACGGGGAGGAAAACAGATGAGGTTGACTCCGGGGTCACCGGCTCCTCCTGGGCAGGACGCTGATGATGATTCTCCTCCTGTGCCGCTCCACTGCTCAACAATCGCAGCGCAGAGCCCAAAACCACGAGGCGGAGAATCTTTTCTTTTTCCTCCCACTGTTGTGCCTGCAGGACGGCAGGACTGGGAACTTCCGTGGACTGGTTGGACAATGAAGATGAATATAAACATGTCATACATTTCATCGATAGATGAGACTCCAATCTTTTCCGTCATTGGTCATTTCCCAGAGAGAACAGGCAGCCTGCAGTGTGCAGTGTGCAGAACTGAAAATGGGTGTTTAGTGGTCAAAGCACTGCTGGTATTTATTTTCCTTTTGGTCAACAGTGATTTTCTGCACCAGTAGGAGGATAAAGCTTAAATCTCCAGTGACAGCACTCCGCTGCCAGCTGCTTTAACTTTTCCCCTTAAACACCTCGCTGTTGTGCACGGAAACACAAATGACACGAATGACCCAAAGCAAATGTGCGGAACAAGTAAATGGATGGTAAATGCACTTATACAGCACCTTTCTAGTCCTACGACCACTCCACACTACATGTCGTCATTCACCCGTTCATACAATGATAGCAGGGGCTACCATCAGGACTCTAATAAACCATTCATACACCGCTATTTATTTGTGCCCAAGGACACATTGACACAGACTGACAGGCGTCGGGGATCTTACCGCCGATCCTCGGATTGAAGGACGAGCCTGCTCCACCACTGAGCCACAGTCGCCCCCACATGTCAAGTGAGATGACATGTTTCAACTTGAGTGAGAAAAGCACGTGACGCTGGTACCGGCACTGAGACGATAGGCTGCCTCCTCTCACGTCTTGTGGGGAAAAAAATGTGTAACCGTCTGTGGTCACCCAGAGCTCTACGATTCGTACAGAGACCAGATAAATGTGGAGAAATGTCATTTGACATCATTTTTATCCATTTATTAAAATTAAATCACAGCAAAACCGGTTTATTTTGGGATCGTACAGCTGTAGTAAACCAGTCGTGTGGCTTCGCAGAGTACCTCCAGACGATGTTATGAACCCAGACACAACAGCGTTTTGTGACGTAGTTAGGACTTCCACAACATGTGCAAAGCAGCAATAGGGATTATTTCTGCCATGTTTGATCAAATGTTGTTGGTATGTTCATGTACTAACACTAATGGTTCAAACTCTCAAAAGTAACGCTAGACGAGAATTCACTTGAGTTTTGTGTAAACACACCTTAAGGTTGAATCATGAGTTCAAAGTTGTGTTGTTTTTTAAAATGCAAAACCAAATGAGATAACATCATTAAACCAAGTTAAATACACGTATATATCAATTTAAATCAGCAACTGTTCAGTCACACTGACAAAGATACAATCCGATTTGCTTTCCATGAACAACAGCTGCTGCTGGAGCCACCAGAGATAACATGAAGTCAACATGCGAGGCTGCTCATTGGTACATCGTGGTTAGCAATGTTTTCTTCCAACCAAAAAAAGGGAGGAGGTCTCTGGAGAGTTTTGACTCAAACAATGCATGCTGGGAAGTCTGCTAATATTACTTTAGTGAGTTGAGTGAACAATCAGCAGTACTTTCATTTGACTCATTGTTTCAACTCAAAGTGCTTCAAGTCAGAACAACTCACGTGCTGCAGTGATTTGACAATAAGAGGAACAAGTTTTAAGTTGAATTAACTTGAAATTGATCAAATTATACTTGTGTTGAGTTAATGAGAAAAGATTAGCTGAATGTACAGTCGGGGCAAAAAAAAATAGTATAGGTTCACTTCATGTGAGAGGAGCAGCTTGAAATTGTCGCTGTAATTCTTTTATACATTTTCTTTTTTTTTCTTACTGCACTGATTGCTTTTCCATGTGCAAAATAAATTATATTCATTTAAGAAATGTATTTATTACACTAAAGGCCTTTACTTTCCCTGTAAATGAGTCATTATCTAATGCTAACTTTTGGTTAATTTAGGAAAAATCTTAAGACGCAATTAGACGAAGTAGGAAAATAAACACCTAAATGTGCATTTTGA
Organism: Pholis gunnellus; assembly: GCF_910591455.1. NCBI lineage: Eukaryota > Metazoa > Chordata > Actinopteri > Perciformes > Pholidae > Pholis > Pholis gunnellus. The sequence continues at coordinate 22,274,415 of NC_136539.1, forward strand.
ATGTTTTCTTTACACTATTAATGTAGCTAATGTTTTTGCTTGTATAGTGTAAAAGTGAAGTAAGTAAAAGTACAGAAGAATTATCTGCAGCATGTACATATTAAAAGCTAAAGTGCTCACTCTGCAGTAGAATGTCCCCTGTGAATCATGACATTATTAGATTATTAATACTAAATGATCAATGCACACTATAAGTTGCATTTACTGTTGTTTCATTTACTGTCTGGTAGTTTCTTCCAGTCATAGATTACAACTATTTGTTTATTATTGATGAAAAAGATGATTTCAACTCAGATGTGGATGTTTTCATTAGGATGTAGGCCTTTTTGTACTCATATATAATTACAATGTCCTGTTTACAGGAGAAAAAATGTTTTTCAGCCCAACATTTTAACAAAATGTACCAATGCCTGACAAACAATGTTTTTGGAGGAGTAGACAAAACCCGATCAAAGGCAACTGACGTCGTCCAAACGCTGCATTCAGTCCCTGTTTTTTGTGGTTTAACATTTCCAGCATAAAGTGCTGCAGACAGACACGTCTGCTTCTTTACACGTGTTGGCTGTGAGCTTCTCACCAGACACAAGACATCAGCGGCTCATCAGCAGCACTGAAGCCTCCGACGTCCTCCTGGCCGCCGCCGTCCTGAGAACCAGCGGTCCTGTCAGCGGCGCAGCACCTGAGCGGACAGCAGGGTGACAAAACTGTCAAAACTCTTTTTACCAACCTGACTGTTATTCCGAAATTCCGAGGATGAAAATAGCCAATGACGGCTCGGTGACGAGTGCAGAGGAAGAAAAATGGCATTTCCTGCAACTCGGCGGAGCTCCACGCCAGAGCTTCTAAAAGCTTGTTTTCTTTCCCTGAAACCAAAAATACCGCCTTCAGCGTAAATGTCAAATAAAACAAAACCAAATTCATCGGGTTGCCAGGACGGCTTGGAAATCAAGACTGTCACCGTGTTATCGCTTCATTTGGCCACCGGATTGTAAAAAGAAAATTCCATTTGTAAAAGAAATCATAAATGTCTCTAAAATACAGATCAGGGATGAAGAGGGAGAAAAGCATAAAGCACAAGAATCCCTGAAAAAACTTTCTCTCCGTTGAGACCTTCTATAATTTAAGGGTGATAACCTCCCAGCATACGCGATGAAATTGGAGACGCTTTCACCATTTTGGTCATAATTCAAATAGCTGTGGGCCGAGTTTATTATCCAAAGCAAAAGAGATGCATAAGAGGTTCTTACAACCATTTACATACGCTAGTTATAGAAGTTCAATCCATGTTCTTTCATCTACAGAGCTGAAAGCGATTCAAAGTGCAGACTAGGACAGAATATGAGAGCATTTGTTCCAGAAAGACAAAGGCTGTCAAATGAACGGCTGCCGAGGCATGGGGACTGAAACAAAGAAGAGCGTTTATGTGCTATTATTATAATCCCTGTGGCAGATTTGATGTCCTTTGTACTTTTTATGAAGACTTGTTTATCAATCCTGGTTGTCTGGTGCCAGCATCTGGTAGTCTGTGAGCTCTGAAGAGACCTCTTTGATGAAGAGGCTGTGTCACAAAATGTACAGATACCTTTATCTTCTACGAGTTCCTCAACCAGCAGAGTAATGAGGGAAAGAGCTTTAACGGGTTTATCTGTCATTCACAACAGGGTTCCTTTCCCTCCTTTCACTAATAAATACTCTTAATAACCTAGAATGTAGAGGAGAAGTGGACGGAGTTGTCGTCACGTCACCCACTGGTTTGTGGACTGATGTTTGGAAGCCTTGAGTTTCGGCGTAGAATAATCATGATGCCACGATATACTAATAATCCAAAACCTTTCAGAGGGAAATGTTGTACTTTTTACCCCACAACATGTATTCTTATAACTGCTTTGAAGATGAAGATTTCTGCATTAAAAAAACACATATGAAGATTTTATAACATATGAATGACCTGTTATAGATTTACCTACCAAAGAAATATGCAAAATGCAATAAGTGTCCATAGACTAAAACAAACCGGTTCAGTTCTATGGTGTGTTTGTGGAGGATTTGAGAATGCAGAGCTGATTGACACAGAACCAGACAGGTTTGTGTCACCATGACATCGTTTCTTTTTCATCTCGTGCGAATCATCATATCTTGTTGAATACAAATTTCACAGTAAGTGATGTGTTTTCACAGAGGTGATGTGAAATCTATTACTGCGGTCTTCTTTTTAAGGATTCTCGTGCTTTATGCTTTTATTCCTGTGTCCTTGATTAACAATAGTGTATATGTGTGTGTGTGTGTGTGTGTGTGTGTGTGTGTGTGTGTGTGTGTGTGTGTTCTTAGATATAAAATTCAATTGGACTCTTATCAGCGTTATTTTCGTACATTTCTCACATCCAGCTCGTTAGAAATGTGTGGGCATACCCCCTACTATTACCACACAACACCAACTAAGAGCTTTATTTATATAATGTAACATTGTAGTGAAACAGTGAGAATTACATTTACATACTGTTATTTTTACACACTTTAAAGGAGAAGGCTTTCAAAAGTATTACAAAAACAGATGAACATTTATAAATTGGAAATAAATTATTACTAACATTTTATTCAGGCGACTGGATTGAACCACCATTTTTTCATTCTACAACCATCTTCTATGTTAAAGCTACTAGAAGGAACTTTTATATCGTTGATTCTGGCGGTCCCTGTGGACAGAAGTGGTAGTGTTTCTGAGCACGAGTCCCATTCTAAGGGGCTTTCAAAAGGGGAAAAAAAATATGACAGCTTTAAACTCCTGAAATACATTTTTGACCTCCTGGCACGCTGGCCTCCCTCTGTTAAACTCCACAATGCAAATGTGCCTATTTTCTTAAATACACTGAGGTCTAGAAGCCATTAATGTCACTGCTGAACTGAAATATCTTTGCTTAAAATGCACGACCTTCATTTGGCAAAAGCCACCCTAATATTCGACATTACACGACTACAACGAGGGGCAAAATGTTCCCAAAGGCCTTCAGGTTAAGTTAACTTTCTGGAGTGTTGACATTTCGGCACTAATGTAATCTAAATGCGGCCTCAGAAAGAGCAGCCTGCAGTGGTGTCAGGTACTGCTACGAGGGTAAAGGTTTCTGGTGGGTTTCGGTGAGGAATCCCAAGAATAATAAATCTTCATCTATAATGAAATGCTTCACTACTGCAATATAACTGCTCAAATGACGAGACAGAATTAGGAGCAGAGGGGTGATTTAACTCAAATAACCCTTTTACTAAAGTAAAGCTCAGTCTTTTAATTGAAAACTTAGCATAGTAGATGGCTGGCAAGAGTTTCCTTTAGTCAACAAATCCAATGAAACAAAGTGGAAAACATTTATTCTTCAATCACAGCGTAGCATTGTCCAGGTCCGACAAGGGTCCGCCAAATATCCGGCTCTGCTCCATCGACTGTCGTGCAATCATTTCAGATTTTCTTCATTTTTAATTTGGGGCTAGTCGTGGTTTAACACTTTGTAATAGTGATACTCGTTAGAAGGAGATATACATCGTTAACTAGCGTTAGCGCGGCTATGCTACGCTAGCTACTGAAGGTATAATCAAATGCATACACATGCTGATTTAGCTTTTTTAATGATCGTTACAGTGAATAAAGACCTCGGCTTTACAGGAACAGTGTTGTTCCTTAATTTAATCGTCTGCTGTCTCGATCATCAGGCGATGTGGTGGTTCCCTTTTATACTGTGATCTGTAGACTTCTATTTCCAAAAATGAGATCATGTTTATTAAGGGAGGGCAGTTAGTGACAGTGTATTAATGCGCTTTTGAAATAGTCCCCACAAAAATAAGATGATACAAGATTGGATCCCTCACAGCAGTTGCGGGATACAAAGTATGGAAGTAAAATTAAAACTAAATACGAACAGACAAGATTGGGGCGGCTGTGGCTCAGTGGGTAGAGCTGGTTTTTTTAGCCATAAGGTTGGAAGTTCAATCCCTGTCTCCTACTGTCAAGTTGCTCCCTGAGCGCTTCTTAAAATGCAGAGGATGGGTTGAATGCAGAGGTCAAATTTAATGTATGCACCTGTCTGTATGCAATAAAAAAATATCACACACAATGCCAAAAATATAACAGCTTAACAGTAAGGACCACAGATGGGTATGCGAAGTGGCCCGAAGCTACGTATGCACAGTATTATCTTGGGTACGTGTATCTGGTTAATTGAAAATGTTGTATCCCATTATTGCACATTATGACCCATGTAATGAATTATCATCCAAGTAATAATCCGAGAGAGTAAGTTAAAGTTGACACTTTACTTCTGTTAGAGTGATTTTTCCTAAAAACTACAGTGCTCATCCGTTTTAGGAAAACATTTTTAAAATACATATTTGTGCAATACTACCGACAGTGTAGCAGTGAAGCTTCCCAGCTAATCGTATCGTATAAAGAAGTATTACTGGAAGCTTCGTTCAACACAGTGTCACCCTCATATGGCTCCTGCTGATGAGGAACATATTCAGTTTGAAGCAGACAAACCATGAGCCACTTGACAAAACCCTAGACAAAGAAAACTGTAGCAAATATTACAGCTGCTGCAACCAACAGGGAATGTCACGATTTATGATCAGACGGAGGACATAAATCTTCCTGTGTTTACCACCACTGACTGTCTGGATGACTGAACGGTACCTCGACCGGTGTTTCAACCAACTGCACAAATCTATGAACTGTACAACATCTTCCAAACGCGCCTCCGATCCACTGACTCACTCTCTGACTCACCCAGACAAGAGGCTTCTGCCCTGATGTTAGTGACACTCACACTGACATCAGTGGGCTCTCGATACGAAGATTTCACTTCTTACGTTTGGAGTTCAGGCCAGGAGCAGATCTATACTGTCTAATAACTATTAAGCACCCAGTTCAAAATATCCCGTCCCCATATTACAAAACTGCGTAGGGAGGTCGGTTGGGTCAGACAAACGCTGTTTGTGTCACGTGTGAAACCAAAAGTAACTTATTTCAAGCCAAACCATAATATGTTGCTAATCCTAACCAAGTAGCTTCCTGCCTGAACCTACACATAATTGAGACGCAGTTTCAAAATGTCAAAAATGCCACGAGCTGTTAAAACTAGATATATTGTTATATTGATATGAAATGTATTTTTGGTTCAGAAACGTCAAGATTCAACGTATAAGTGGTTTACATAAAAGTACATTTTGTTCTGGCGACTGGGTTAAACCACCAGCAGAATCCAATGATAGCATTAAGAATAACTCTACAGAAATAGACTGATGGTCTCGTTTACTGATGGAGGTCATATAGAGGATCAGGACCAAACTGAGACTGGTTCAGGACCATTTCAAAGTTCTTTACAGTATTTCTAAGAAAAGTTATATTCCCTTCATCCCACAGCCTCCTGATCCTTTTCCCTCCAACCATCACAACATGTTAATAAGACATGTCATGACTATTTAACTTAGGATGCTATTCCTAAAAAACAAGAAGAAACACAAACATCTGAAGTCTGAACACTTTCTACCAAAAGTTCAACCCAAAGATAGGAACTGAGATGAACCAACTTCCCGCATTAATGACCAGCTCCGTCAGAAAATACTGAAAGGATGTTTTCAGAATTATTTCCCAAGAAGAAGAAAATAGTTCTTCAAAAAAAAAAGGAAAAGCAAATTGCACATTGATGGACTACTCTTCCGTGACAACGAGCTCACACCCCGCTGATCTAATCTACTGTTACAATAGATGCACCACGATGTGCAGTTAAACAAATGCGCCCGACTCTGACACCAAGCCTTAGTTTCACCATTTGTCTTCATAGCGAGTCTCTATTTTACATGTCCCTTGCCCCTTTCCCTCTTGTCATTTTCACTCCAGGCGTCCATATTTTTTTTGAACGCTGTATATGTGCTCCTGTCTCCTCTCCCTCTCTCAGCTCACCGGTGGATTTTTCACACACCCACGTGCCTATTTTCATTGCCAGCCGCTCTCTCTCCACACCCGGCACAGATTGCATCAGAGATATACAAGCCTCGCATGTACACGATCCAAAGCACTTTAGTATTGAGCGCCTCGATAAACCTACCTCATCCAAACAGATGAACAAGTAAACATAGAGAGGCACTTATTCTACGAGGGGATTTTTCAATGCGCGGTCAATAACGAGGCACCTTCACCTAACGGGCTCCCTGCTGAGCTTCACAAACATTTTATGTTTAATTCCGTCTTGTTCAACGGAATTGCAGCAGAAAATGGATCTGGATAATATTGCCCTTTATTGAATCGCAGAAAAACAATTATTTTATTTGTTATTGTAGCACAACCCTACACTGTGTCGTCGTGGAATGAGTTTCGACTATGATGATGGGGTTTTGGGCTTGCCACCCAGAAGGTTAATTCCTTTTAAGTGAAAACATTGAAAACAATAGATGACCTCAGACAACATTGTAAATTAAATTAGGTGTTTTCGGAACAAACTGTCCTGAGGACTCCATGAGTGGAACTGATCACTGGGGAGCTCCCTGAGAACTACGTACCTTCAAGGGCTTTTATTCTGTTTGCATTCGCACCGCCAACAGGAACGCTGAAGTGAAATATGCTGACCAGCGCCACTTGATTGCTACGTTCACTAAAAGTTCTCTTAGCTTTTTTAAAAGCAATATAAGAAGAAAATAAATAACTCTGTTACATGCCGCAATCATACAAACGCAAGCAAAGGTAGCCGTCATTAAGCACCTGTTGCGATTTCAGTTTGAATCGGCTTCTTCTGCTTTGTGCTACTGGGTTAGCCTTTGTGCTACTGATTTAGCCTTTGTGCTACTGGGTTAGCCTTTGTGCTACTGATTTAGCCTTTGTGCTACTGGGTTAGCCTTTGTGCTACTGATTTAGCCTTTGTGCTACTGATTTAGCCTTTGTGCTACTGGGTTAGCCTTTGTGCTACTGGGTTAGCCTTTGTGCTACTGGGTTAGCCTTTGTGCTACTGGGTTAGCCTTTGTGCTACTGGGTTAGCCTTTGTGCTACTGATTTAGCCTTTGTGCTACTGGGTTAGCCTTTGTGCTACTGATTTAGCCTTTGTGCTACTGGGTTAGCTTTCACAATTGAATTCAGTAGTACAATAGTTTGTCTCTGCTAGTTTTTATTGAGTCAAGTGAGTCCAGCATAGCTTAGTTCACAAAATGGAAATGCTCAAAATTCAGATTTCAAGTACTCAAAAATCCATGAAGCACCTTTATCATAATTTGGGCGCAGCGAATATAAATATTCCTTAAGGTCACTTTTGGTAGCATTGGGCTGATAGGCAAGGATGTCCTCCTTCCCCTTAAATCTTCAACACATTCGTCAAATAGCAAAGCAGCTGCAGTCCACCAAGGTGAAAACATCAAGAGTATTCAGACCGCAAAGTGTTTATGTTTCATCTCCACAAGAACCCTGTAAAGTCGTAAAATCCCTCTCACACATTTCTGAGAGGTGTGCTTGGTGGAGGGTGGAGGCTGGCCTTGGACAAAAATAAGCTACTGTATAATAATAATATCCGGAGACCATGTTGTGATGGGATCACACCAGCTGTGACACCAAATAGTTCCAGTGGCGTAAAGCACCTTCCCTTCTTTCTACCCCTATACTTTCACACCCATCCTCTAATTTTGATCTCTACTACACACCTGCAAAGTGTTATGACTGCATCCTGCACAGTTGTGACCAGGGAATGAAATTCAAGGTAAATGTTGTCTGTGGCGGTGGAGAAAAATTCAAGTTACTCCCCATTTTTTTATGCATTTTCCAACAAAAGTCCAGCAACATGTGTCAATTTCTGGTCCTTGCATGCATAAAGTCTTCTCAAAGTTAACTTCCATCTTCACAGGAAACAACTTAGTTAGGTTTCGGCAACACAACTACTTGATCGTGGTTTGGGTTAAAATAAATAGTAGTTTCAAGTCTTCTTCAATACAGCATGATGTTCATTTAGTAAATAATGGTCCATTTAGAGTCAAATGCTTTAGGGGCGGGGCTACACAGTGATTGACAGGTCTCTACCAGAGACGTATACGGCGTCTCTACATCACTCCTCCACAGTCCAAATATCGTCACTTCTGTCCATTGGTTGCAAAAAAAGCCAAGATGGTGACGGACAAAAGGCCAAACTCGAGGCTTCACAACTGCAATCCGCAAACCAATGGGTGACATGACGATGACTTCGTCCACTTCTTACTGTGTATGCAGTCTATGTTTCAGCCCCTGGTTGTGACGCTGTCCATAGATATAAAAACACCTAGCAGAGTACACAAAACCTCTTCTGTGGTAGTTCCCACTACAGTAGGTGTCTCCAGGGCCACATTTTGCCATCATGACACAAACACACACACACACACAAGGCAAAAACAATACCAGCCACATTGCTGTTGCAGCTGGTAATAATAGGATGAATAAAAAATAATTTGACAGTGAACTGCCAAAGCAGAGGCACTTCTGCCTCATTCTTCATTAAGTGAACCGGACAAAAAAGAAAACCCACAAACCTGTTACAAACTCAGACTGCCCTCAGCGGGCCTCATGCACTCTGTCGCCGAATCTTGACAGCCAGTCCTCCCACGAGTTCAGTCCCCAGGATAACAAGAGGTGTCTGACTCCTTGGACTCTGCTCTCAGCCACAACACTGACGGGCTCCTACACAATCCGAGCTGACAGAAACATGAGGCGGTGCGGTGAGAGGAGAGGAGGGTGAACGTAATGTCATTTGCCTGGAGACTTGTTGGCTTCACACGGAATCTGCCTCAGTGTGGCAACAAGCTTCTTTTTTAAAACACACGGCAGCTGTGAAGATACCAAAGCTAAAATGCAGCCTTTTAAATTCTCTTTACAATGCATTGAAGTATTGAGTCAATGTGCTGTACTTGCTATGTTTGTGTGAGTGTATGAGCTCTTTGTTAGCAGAATTGATTTACGAAGAGCCTTGTACGATTCTTTTTTTCACCACATGCTGTATAGCTGATAGCGTTCACGACACACTGAAGGTCTCGCAGACTTCATCTGAGTGTATCTTGGTTCAGCTCCACAAAGCAGCAGCTCTGCAAATTTAATACAACCTACGACATGAAAGTAAATCACAACAATGAGGTGTTCAAGGAGATGCTGGTGTGTTTTTTAAAAGGATTCAGTCAAAGACAGATATAATTTTCAGGTTGGTTTGCTACTCACAAATTAAAGCAACAGGATTGTTGACCAGTGGTGGAAGTACTGTACTGAGGATTCCCATTTTATGCAACTTTTAACTGCACCCATTGATGGATTACTGAACAGGCCTACAGGGGGCCCCCTGGCTTTCACCTGCAAAATGTCACTCAAAGAGACACATGCCAACAGAAAGGAGACTCAAGAAGACCACAAAGACACATGAAAATGTTAGAAAAGACACAAAATGTGCTCAAAGAGGCAGGAAATCATGACACAAAGACACACAATAACCACAAAGAAACAAAAAATGACACTGACTACAAAAAGAAAAAAAATAACTACGAAGATACACAAAATAATCACAGAGATACAAAACAGCAGCAAAGAGACTCACAACAACCATTAAAAAGCACAAAACAACCAAATGACGACAAAGAGATACAACACAATTACGAGACTCAAAACGACTACAAAGAGACACAAAACGACCACAAAGAGACACAAAATTACTACAAAAAGGGGCGAAACAACCACATACAAAAAATTACCACAAAAGAAACAAAGCAACAGCCAAAAAAAAACCACATGGAGATGTGTAACAACTACAAAAAGATGCAAAGCAACAACAAAAAGAGGCTTAACAACGATAAAGACTGTGTGTGTTGCTCCTGTAGGTGGTAGGCCTTTAGTCCAGGGGCCCGTTGTCTTATCACTTCTTCCACCACATCTCAGAGGCAAATATCATACCTTCTACTGAACTACATTTATCTCACAGCTTTAGTTACTTTTCAGATGTTTCATCCCCTTCCTGTCCAAAGAAAACCACGTATCTCCAGATGTGTTGCTGTTGAATGTTGGTGATATTCCTGTTGGATTAGCCGGAAAATGCATCGTCACAAAGCGTGCGGTGCTTTGGAGGTGCTCGAATCTTTGCAGTTACTTTTTGCCTCACCAGCTCTGTTGACTTCATGATTAATTAGCTTGAAGCTCATTAATCCCCGTGGGACTGACATAAATAACTAACGGCTCACTTACAGTCAACCACAATTGTAGCGCTTTCAAGAAGTGCGTTAATTAAAATTACCAGGAGACCTGAAGAACATAATCTGGATTTCATATTATAATTAAATGTATTTCATTACATTTTATTCAAAAGCTGTTTACACACCTTGTTTTCATTTTAAGTTTTTTTGTTAAAGTCTCCACAGGCACAACTGGTAATCGTTTTTTTTTTTTATTCTTTGTGAAAATTGCCAGTCATTATTTTCTCAGTTCTGAGGTGAAAAGAGCAGCGTGTGATGTACAAAGAGACACAGAAAAACATGTTTAACAACTTAAACAAAAATGCTCACATCTGTCTTGCCTCTAAATGAAATCTTAAATATGGTGTTAATAATGAAAAGAAAAAGAAAATTGAGGTCTCGCTCTGTTCTAACGCCATTTTTCACAGAGTGGAGTTAGGGTGTGAACATAACATGAGGCCATTTAAGCTTCAATTTTAACACAGGTTTTTTCCAGCACCCTTGTGCAAATGAGACACGGCTTCTAGCTTTTTTTATTAAAAGGCGAATTTCTAATCCACTAACTGTACTTTCTCGTGCGCTCTCATGCTTCAATAAAGACTGGAGTATTCTTCACTCCTCTTCCTCATTTGGATAATAATTCACAGTTGGCTGTTTTCACAAAAGTTATCTCGCAGAAGAACTTGGGGCTTTGAGGCGAAAAAAAAAAAAAACCCCGATGTGCTTTCATCTACTGTAGTTAACATGCAAAAATAGAAGTGGAACATGAGGACGGGCGACTGACAAAGCCGCGAACAAATAAAAGCATCCAGTGCAGCCGGAGAGAAAACAGGAAGAGAGGGATTGATGTCTGTTTTTGGATCAGGCACTTCCTCTCCGTGACTCACTGCGAGCGCTTCAATTCCCACCAGATTCCAACGGTTTCTGATGTGGAGGATCTTATTATGTTCAGAATTTTGTATTTTTTTTCCCCAAGATAAAATATCGAAAGATACGCTAAAAAAAAAAATTATGTTAATGTCGGAAAAGGATGCTGCGCGCTGAAGCGTAGTTCGTTGAGCTTTTCCTCGCAAAACTCGTCCTCCCACTCACCCACCCACACAGACATGAACACCAGCAATAAGTCAATATATATATATATATATGTTTACCAACATTTAGGTCTATATTGGAATCAATACACAGACCGGGAAAAAAAAGCCCGTAATGTGGGCTACAGGTAGATATCAGCAGAATGTGTATTACAGACTATATTCCTCAGTGGTTCAAATAATGCCTGGAAACAATGAGTTAAATTACAGATAAGAAGAGGTACAGAGAATGATGTATTCCCCACTTCCCCTTTTTGAAGTTAATGCCAATCGAATGGGGCCGTGGAATACAAATAGATTTCTTTCTTTTTAAAGAAACACCATCCGCTGTGTGAAGATTGAAATGTGCCTTTATACGAGCAGAGCCTATAAGTGATGTAACGCGTAAAAAAAGAAAAAAGGAAAATCAAACTATGGGACGATCAAAAGATCTCAAGGACACTTCTGGTTTTCAATGAGGTCACATCTGTAATAGGCTAATGTAGCTCTCACCTTCACAGTTTATAGGAGCAGCCTTGAGGGAACCGGGCCAGCCGGAGTCGGGGCGAGCTGTGGGCTTCGGGGAGGCCTGTGTGGGCCGCCTGCAGAAAGGGTGCCCTTCATTTCTAGACAGCGTGCCCTTTTTAAAATACAATCATAGATAGAGAGTGAGTGGCAGCCTCACTGGTCGTCCGTCCCCACAGAGCGCTGCAGGAATGAGTCCTACATATCAGGAATGAGTCAGCATTTCTGCACTTCCGGGTCCCTCTTCTCAAAGTCAATGGGGTTTTTGGTTCAGTGCCTGAAATGAGGTCGGCGGTTAAACACAAGCTTCGACTTTAACTTTTTGTTCTCCAATTTAAAAAAAACATGAGTAGATACGGCTCTCATGAATTTAGAAGCTTTTAAGTGTATCATAAACGAATGAAAAAGTCCCGTTAGGAAGAAAGGTAAAAGTATTTCGTTACAACTACAAAAATAAATGACATTTCAAATAAAGAACTCTACTTCTGCAGATTCACACACAACAGGCTACATCACTTCAGGACACACGTTGTTGTATAGTTGCTAGTGGAGTTTGTAGAGAAAACCAATGAACTACGTTGTTGTATTAAAGCTGGTTCTGAACCAGTCTCAGTTTAGTCCTGATCCTCTATCAGACCTCCATCAGTAAACGAGACCATCAGAGAGAAGATGGTCTATTTCTATAGAGTTATTCTTAATCCGATGAAATCATGCAGGTTCATCAGAAACTCCTTCAGCTCAGACTCCAGCAGAGACCGGTCCACCGTGGACAGACCCAGATCCTCCAGTAGAGACCGGTCCACCACGGACAGACCCAGATCCTCCAGTAGAGACCGGTCCACCACGGACAGACCCAGATCCTCCAGTAGAGACCGGTCCAGCGTGGACAGACCCAGATCCTCCAGTAGAGACCGGTCCAGCGTGGACAGACCCAGATCCTCAAGCAGAGACCAGGACCAGTCCACCGTGGACAGACTCAGATCCTCCAGTAGAGACCGGTCCACTGTGGACAGACCCAGATCCTCCAGCAGAGACGGGTCACCGTGGACAGACCCAGATCCGGGTTCACCTGCAGCCTTGCTCCGGAGGGAGGAGGAGAGCTCACCTCCCGGCAGCAGAGCTTCTCCTCTCTGGGAGTCAACACCGACACCACGCTGCTGGAGACCCAGGATGTATTGATGGACCCGCTGGAGGGAAGGGGGGCACGGGAGAACCAGAACCAGGACAGAGAGGGGCAGACTGTCAGACCTGCTGCAGTAAAATGAGAGGTTTCTAAAGAGAGTCTGGTGCTCAGAGACACGACCACTTTAGTCCACAGGGACCAACAGAATCAACACAACATTAAAGTTCCTTGTATGTAAAAGTAATTTCAAGGAGACCGGGTTAACTTGATTCAGCTGCATCTCATTAAGTTGAATTCAATGTGGTAACAAACATTCAGTGGCTTTTCTCCAATTACTTTAATTAAGCAACAGGAAAATTGTAGTTTTTATTTTCCTGATTCACAGACTTCAACAACTGTGATCCATGCTGTGATTATGAAATGTCAGACATTAACAAAAACAAAAACATTTGTTATTGGATTGGAACCCAACATCTGCTTTTGGGGAAAAGTGGGCAAATCAAAGTTTATAAAATTAATAGAAAATAATATTTTCTGTATTATTATAACTGCTTCAAGACATTTTTTAAATCATGCATATCGGTGAATTTGCATTATTTATTATTATTGTATCAAAGTGTGTTTAGCACCACACTCAATGTCATAATTCACTTCAAATAAACTGGTTTCCACTGCTTAGGTTCACAGTTTATTATCTTAAATGAAACAATGAGGCCAATAATTCAGAACACCCACTGCAGAAACATTTAACATGGATTGCGTCACTGCAACTTGACTTCATTTGGAACAGGCAGGCCTTTCACTGCAGCCAGGGCGTTTTCCACCATCTTCTCCACGATCCCTCTCGCTGTGTCGTAGGTATTGATCCCGATGTGGGGGGTGATCAGCACATTAGGCAGGCCGAGGAGCGGGTGATCCCTGCACAGCATGAAGCAGAGGGGGATGTTAGGAGTGAGCAACGAGTGATACATTAGTCTCGGTATATTATGTATGATTCTGTTTTTGTGTTTTCAGTGCAGGAGACCTTGGTAAAGGTTCAGGATGAGTCACATCTAACGCCGCTGCACGAATTCTTCCCGACTGGAGAGCTTTGACTAACGCATCCTGGTCCACAACGTGACCTGAGGCATTAAAAGAGCATTATTGTTGTTTTTTATTAACGTAATAATCAACGCAATCAATGCAGTCTAGTAAACCCGTTGTTCCTATACCTCGGCTGATGTTCACCAGTGTTGCTGTGGGTTTCATGAGTGACAGCTCTCTGTGGCCGATGAGGCCCGTCGTGTCCGAGGTCAGTTTGACAACGATCACGACAAAGTCCGACCTCCTCAGCAGGTCATCCAGGCTCCGACAGTAACTGGCTCCAACTGCCTGCTCATCGTCTACACTCCTGAACAGAATAATGAATGAGTGATTGCCCTACAGAGTGTAATCAACGTGGTTAATGAGAGCGCATCCATTTCTCAAGGGAGGTTGGTTTTTAATAAAGAATGGATGCAATCAGCTTCTTTTTTCCTTTTCAAAAGCAAACAAACGTGGCTACGGTTATGTTTCCATTAGCCCTGTAAGAAAATTGCTACACCGTTAAGCGTTAGCTGGTAACCGTATGTAAATGTTTGATTTCCTGCACATTCCTGTGCGTTGTGTGTTCACACTCAACAATGTAAACTCTCAAATACGGTTGGTTATGTCTCCAAAAACAAAATCCTTAAATAAATGTATAGTAACACAACCATGCTGTGGTTGTTTTTTGTACCTTCTGGTCCTGTTGTGATACAGGATCTTCATTTCAAATCCTTTGCTTCTTTGGGCAATTTTGTAACCGATCTCTCCCATTCCAACGATCCCCAAAGTCGACCCTGTGACCTCAACTCCCATGAGGCTTTGTGGGAAGTGGATGGTCTTTGGGTCAACAGCTATTCGATGACCTGTGACGGAAAAATTTTATTATATTTAAATTGAATTACTTTACAACTTTACTACAAATTGTAATTAATTGACTTACTGTATTACAGATTCCCATTGTGTCTAATCCCTCACTGGCTTCCCAACAAACGACTTGTGTTGGACAAAATAATATACTGAACAAACTGTCATGGTTGGGTATAAAATAACTCTGTGAACTAAGTAAACAACGTAACATAATTACTGAAAAGTCTCTTACAGAGCTGTAGGTCTTAAGTTTGTGAAATTGCATGAATGTAAACCTTCGGTCTCACCTTCCAGGATCTTACGAGCTGATGCCAGGAGCAGACCCATGGCGAGATCCGCACTGGCATCGCTGACTACGCCGGGCGTGTTGGCCACCTTCACCCCGAGACTGTTGATGAACGGCACATCCAGGTGGTCGGTGCCCACTCCTCCGCTGGCGACCACTTTGAGGGAGGGGAGCGATCTGAGCAGCAAAGGCTCGGCCGCGGGTAAGTACTTCCACATTAACAGGACCTGGATTTTGGGGCCGTGGAGCGCTGGGTTTTGTAGAAGCTCTCTGTAGCAGACGAGTTGGAAGTGTTGTTTCAGTATGTCAGCCAACTCTTCAAGGTAACCGTGGTCACCCCCCAACTCTGAGACCAATGCCCACGGCTTTTCCTCCTCCATCGCCTGGTGTGAAAAAGCTGAAGGAAAATAGAGTGTTCAATAAGTACGCTAAAGCGAGATCTCGTCACTGCACATCAGGACACGCAAAAATGGAACATATTTCAACAAGCAAGCGTAGAATTCAATTTATTCAGAAAAAAGCTAAATGCATTTTTCTGTCGGTTTAAAAAATAGAGCTGTTATTTAAAGCATAAAAAGCATGTTAGCCCAAAATTATTAGCAAATAGCATAATTCTTTTTAGGAAACTTCCCATTAAATTATTGAGAAATTACATCAAAGTGTCTTTTTATTCTGAGTTAGTTTTACGAAGAAGAGACTCACCTTTTTAATCCAAGCTCGAGTTTCAACCCTTCAGTTTCCTCAGACTGATCAGGTAGAAGCTGAATGCTTGGTGGTTTGTTCTACTAACCTTTGACCAGCGTTGTGTTGTCCTTTTCCTCAGGAGAAGTTGGAGATTAAATGTAGTTAACTGATGTGAAAACCACACCAAGGGCAACCTTCACCCTGCAGCATAAAGAGGTGGCGGGGGGAGGAATGTTGTGCTTGGTTTGTTATTCACAAATAATATCTAATGAAGCAAGGAATCTGTCTGTGGCCTTCGCACATTTCCAGAACTGATCATCCGATCTACTTCACACTTGGTATGAGTATTGCTCGGGATCCCGTGGAGTGCTATGTCGAATTTGGTGCAATTTGGACACTGAGCACTGATAAAACACTTTGACTAAACAAACACAGCTCATTGCACGCAGTTCACTTTTGCGGTGGATTCTGGATACACTAATTTAACAAACCAAACTTTTTATTTACCTTCCTTGCAGGACGTCCGGGAGCCAATCAGTCGGCCCGCTCCGAATTCATTTTTTAAATATGGTTATTGTCAATACCAGTATATCACAACACCCATAATTGAATGTTTCTGTGTATTCAGGTGTGAACTGGATATGCGTCCGGTCTGTCCGGTTGGTCCACCACTTACAGACCCCCCCCCCCCCCCCCCCCCCCTCAGTCTCCACTATGAAGCTCACATGTTTAGTTTGACATGTCTTGAAAACTTTGGCTCAGTCTTTCATCCCGGCCCCTCCCCATTGGCTACCGCCTTCAATGAGGGAGGCAAACTGAGCGGGGAACGCTCAGCTGCAGGGAAGCAGCTCCGCATGAACATGGCCTGGATTTTAGGGCAGCTGGGGGTGTTTGTAAGAACTCTCTGCTACAGAGAATTTAAAGTGTGGTTTCAATATGTCTGGTTGGTCCTTTTTCGTCACCTTGAGGCATCAAACACAATGATTAGACATCAGAAATACTCAAACACAGTGTTTGACAATGTCAAGGAGGGGGCAGAGATGGAAACAGTAAAGTTTTATCTTAAAGCTGTTTGATTGGCTTTGATAACACAATGTGATGTGCACTAGTGGATATTCATCTTAACTGGTTAAAGAAGCTGCCCTCATATGTAGTTGGATATTTAGAACTGTGTGTGCTTTCCTGTGTTGTGTTTGATTGTGGGTGGAAGGTGTGGAGGGATAATACAGCACAGTATTACACAGTGTTGCATCATGTAGAGTCACAATAAGGACCAGTTTCCAAAATGCTTAAGTCAGTCAAATCTCCTCTCATTAATCAAACAGACATTAATGGACTATTATAAATAACACCAATGAGATATTTAAAAGCTGCATATGAATAATGATACATTTCACCAAGAATGTATGATCTCACAAACAGTGCGAATGGACTCACAATGTGCACCTTGTTTAGCTTTCCTTCTGCCCTGGAAGAACTAAACTGCTAATGAACTATCTCGTAGTTGTGCTGTTGTGCTCATTGACTGCTGTTTCCACAAACCAATAACAGCTTATTAGACGGGATTGAGAATGGTGAAGAATTCATGAAAAGTAGTGACGGTTGCACAAATGGCAACAGAAGAAACAGCTGGAAGTGGGGCTTCAGCACCTCCTGCAAAACAACTGTAGCCTATACCTGTCGAGTATTGTCACCTTCATGTTCAAAATGTCACACAGCAACGTGTAGCTGTGGAAGGGTGAGACGATCATAGAGACTCAAGGACGCAACGTCCAGTTCTGAAAAGGGAAGCCAATGCTTCATGTGTTAAACCTGCATTCTCTCTAATGTCCACCAGGGGGCGACTCCTCTGGTTGTATAGAAGTCTATGAGAAAATGACTCTACTTCTCTCTTGATTTATTACCTCAGTAAACATTGTAAACATGAGTTTATGGTCTCAATCTCTAGTTTCAAGTCTTCTTCAATACAGCATGATGTTCATTTAGTAAATGATGGTCCATTTAGAGTCACACAGACCATAAAGCAGGAGATGCTTTACATTTGTTACAAAATGTTAAAATACATTTTAACATTTTGGTTCAGTTGTACTTAGTTCCACCTTCTTTTGTCAGTTCTAGTAGCAAAAAAACAGGATGGCGTCGACCAAAATGGTGAACTTGAGGCTTCGAAATTTAGCCCGTGAACCAATGGGTAAATAGACTCCATAGATTCACATGCAGTTGTTTCAGATTTTCTTCATTTTCAGGCTGGTTTGGTGGATTTGGAACCTGTCATGGTTAAACGTATGATAATGATACTTGTTATCTAGAGAGGTTGGAAGGAGACAATGTTTCTATGTGGGGCTGGACTGTGCTGCTTCTTTGAAGGATCAGTTATATTAGTTCCATGTTTTTGTTCAGAGTTTTGGGTCTTCTGTTTGTTCTGTTTTTCCTTGTTTTCCTTGTTTTACTTTGATACTCTCCACCTCTCCTTGCTGTGGTGGTCTGCTCAGCTCTCATTGTCCTTGCACTGTCCCTCATCATCACCCTCCTTTCCCTTTGTATTTACTGTCTGTGTTCCCTTCTCCTTGTGCCAGTTCGTCATTGATCTTTGTTCCTTGTATGGAACGCTCCAGCATGGTGTTTAACTTCTTCTTGTGTTTGTGGAGGTTTCTTGCCCGCTTTTGGACTCTCAGGCTGTAAGTAATGTTTGTTTTCAAATCATTGAACTCCTGCTGCCTCTGCATCAGTTTGTCTGCGTTTGGGTCCAATCCTGCAATTCCTTCTCAGGCTTTACAGGGACAGTGTTGTTCCTTAATGTGATTGTCTCCTGTCTGGATCTCCAGGTGATGTGGTGGTTCACTTTTACACTCTGATCTGTATCTTTAGCTTCTATCTTTTATCTCTTTTTTAAAGCTGTTTTCGCTGCTGAATCAGTTTGACAGGCTGGATAACGGTGAAGGTTCCAATTCTCTTCGCCAGATCATCTATTGTGCTCTGTAGCTTTAGCGTTCCAGAAAATGTCTGTTGTTTTTTTTTGCTTTATCTGAGCTGTGGTTGAGTCCCCACATCAGAAACATTAAAGGTAGACTAAATATCAAGAAAAGCAACCCAAAGTAATCCATCCAATTATTGATCTGACTGAAAATCCTGTGCTTTCATCTCCACGGAGCGGTGGGGCCTTGTTGGTCTTGATTCCTTTCATGTTTGACTCCTAATTCCTTCTCAGTAGGCTTGCTATGCTTGTTCCTCTATTTATTATGCAACTCTTTTGATAACAGCAAGTGTTGCTGATGGGGGGGGACATTTCCATACCCCTCCTCGTTTTAATATGGAGAGGAAAAATGACTGCACGGTTCACTAATGGCCTTGTCTTGAATCTTCAGAAACATACTGTGCATTTGGACCATAAAATCTAAAGACTCCATTTGCCATTCCCTGCTGCTAAAGCCCTGCTGAGCTGACACAGTTTTTCATTTCCACTAATGAAAAGTAAAAGGAATGAGGTGCTGTATGGATTATAAATTCAAGCAGGATTGCAAAACTGTATGAACAGATTTATGAAGTTAGGTCAGAAAGTTGTCTTTTGTAAACCACCACTTAAAAAAAACACTTTATTTAACCCGTCATTTTGTTACTCTAATATGTCAAAACACAATGTTTTAAGGATTAATTAAATTATATAACGTATAATTATGATCCCAAAGTTATTATCAAAAGCAAGTAGTATTTAAGCTTTTAGCCTATCTCAGTCTTTTCATGAAATACTCTGTGGAAATTACAGTATCTTATTCTCTGTCAATCATTATTGCAGAGTGAAGCTCGAATGTGTTTAATGTATTCGTCAAGACAGCAGGGCCCTTTTTAATCTGTCTTTTTAGCAAGATCTTTATCGTGCAGTTAGAAAGCGATCAAAGACAGATCAGACACGCAAGAGAGAACTTTAAAGGTGCTAAATTTGAAATTCAGAGCAGTAATTCAGCAGCAAACAACTGTTTGTAATGTGAAGATACAGTGGAGTAATACCTCTACCTGAGCAGAGAATGAAGGCACTCTTCCTCTGTGTTTGTTGTTATCCGAGCTTCTCTGTGCTGTTTGTTTACACAGCCATGCATGTGACTTCTAGTGTGTGTGCTCCACTGGCTAGCTAATGGCCGCCGCTCAGCTCTGCACTCATACAGTGGTCACTGCTGATAACACAATACCAACCAACAGCGTCGTTGCGGAAGTATGGCGGCCACCCTCTAGTTATCCCTCAGATAAACACCGGTAGCTCTGTCAGCATTGTTCCCACTGTTTAGCTTCTATAGCCGCCGGCTTAGCAGTCTATGTTGAGAGCCTTGTGGAGAAAATTCCTATATCATAGATATGCTATATATGCTAGATATGCTATATATATATATATATATATATATATATATATATATATATATATATATATATATATATATATATATCTACGTGTTATCCTGTAACTAAAGGTCCATATTATGGTCACCTGCTGATGCCACAAGTCCTCCAATGTAAAGAACTAAATATATTGGCAATACTGTCACTTTTGACAGCTATAAAATTATTAATTTGGCCATTTTACGATGTGCCACTGCAAAGACTGAAGAGTCAAATGTTCCTCTCAAGTGTGGTTCACTCTCATCGCTTTCATCATCATTTTCAGCCGCAGGAGGCAGCTGTTATCAGCAAAAGAAGCTCTTAAAAACCCAGTTAACACTGACTGCTTAGGACCAATGTGCAAACAGATACAGTTAGCGACTAGGTTGTGAACACAGTGGAGCATTTAGCAGCTAGAGAAGCAGACATTTCCCTCAGGAGTTGGTGGAGATAACAGAGCTAAAAGGAGAGTGACTGTTGGACTTGACTTCAAAATGATGCTTGTGTTGCTTAATATCTGCTTGATGTGTAACATGCAGGCTTATGGTGTGGTTACATTTACAAACTAAAACTGCTTCGTTGAGCTTAAGAAAACATCATAGTTTGAGTAAAAAATAAACAATTCTCATGAATAAAACAAGACTATTAAGGATATGAATACAAGAAGAGCACATATAATTATGATGGGAGCAAAAGAGGAAGTGAGATTATTTGGAATAAAAAGTAGTTTTGTTGACAAAACCTAAAGTGTTTTGTTTCAGTTCCGAACATTAACTTTCACTTTCACAGCCGGGGTGCAGTTTGGCCCATCTGAAGCATTGGAATGGTAGTGATAACCATTTGTACACCCATTCAATCGGCTGATAACATTTGAAGAGTCTACATCCATGTTAGCAGCACCAGAATTATCAAGCTTCATCCTCTGGTACCTTCTTACTAAATTACCTGGCAAAATGCATCAGTAGCTGCAAAAAAGACCTTTCAATAAAAGCCATGAATGTCAACACAACGGTGCAACAGAAAGAGTCAGTCGATCCCCAAAGTCAGTACGATTCAACCTGTGGGGACCATGATCGACTAGTCGTATTGGGCTTTCGAGCCAACAACAAACGCTGTTTTTGTATTTGGAGAACAGGTTTGCTTGAAAGCTCTGGGAGCTACATTAATGAACCACTGAGCTTACATTCTCTTTGACAAATTTGCTTATAGTTCCACATGCATAATGGAGAGACACTGAATTATGAGGAAAAAAAAGGATGTAACCAGAATAAGCTGGGTGGTTAGAAACAGAATCTGTGATGTAGAAGACGTATACAGTGCAGTAAGACACAGATCAGGGAAGATTACCCCCTTTGGAGATTCGCTGAAAAGTGAAAAAATCTGATCTGTGAAGAAAAAAAAGGAAAATCTAAACCGAGAGCATCTGAGTAAACAAACTGCCTAAACTGTAAACCAAGCATGACCGAACATGAGTCAGAGGAAATCAACTTTTTCTACTTTACTTTTTGAGTTGAGGAAAAGGTTACAGTTAGGTGGAGTTTACTCTTGTTTTTTGAGGCAGCGAGGGAATTTGTATCTCAAAGTTGAACCAGCTTGAATTGTTTTACCGTGTACTGTACCTTTCATGAGCCCGGAAGAACACTATCAAAGTGCTTCTCACTGTCTTTATTCTACCATGCACTGCTTCTTGCTGAAAAGAAGCTTTGAAATCCCACTGGAAACTGCAGCTTTTAGTCATTCTTTATTCAACCAGCCTCAAACCGTAGTAGAAGAATTAAAAGGAATCAACAAGAGGAATTCCTCTGTACAGACATTTACCTGAGATTTGTGGGTAATATTTCCTCTAAAGGCAAATCAAAGTTACAGGAACAATAGCGTCTGCACACAGAGGCTCAGGGGAGCCACTGCTCCCAAATCAGTTTGTAAGACTTTGATAACACTGGAAGAAGACAAACTGCTTGAGTTTAGTCAGGGAATTATTATGAGGGTTTATATTTATAACCACGCGAACAGAAATATGAAATGTCTCGAAAACTACAGGATGGATTGCCATGAAACTTGGCACAGATCTCCAAGGTGACCAGGGGATTAATCACAATGACTGGTGATCTCCAGACTTTTCCTCTAGTGCCAACAGCAGGTCAAACGTTTCACTTATCCACTCGAATACTGTATCTAAACATCTGCAGGATGGATTGGCACAACATTTTGTCAGGATATTTGTGGTTCCCGGTTGATTTATGATACTGACTTTGGTGATCCAGTCATGTTTTTTACTGCAGGACTCACATTTGTGGTTTAGACTGAAATGTCTCGACAACTATTGGATGTAGTATTATGACATGTGGTATTCATATTCATGTCCCCCGCAGGATGAACTGGCGCCATCATCAGGTCAAAATTTAATTTAACACCTGCGTAAACTAGTGATGTTCATATCAGCCCTCAACCGCACGTTAGCAAATGTTAGCATGTTGACACGCTGATCTAAGATGGTAAACATGGTAAAGCATGATACCTGCTTAGCATCAGCATGTTAGCATTGTCATTGTGAGCATGTTAGCATGCTGATGCTAGCATTCGACTTGAAGGCGGCTACAAACACTGTAGCAACATGTTGACAGATTTGGACAGTTCTGTATTGGAGGACTGATTTAATGAGACACAGGTGCTAATAAACAGCATTTTGCAGAGCAGCCATCTTGGATTTTGATATTGTTGTTGATTATCCGAGTCAGAAACCCAACTCCTGACTGGTAACTCAGAAATTCCGACTTTCCAGCTAAAATGGAATGCAGCGTAATACACAGGATTCAGAACTTTACTAAGGTATAGTGGAGTTCTCCTGGCTTTGTTAACACAGCCGGACCAGCTGCGAGGGCCTCTTTGTAGGCTGCCGCTCTGCACTGAGCTCATACAGCTGTTTCAGTCAATAACGCCGTCCCAACTGACCACAGAAGCTCATTACCCACCTTATAATTACCTTTCTGTTAAACACCTTCAGCTCTGTCAGCACTGTTGCTATAGTTTGCAACGTAGGCTATTGGCACAGACTCATTTTAACATACTCTTATATTGTTTGTTTGTCATATTCTAATTTTTCTATTTTTAATTGTGTCATGTACTGGTGCACTGTGTTTATTGTCATGCACCAATCACCAAGTCTAATTCTTTGTATATGCAAAGATACTTGACAACAAACCATTTCTGATTCTGAGCAATCAGCCGCCGGCTCGCTGTCGCCATGTTGAGAGCCATCGAGAGGCAATCGAAATGCTCGCAATCTGGTAGGAAGCACGTTTGAAGCACCGCTGGGATAATTTACAGCTTCTCAGAGCGTCTAGTGTCGCTGTAGACTCTTAGTCTTGATATATGACAGCACTAGGTGAGTGTTTCTGTTGATATTTTGTTTCTTTACTTATTATTAGATTAGTAAAATGTAATAATAATAATATGGCATTACCTAATTCACTCACACATTTTATGTATTCAGTCATACTATGAACTAATCACGGTTATGATGAAAATCATAGTTTCTACTTGGAAGTAATTTTTTATTGTGAAATTGAATCAATGAAAAATAAGACATCTCTCACAAAAAAACAAGTGTCTACAGAAACCGAGCGATGCCTGCAGATGTCAGAGTAAGCCTCGCTGCTAAACACAGTCGACTGCTAGATAAGCATCCATCGCCCGAGGACAGAGTTTATGTGTGTGTGTGTGTGTGAGTATGTAGGAGGGCTGTTTAAAGTAGGCACACTCTGTAGGTGAGGGGGCCGTCGAGGGGCGAAAAGCATTTTCTCTTTTAGCGTTTTCTTTTTTTTTTTTAAAGCATATGAAGAGGGAAAGAGCAGTGAGTGCTGAACACCGCTCTCCAACGTGTTGGATTTATCTCTTGAGCCAGCAGTGTGCTGAAAATAACACATTTTAATGTTGGTTACATTTAATTCCCATTTGCTGATTAAAGATGTTGGTGTAATGTGGTTCTTATCACCTTCGCTCTCATTGCTATAATAATGTATGCTGTAGTTTTAAATCAGTAAGGGATTGCCGATCTGTTTGGCCAATATTGACCTTGGAATTTGATATTAATACCACATCAGTGCTGTCTAAATGGGCCTAATAGGCCCCAGTCTGATGATGAATGAGCACTTGCTGTTCCCTGGGCTGACCTATAAGGAATGGACACACAGGAACTAACCTTTCAGCTCATTTACTGTAGCTTCAGGGTGCTTTCACACCTCACCTGCTTGGTGAGCTCCAGCTGAACTCCGGGGCGGAGCCAGACGTTGGGAGCATTTGGGGCTCGGCCCAAACGTCTCTCGGCGGAGATATCTTTTTTTTCCATTTACAGTAGCAATATGCACTAGATAAAATAATCCCTAAAATCTGTTCCGTATTTGGGAAAAACATCAAGGAAAAGAGCCCACATCCTATTTTGTTTTCCAACTGTCTTCATGCTTCTGAAATCAGAACACAGAAAATGTGCCAAAAAGAGGCAAACATTGTCTGATGTTACTGTTTTCAAGTTACATAACACAGGGAGGGTAGGAATTTGGCATAAACAGCATTAATAACCTTGAAACCTATTTTTGTTCTAATAATTCTAATAACAGAATGAGTGTCAGCGCGACTGAGAGGTTCTGACACAGTTGAAGGTATTTATTCAGACTGGTCTCATCCAGCGTTCAACAATCATGTTGTGTGTTATTGACATAATGCAGGAGGGGTGGATGGGTCAAGCTAACAGCGATCTCTCAGCCAGGAGATCGCTGTTCGTTCCGCGTGTAAAACGAGAAGTCAATGTTGATTCATTTGTCCCGTAACTTTTGTACTTCAGTAGCAGCACTTTCGTAATTATTTCAACCCAAAGAACGATCTTTTCCTAAACCTAACTAAGTCGTTTTGTAGCCTAAACCTAAGTATTTCACAATGTTTTCATAGGTATACCACGATATTCTCCGAACTACGTGGTTTTGTTGCATATTACTTACTAAATTGTTTCCTGCGAAGACGTTCTTGTTTTAATGAAGATGGCAGCCATTTTTTATTATAATCGTCATTGTACACATTGTACATATGAAATGTAACCTCTACATTTAACCCATCCCTAGCATCCCGAGCATCCCTAGCATCCCTAGCATTAGCATCAAGGTCAACACCTGATGAGCAGCAGCTCCCACCCCATGCGGGACGCCCTGGCAGCTCTGTGCAGCTCCTTCAGCCGCCGGCTGATTCCCCCCCGGTGTGTGAAGGAGAAGTACCGCAGGTCCTTCCTTCCTGCTGCCGTCAGGCTGCACAACCAGCTGTGCTCCCAGTAGACCACACAACACTAACAACACCACAACAAATCTGTGCAATAATTACACTGTGCAATAAAAAATATATGTATTATATTTAGTTATTGCGGATTTTTGTACTTTTTTACTTAGTTGATATTCTTTACTGTTTATTACTTATTTATAATACTTGCCTTGTTTGCACTGCTGTGATCCTGTAAATGTCCCCACTGTGGGACTACTAAAGGATTATCTTATCTTATCTTTGTTCGTACATTAAAAATTGATCACTCATAATTAAGTGGATCATGTTATTGTGTTCTTATATATTTACTTTTAATTGCCCGCTGATAATTGAAGCTAACATAGAGGTCACTCTCTGATCACAGCGGTAATAAACAATGTGTTACCTTTTAAAAATTCCCCCAAAGTTAACTTTAAATTTGTGACATTTTGGGGCGCCACGAGGCTGACCTAACCTGTCCTTTAAATTGACTCTGAGTGAGAATGCTGTTTTTATGAAAGAAGAGGGACGGACCGGTGAGCGTCTGCAGGGACTTTGGTTTGACAGAGAGAGAGGAAAAAAGAAATCAAAGTGCTCTAATGTGTTTTACAGAGAAATCCAGGGAGAATCGATTCGTCTAAACCAAAACGCCGGGCAGTTTTCACACCAAACCTCTGGGTTGTTCTTTAGGGTCTGTTTATACAGTTTGAGCTGTGAAAGAACAAAAAAAACAACCCGGTCCAGAGTGCTGCTGTTATTTCAGCCCGAGTTAAGAGGATAGATGAACTAAATATCTTAGTAGCAATCAATGGATATCGATCAATCCCCTGAAATGCTTTCATTTCAAGCATAGTATGGACCGAATTGTAAAGTGGTTTGTCGTTAATGGAGAGAAAAGGGTACAAAATGGGTACAGCGCTGTATGACTCGTCCTCTCTGAACTCTCTGGACTATTTTGGTTCATGAAACAGGAAATACAAGAGGAAAAGGATTCAGTTGGGGTTCAAAACCTTTTGAAATCAAATACGAATCCTGCTTCGTCTCATTTTGTTGGTGGAGATTTATTTAGCTTGTATTTGGTTTCTGTTAAATGTTTTATGGAAGTTAAACTGTTTTGTGCTTTAAAAACATAATCTTACCATAAAATGTTTGTCAGTGAACAGTCAGTATCAACATTTTCATTTGTTAATTAACGTTTCTATATTATGTTGATTTGATAAGCATTATGTTTTACACAAAATAGATGAATTATTTGTTGCAAATGTATACATATATAAATGAATGAATTTAATGTCCCTCATACCAAATGACGTCCCAACACATTTAAACTACACTCTTAAGTTACAAGGGAAACGCACGTTCACCCGGATTACAGTCGCAGTTTTCAACAATTTGGAGAGTTTGAAACACATGGTTAAACGTTGTCAATTGAAACTAAACGTAGAAACACTGCAGAACTACTTAGTTAGGTTTGGGCAACAATACTATTTGGTTGCATTCATTAAAAGAACATATCGGTTTGACTTAAAATGACAGACAACAACAAAAGAAAAACTAAAAAAACATAAACAAACGTTTTGTGTTTTTTGACTGACCCGACCCTCGGACCTTCTCCCTACTCAGACTTATAGGGATTCATTTTAAACTTATTTGTGATACTAATAAAGTCAACATAATCCAACACAAAATATGTTTCCCTCAAAAATTTCTTCACAATCAAGTCTGAAGTCATTTGAACAAATGTGACTTTTGGATGGTTTGTGCAGCTCTTTCTTTCATTGCTCTCTCAAGTTTCTCTCCTCTCTCCTCTGATCTCTCTACACTTATGAAGCAGATTAATAAATCTGCACAATATTGAGCTCTAGTTATATTTTCAACGCTCTCGGTAATATATTCTGAGACACCCAGTAACGATAGCACATGGGGGACATATATTAAGACCGTTTGTAACATTAATTATTAAATAATTGTTAAAAATGTCGAGAAAAAAAAGACAAATCAGTTTCAGTTGTTGTGTTATATCTGAGATTTATTTACATTTTTTTATTTTATTAACATTTCAACTGTGTGTTGCTCATTGTATTTTGTGCAGTATACGGTGGTACAACATGTAATCAAGCCCAACCGGTCGACAACATTAGTATAAAAAGCATGCAAGTTCGGTTTGTTACATGAACAGAGAAGCATTGCAAGAAGAAGCTGGAGCAATTGTAAATCAATCTAACGGCTGAGATATTAGATCAGTAGCGTAACCAGTGGACGGTGCAACGGTGAGAGCAGCATGAAATTAGATTTCAGGGAGGCAGAAACCAGTGAAAGTGACTGGCTTCAGTCAGAATATCTGGCAGAAGAGAAATATGAGGAACATTCACCTTATAGGACATATTTTTTAGGCTTTTGCTTCACGGTCTGTCACATTGGGGGTAAAAAGGAAAGACGGAAAAACCTCCTTGGATTGGAAACGTTCCTGATGTCGTTGACATGAAAACATCTTTAGTTAAGATTTCATGTAAAATCGTAATATTCTCAAAAAAAATTGTAAATATCAACAACAACAAAATATAGTAAAATATCCCAAAATTATAACAAGAATATATTTTAAAAACAATACAAAAAAATATCTGAAAAATATTAAAAAAGAAAGTAGTTAAGTTAAATCAACTTAAAGTTAAATATATAGGTCTAGAGGTACCACGGTCACTGGCTGTCTTTGGGCCTACTTACCTCGTAGTTTTGATAATTAATAACTCAGCCTTATTCCAAACGACGCGCTCAGAGCTGGATTAAAACCCAGAGTTCTCCTCTATGTTACAGATCATACGCTGATTCAACTTAAAAATGTAAACAGCTTTTTTAGATACTTTGCAGCCTCAAGTTGGACAACTCTGACTAAGTTAAAGGCCTTCATTAATTCAGGTTTTCATTGTTGATGGCGCTGCCCTCATGTTCGCCTGTATTGGCCTATGATTGTTCAACTGTTTAATACCATTTTTAAGCGTCCCTTTAAATCTTGGTGCAAGGACCTGCTTGCTGGGACTCATTGATACGTTACCTGCTGGTTTTTGTAACTGAGCTTCTAACTTGTGCACTCAGTAAAGTATCCTCGTCATGTGGCTCCCACTTTAAAATCGGTGGCTCCATACTGTTAAAAGTATCATCCCTTTTGAAGCTTCCTCCTCCGCCTTAAAGGATAAACCCGCTCAACTCTACAGGAACTGTGACCCCTGCTTTTAAATGCCACAAAATCTCAAAGGATGAAGTCAAGACTGAGAGAACCGGTCTGGAAAAAAGATGTGGAATTATAGATTGGCATGATGTTGAAGTGAAAAGTTGTATCAGGTAACTGTTCACTACTGATTCCCTTGTTGTGGTCACTTTGTCATTAGGAGTCTCTTTGTGTCTCTTTTAGGTATTTTTGAGTCTCTTTAGTCAATTGGTTCTTCGGCCTATTTTCAGTCTCTTTGTATCCTTTTGCAGCTCTTTGCATCTATTTTTGGTAATTTTGTGTCACTTTGAAAACATTTTTTTTGGTCATAGTTATTTTTTGTCTGTGGGAGTCTCTTTGTAGTCATTTCGCGAGTCTTTGTGGTAGTTTTATGTTTCTGTGTGGGAGTCTCTTTGTAGTCCTTCTGCGAGTCTTTGTGGTAGTTTTATGTTTCTATGTGGGAGTCTCTTTGTAGTCCTTCTGCGAGTCTTTGTGGTAGTTTTATGTTTCTTTGTTGGAGTCTCTTTGTAGTCCTTCTGCGAGTCTTTGTGGTAGTTTTATGTTTCTTTGTGGGAGTCTCTTTGTAGTCCTTCTGCGAGTCTTTGTGGTAGTTTTATGTTTCTTTGTTGGAGTCTCTTTGTAGTCCTGCGTGTCTTTGTGGTAGTTTTATGTTTCTTTGTTGGAGTCTCTTTGTAGTCCTTCTGCGAGTCTTTGTAGTTGTTTTATGTTTCTATGTGGGAGTCTCTTTGTAGTCATTTCGCGAGTCTTTGTAGTTGTTTTATGTTTCTTTGTGGTCATATTGACTCTCATCCTGGTTGGTTTGTGTCTCTTTGAGTGACATGTTGTCGATGAAGGCCAGGGGAGGCCCTGACACTTTGGGCCCCTGGGTCTGTGTCGGCTAGGCCCGTTCAGTAATCCATCCGTGGGTACAGGACTCAGGTCTAACTCCAGCCAAGATCAATGGAGTGAAGTAAACAAACAATATACTTTTCCTCTAAATGATCTTATATTTTGTCAAACAGAGATGTGTAAATACTCATTACAGTTGGGTCATATAATCTCTTTCCGGTTGTTCCTTGTTAACTACAGATATCGACAGACTATTGCCAACATTTATGAAATGAACTGCTTTCACACCCGCAGGCGAAGCAAACGGTATCGAGTTTTGTTTATTATGTCAGGAGCCATTAATTTGCTGCCAGCTTTATATTGAATATGTTATCAGAAACCTGGCAAGCGAGTGAGAGCGGAGACAAAATGAGCCAATTTAATACTGTTTGGCAGGAGGAGTCAGATTTCACCGCTCGCTGGGCTTTTGTCTGACTGGGAATCTCCGAAATGAATTTGAGCGACCTCGCTCTCCAGAGGTGTTTGCACCTGTACCTTAATTTGATCTACAGGGCTTTCATTAGTGCTCCATGATGCAGAACTGCAATGGGCGTTGGATCATTTTCTGTTTTTCTGACAAGGAAGCTCATTGTCTGTTAACATGCTTTGTATCCAAGTCAAATAGCGTTCAGTAATGAATAACATCCTTTATTTCTGCAGTCACCTGAAAACATTCTATTTATTTTATTCAGAGCCAAAGGTGGATGATGCTCAGCATTTTAAGAAATAGACGATTCAGCAATCTGCAGCAGGCGGCTTTAAGTTATGTGTGCTATTATTCTACAGAAAAGACCTCCATTACTGCCACTCAAACACTTTAAATAGAACTTCACATACTGTTTGATGTTGTTAATTACATGCAAAACCCGAGTTCAAATATGAATACTGCTGTGTTCCAATAAAGAGTCTTAAGTGAGGCCTTTAACCACGGGCAAATGTTCTTAGCCACACTTTTGAAAATAAATGTTGTTTTAAAATGTAGGTAAAATACAAAAAAAATGACTCGCTGGAGGAAAATGATCAGACTGAGAAAGAGTCAAACAAAGTGCAGTATAAGATAATTCATGGCAGCTCTACTGAAAAGATCTCTTTACTCTACAGATGATGAAGAAATTGTGCAATTGACCCACAAAAACAGAACCGAGGATGATGCACACTGTTGACGGTGAAGCTGTTTCCTTTTATAATTCCCAGTGATCTACAATTCATGAGAATTTCATTCAAAGAGGTCACAGCTTCTGCAAAGTTTGGACTTGTGAAACATCCCAAGTTCTCCGTGGGGATAGGGCTCGCTTGAAGCCGGGAACAAGGAGAAATGGATATCACAAAAAGCAGACCTCTGACTGGACTCACAACGTCCGTAACGAACATGCAACGCGGTTTGCAGACGTCACTTTGACGGATTAAGATCGCACTGTTTACACGCAAAAGCGGACACTTACAATGTGTGGCTTCTTTTCCAGATGGTGTGCTCTCGTGCTTTAGCAACAAAAGAGATGTAGAAATATAAGAGAATGTAGGCATCGGTTCACATCATCTATCTTGACTGGACACTGCTGTCTGTTCCCATTCAGCACTTGTGTTTGGAAATGGAAATGGATGTCAACAAGGATTTAAAACTGAACCTGCAGCACTTGTTCCCAGCTCTCCCCTCCCCCCCCTCCCACACTTCAAAACATAAAAGCTTTCCCTTTTAGTCGCAACACCTCTTCTGTCTCTTTCTCTCTGCGAGCAGAGCTAGCACAAAAATATTAACGCTGACTGTTATGATCATTGTACTGTGCAAAGCAATCTGCTGCAAGCGCGGAGAAAGCAGAAACAAACACGGGGACTGTTTGTCTTTCTATATATGTCTGAACAGATCATGGCATGATGTGTGTGTGTGTGGGGGGGGGGGGGGGGCTATGCTGCAGGAGGTGGAGGGGTGTGACCTTCTGCACGATGTGAGTGAACCAGAGAAGAAACAGTCCGCTGGAACGATCGTTTGTTATTGTGTGTTTAAACACGACTTATTGCATTACTGATGCATCATCTGAGCTCTATATCAACCAACATGATCAAAGTCATAATTAAGCTCTCAGAATCATGGGTGCATTGTGGGACATGCAAAAGGTCCCACCACCTCTCCTTCATGGGGGCAAGACACAGAGACGTGTGTTGTTGTTTTGTGTCTCTTTGTAAATGATTTTTTGTCGTTTTTATTTTTTTTGTCTGTTTTGCCCCTTATTGCAGCCGTTTTCCTTTTGATTCTCTTTGTAGTGGTTTTATATTCACTGTAAATTATTTACAGAGTTTCATGAGATTACTAATTCTATAATAATTCTACAACAGCATGCAAACAACCTGCAGTAATACTACAGCCACATACTGCTGAATCACAGTAATGTGCTGCTATAACTATAGCTGTAGTTTTACTGTAATTTACTCTAAAAATGTCACAGCAGCTGTGAAAGTAATGCCACTAGTAGCCAGCAATTATCTGTAAACGTACAGTCAAATATTTGACGGTGTCTGTTTGTATTCTTTTAGTGTCTCTTTGTAGTTAGTCTCTGCCTCTTTGCAGCTGTTTTGCATCTGTTTGTGGTCATTCTGGATTGCTTTGTGGTTGTTTTGTGTCTCTTTGTGGTCACTTAGTGTCTCTTGTTAGTCATGTTGTGTCTCTTTGTTGTTGTTTTGACGCGTTTCGTAGTTGTGAGTGTCGTTTTGTCTTTTTCCAGCTGGTTTGCATCGATTAGGTGTTTCGATCTCTTTGTGGCCATTTTGTGTCTGTTTGTAGTCATTTTGAGTGTCTTTGTAGCTGCTTTGTGTCTCTTTATAGTAATGTTGTGTCTCGTTGTGGTTGATTTGCTCCTTTTTCATAGTTGTTGTCAGTCTCTTTTGTTGTCTTTGTGTGTCTCTTTGTGATCGTTTTGTTTTGTTTCGTTGTAAATTTGAGTCTCTTCCTGGTTGGTACGTGTCTCCTTGAGTCGCATTTTGCAGCTGAAGGTTACAACATTAGCTAAAGGCCCTTCACACCACAGCAGAATGTGTGGTTCTGGTACATTGTCTGGCCCACTACTGTAGCCGAAGAGCTGACATGCAAGCCAGGCGAGAAAATACTAGTGCTGGTCAGTCACAATCGCTCCAAATGAATAAATGCAAACGATTAAAGCTCTCTGAGCTTCTTTGTACCGGGCCTGAACGAGGATTAAAGCGCAGCTCATTAACTCAGCCGGTAATGGAAAATAAGTTCACACAGTTTATTCAAAAGATGTATCTGTATCATCACCTCCTCTCCAATAAGTGTCTGAGAACATTCCATTTCTGTGGAGCACTTTCTAGTCCAACAGAGGAGGTGAGATAAAAATGGATGGTGCTGCGCAGCTAATAAGCCACAGTAATAGCCTCCTCCATTTTGGACTCCAACATCAGTGGAGGAGAGAAAGGGAGCAGACAGGTGGCATTGAACACAGGATGCAGTAAAACAGGAGGCAGAGAACGGGGGAGGAAGAAAGGACAGATGAGGGAGGAGGAGCTCTAATGTGCTTTGCTTTCTTTGCATGAAGGGAATCAGTCGGGAGGACAAATGTCTGGTGTGTGAGGTGGTGACGAGTATTCAGGGAAATTATGACCATATGTGGCTCCCAAAAGAGGGAATGTGAGAGGGGATGAAATCCTCACACTAACCACCATCTCCTGTGTCTGTGGTCAGAGTGCTTCGGTGTCGACCACAGGAGCCAGAGCTCCTCCTAGTGGCCGCTGTGGGCACTGCAGTGCCAGATGTGTGAAAGGTAATATTGGGTTCTTGGCCAGATTCACAGCACTTTGTCAGAAAAACATCAAGAGTGCAGTATGAGGTTGAGGTGGGTCGGAACAAATCCTGAGCAATAATTTGAATCAAACAAAAAAAATAGAGCCCCTGCTCTCTGTCAATGTCTCTTAAAATATGAACTTTATTGTCATTAATAACTTTATATAACTGTATGACTTTATCCACATTAGATGACAATTGCATCCTCATAATATTAGTAATGAGGACAAACTTGGGCACAGAACGTGAAATGTACTTCAATACACTTGCTTTGATATAATGTGTTAAAGAGCAGGATGGGTCATTTAAGGTCACACGGATTTATGTTCATTAAGATTTACTATTTATTTGTATGCACGAGAAAAACAATCAAGTTTGCAATGAATTCTTGAGGCGCTGTGATTGATTTGTAATTGTGTTTGGCTTCATGTTTGTTAGTTTAATAAGATGAGCTGTTTGGATGGTTGTGTTTATGTGGCTATAGTGTATATAAGTGTGTGTGTGTGTGTGTGTGTGTGTGTGTGTGTGTGTGTGTGTGTGTGTGTGTGTGTGTGTGTGTGTGTGTGTGTGGACTCCAGGGAGAACGCTAGTGCTGATGGGGATCTTAATAAAGAAAGAAATATGAGCTATTTAAGTCCGGAGGTTTATAAACTAATTAAAAGGAATTAATGTATCATTGGAGTACATTTACATGCACAGTTAACGAGGTTACTAACCCCCCAAAAAAACAAAAGAGGAGGGAAGAGTAAATGATGACTGTGTGTGTGTGTGTTGACTCAGCAGAGATAACATTAAATGAGAAAAGTTGATCTGCAGGAGAATTCATATTTGAAAGCAACACAGAATGCCAGAGAGCCTCACTGCACTGTAGTCCATTTACTCTTTTCCTTTACATAAATAAAGACATTTCCACCATAAATCTGGTGCATAAAAATCACCAGAGTTTGCTGCTCGACAATAGAAAACATACATGTAGACATGTAGCAGTGTTTATACTGTAGTATTCAAACTGTAAAAGCCGCATGAGAACCCAAATATACCAGAAATGTAGATGTGAATATGAATAATGGAAAATCAAATGATCAAAACAATAAAATGCAGTACATAAAAGACAATAAAACATTTAAAAACCCTCTGCACTTATTCTGGAAATCGGCGTCTTACTATTATGGGATTCTACAACAGATCAAGTACGATTTCTGTGGATTTTATTTGTATATAACTGTGGTGCACCAAATCCAGACTGGGCAATATTTGAACAGTTGGTGGGTTGTTTGTTTACTGTCAACCCACAGTCGTAGTTTTTCACTGTCGAATCTTCAATAGTTAAAACATAAAGATATGTTTTTATTGTTTATTTAGTCCTATTTGCTAATTCAATGTCACAGACAAATACTTCTGAGGTGTGAAGATAAAAGCTTTTATGTTTCTTTATTAACAAAAACATCACCAAAAAACAAACATAACACGATAGACAGCGCGAGTGTTTTACTAAAACAGACCAAAATCCAAAATCCAACCGATGCTTCGTGGACTTCAGTGGGCAGAAAAAAGACAGAAAGTTTGTACGTCTAAACGTTGTCTCAGGGCATTTATTTTAACACTACGCTAGACTTTTTAAATTAAAAACAAACTTCTCACCAGCCTCCAACTTCAATGAACTTCTTCCACCTTTCCAACTGTGTTTCATTTCTATTTGCAATACATCTTTCCAGATGAGAGTGCTGTTTCATACGAATTGTAGCTGATTGGTAGCTTTTAAGTTTACCTTTTAAAGATATCGACGCTTTCAGCTCCTCGTGGGCCCTCTGGCCGGATGTTTTAATAGCTCCAAGCGCAGAAACTAAAAGCTTTTTTTTTTTTTGGGAAAAACTAAATGACTTTAGTGAAACAAGCCCCCGCAGGTCCTCTCACAAAAGTCTCATTATGCAACCTACAATTTGCAACATGAGAGAATTTCCTCTCATCATACTGGTCAAAACTAATTCCATATTCTGGGTGATTGTGCAGCAGACCTGACGTGCTGGCAAAAAATAAAGAATGTCCACAATTTGCAAGTGGCAATCATTTGGGAAATGCAACTGAAATGTAAATTCATGGGACGACAGCCCGGTCAGACCGGTTCAAGAGCATGCAGTGCTTCATAAACCGGTCAAATTATTTAAAAAGCAAAGCAAAAAAAAAGACCTTTAAAGACTTGTTCTTAATAAAGTGGTCTCTGTGTCTCGGTGCAGCCGGACAGTGAATGAATCCTCTGTGTCCTTTGCTGAAATCCGTCCTGACAGGTGCTGTGCAGACTCAAAAGGAAGCGTACAGTAAGGAGAGAGCTGACTCACGTCTCCTGTTCGGCCCCTTTTTGCTCTGAATGAAGCTGACTCACTCGCTGTGTCACAAGGATGATCGGAGACCATGTGTGGATGGAGAGGGGGGGGGGGGGGGGGGGGGGTGCAGGGGCATCGAAGCAGATCTGCAATCAGCTTCCTCTGAAGTACCACTCCAAATAAACACACAGCATCTCAGACCGAGGTGCTGTGTGCGACTGCTGGAGCCTTGCTGCTGTTATGGAGCGCTGAGGGATAATTGGTACATGAGGAGATTGGATCTGTGTAGGCTAAACAGCCCCGGGGTCGCACACAGGAAATGATTTAGAGTTGGGAAGATTCATAGAAAAGACACAAAGTGAAGGACAGAGCACGAGGATAATTTCACCCTGAGTGGTTAAGAATGTACTTGTTCTTTTATCAGTGATCCTCTCATCTCTCTGCAGCGTTTTAAAGAAAGATGTGAAGGTTTCTGGTACCTGATGATGCAACAATGGAAGCTGTGAAAGTCCCCATTGGGATGCTACACGTGCGTGTGTGTGTGTGTGTGTGTGTGGCATTCGGTGTTGATTTTATTCTGTTCTTTCGGCAGTTTAGCAATCACAGGGCGGAAGGAGGCTCCGACTGAGATGAACCGGCTTCCTGCTGCTCGCTCTGTCAATCCAAAAATCGCTGCGTCTCCTCTCCAGCGTGATGAACACGGTCCCATTTCTCATCCAGAATTGTTTTTCTTGGAACACAAATACACCATCAACATGTTTGCCAAAGCTGGTGGCGTCAAATTTCTTTTGCCAAAAAATCCTGCAGTCCTGTAAGTGTTAGTGATGGCAGTGATGCACGCGCCGGCATACATTAACACTAGTTACAGTTTCTGTGTTGTGCTTCACAGCTCAGGACCAAATGCAGTTAGCTGACTCAACCGTGAGAAGAAGTGATTGTGTTTAGAAAAAGGGGGCCGCTGGGCTTTCTCCAGGCGTTCAGCGTGACTCTCCAGTGTTCACACAGGAGCGCTGGGGATCCTCTGGACATCGGTAAACATCCCGCAACATCTCGTTTCTACGGGCGGTCTGGGCTGCAGCAGCAGCTGAAATGGGTCAGTGGTGAGTAATTCCATGTGGGGGAGGGGAATGTGTGGTGGTCTCCAAAACATCCCAAATCCCAAAACAGTAAACATGCTGATAGAGGAACAGCAGCGACACACAGACACGTTTTCACTGTGTTTCTCTGGATGTGTCTTCTAGTTATTTACAATAATCTACACACACGGAACATAAAACACAAGTCTGAGGATCACATCTGTCAGAGCTGAAGAGCTTTAACAAGTTGTTTGACTCCTTAATAACGTGGCATTAAACAGGAACTGCATAGTTGCAACGTGTTTAATAGTATCGGTTTTAGCAGCATTGTAGCCTATATATAATTAATATTACAGAGCTCACTTTACTCTCGGCTAACTTTATTTAGTGATATTGTTGCAAGCAGAGCTCTAAAGGTGAAATATTAGAGCATTAATAAAGCAGCGATGTGCTTCGTGTAAAGACGGTGCAACACTGTTTGTATTGTCGTGCGGTGGCCTCCCTCCAGCTCCCCCTCAGGTCCACACTGTTAGCTCAGTCAGCGCTGCTGCCATTGTTTGCACTGTTAGCTCTGCTAGCACCGTTAGCTGCCAGCCGTCGCCATGTTGAGAGCCTTGCGGAGGCAATCCCTCAATCAAACCCTGTTTGTCCATAGAGCACAATACTGTAATACACAATTCATTTCAATCTTCAAAAAGTAAGCATCTAAGAAAATTCTTTTTGGTAGTCTGGTTGAAGAGGAGGTCCAATCAGATTCACTGAGCAGCCAGTCGTCCGATCATCACATCCTGGTTCTCACCTTTATATGTACAGAGAGGATGCTGTGGGAGGAAATGTGAGATTTCAAAGCTTCAGAAAATATACTGTGATGTCTGTTTTTCAAAACGTACAGCATGTAAACATCTTTTTTTTCTGCAGTATGGAGCCATTTGAAGACTTTGGGATTCATAATAGCAGGTTTGTCTCCAAACAATGTTTTACATCTTCAGTCGTTTAAACAAACAAAGCCAAACAAACCGAATCACAACAGTAACCGAGTCATCTCAGTGTGTCACTGGAGTCACCAGACTGCTCCGAATCAAAGCGGCGGCAAACTTTGTGTTCCCATCGTTTGATTTCAGATCATTTCATTTTGCGCCACTGCAGGTGGTTCAGCCTCTCAGATGTCTTCACGTTTGTGTTTTAATCACTGGGTTTGTTTGCTCTCTCCATGTGTGCTGTCTTTGATGGAGACATGTATTCTGCTGCTCTACACAACCACAAAAAATTATTTAAAAAAATAAAATGAGACGAGAGAAAGGATGCTCGAATCAGAAATTAGTTTTTCAACTAATGTAAGTGTATTTAAATGATGAATCTGTATATTCTAGGACAGATATTTAGGTTAAAAATTTTAATAAATAGAAGTATTCATCCGCTGCAAATATCACATCTTTATGTGGAATGTTCAGATATATAAGCCCCGGTGTTAAAACCTGTGGTTGTTGGTTTCAAATAGTAAAAAACAACATCCTGAATTACACCCCAGACTCTACACATGCACCTGCTTTACCACAGCAGCTCAGTGTCCTCCAGTAATCCTTCTGGGAAAATGTCGCACACTCAGCGTTTTTGTGTTATTTGTGTTTGCAGCGCAGCTCTTCGTCCAGAGGAGGGCAGCACGGCCTTCTGTCTGTGCTGTAACTAGAGCAGCCCATGTGGATAACTGGAATTCATGTTAGAACCAGGAAGTCAGCAGCTGATTAACTCTGTCAAGTCACAGCGGCGTCACCGTGAGGCCACTTCCTTTTCTCTTCAACATAAAAGCCGAGACAGCAAAAGGGTTCTCCTCCCTGCAAGGATGCAACCAATGATATTCCCCAAAACATCAAACAATTCTTTTTAAGTTATTTTGGGACATTTAATGCAAGTTATTTCTTGCTGAAACCACCACTAGGACGTTGTTTTCATAATAGAGAATTACGACACATGATAAAATCACCATGTACTTACATTTAATCTAAGCTAGTTTTGTTGTTCAAACAGCTGCAGGATTTAAATGTTGAATTGTTTAACAAGTGGTGGAATATACATTTACTAAGGTAGTGTACTATTTACATTCTATGCTATTTTATTACTAACTACAGCATCACAATACATGTATTTATTAGTGATAAAAACAGAATAATATTGTATTCTATTATAAAATGCTATAACACTGAACAGAGCCATTCTGCATAATTAATTCTGTCACATTTCATACTTTATAGGCGAAATTTTTAGATTTACTTTTTACATTACATTGTTCTGATTCAGACAATTGATTATATTTATATGATATCATTTCTACTTTCGTAGATATTTAATCTGTGTAATTCTTCATTTCACTTCAACGTCAAAAGCTTTTACTTTGAAAACACGAACACACCGGAAAATAACGCGACTGCGCTGCCAGCTTTACGCTAAACTCAGCGACGCAGCAGCAGTGACAGACGTTTTACTCTTCAACACTTCCTCTGAAACGAGGACTAAAAGTCGACCTGTGCTGTCTGACAACAGCCTCAGCAGTGTTCTCTGGGTTTTTACAGTTAAGTCAACTTCAATGTATTCATTGCTTACTTTGTTAATTGCTTTGTTTTACGAAATATATGTCAAAAAATACATTTAAAAGCTGTTTAAAGCCATGTCAATACTGTTTTAGTGCATCCAGATGTGATTGTTACCTTTACAGTCAGATGATGTAACACTCTGGTCTGTTTTGCATCTTTTTTCACACCCTAGTTCTTTGGGATTTGCTTCCGCGTTTATTTCCCAGCAATCCACCTTTAGGTGTGTGCGGGTGTGTGCGCGCGTGTGCGTGCGTGTACACGTGTAAGTGTGTGTGTACGCGCGTGTGTGTGTGTGTGTGTGTGTGTGTGTGTGTGTGTGTGTGTGCCATTGTACATACTGTAAAAATGTGCTAAATGGTTGACAAGGTAACAAATGGTGACATTTAAACTATTCACACTGAGAGAGAGAGAGTGACCACAATCACAGCTGATAACATTGTCTTATGACATTTCCTAACATGGTGTTTGTGTGCGTCCTCTCCCGTCAGACATGTCTGTGTTTGAACACTGCTCCATTCTTCTGGAGCTGAAGACTTTGCCCTTCAAGGAGAAGCAGAAGCTGAAATCAGCGGTAACGCAGAACGGAGGCGACATCTCCTATGTGGTCAATAAACAGGTCAGAGGATCGGGATCATCACCCACGTCTGTTATTAAAAACTGAATATATATATATATATCATCCCAGTGGTCCAGTGTTCATGCACAGTCACAAAAATCACAACTTTTTTCCCACAGTGCACTCTGATAGTGACCAGTGATGTGGCCAACCTGAGCTCCAACCGGCTGCGTGGCATCCAGAGGTACCAGACGCCCGTGGTCGGGGTGGCCTACGTGTACGGCTGTCTGGAGAGAGGTGTTCTTCTGCCTGTGGACGACTACAAGCTGGATGCCTCCTCTCCTTCTGCCTCCTCTTCACCTCCTCTTCCTCCCTCCAAACCCACACCAGCGCCGATCACACATCAAGGTATTGTCCTTATGAACAGTAATCGTCTCCTACAAGCTCTTAGATATCAATGAATATTAAGCAGATTTTATGTACGCAACAAATACAGAATGTACACTTAAAGCAGGACTGAATGCTGCACATTGTTGCACTTCTTTTATATTTCATGTGGACATGAATTATTATGTTGTTATGACATAAATAAACTCATCAGCCCACTTTCATCAGGTCCACGTGAAGTAAAAAATCTAATCGTGTGCTTTACTGTCTGTATTCAACACTGCGTGATGTTCTGTGTTAAATATCAAGTCTTCTAAACATGCTTTAAGAACAAACCTTATACTATTAATAATAACTTTATTTATACAGCACCTTTAACAGAGTTTACAAAGCAGCAAATGTGATGCAATAACACAACAGGAAGCTAAACAAAGCGAGACTAAGGTACGAGTTAAACCGATAAAATGGTACAATTGATGAAACATAAAAACAATTAATACGATACAAATAAATAATTAAAAAAATAATAATAATCTTTTTTTTTTAAATATAAATAAATGTATATATATAAAAAAAATTAAATAATTTAGTTAAATAAAAAAGGAATATCAACAAAAAAAAGCATATGACATCCTCTGTACAACGCGTCCACCGTTGTACAGAGTGAATTTGTCACGTTTCTCGAGTAAATAGAAGAAGAATATAGTAGTTAGCATTAGTAGCAATAGCTGCTATGCTTGGAAAGGCAGAGACAAGTAAACTTACCGGAATCCAAAGGAAAGAACGTCACGTATGCTGGTAAACAACACAAAACTGCAGGGGGGACCGGGGGGTTATGCAAATGAGAATGTAATGGACCCCGTGCATGTGACCCCCTGGAACCAGGTCTGAATGCTGTGCAGACACAACACACCAATAAATGCCTTGCTTCAGAGTTAGGGATTCATTTTGTGGATTCTTGCTTTGAAAGAAGACGTACTGCATATGTATTGATCCCTGTTGGACAATAATGTATTGTAACTGCTGCAGCACAATGGAAAACTCATCTTGATGATGAAGGATGATTAAGTGCAGACGTAACTCAATCAGAAGCAGGACTCCACCCAGTTCCAACACACAGTGACTCAAGATTCCTCTCGGTCTTCTATTAAGTCAGATTATTGCTGTTTTTCGTCTTCCTCTTCTGTTTCGTTGACATGTGGACGTTCTGATTGAAAATACAGCGTAGACTCAGTCAGCAGGTTTGACTACATTGAG
The DNA here is from genome assembly GCF_910591455.1 of Pholis gunnellus. Taxonomy (NCBI): domain Eukaryota; kingdom Metazoa; phylum Chordata; class Actinopteri; order Perciformes; family Pholidae; genus Pholis; species Pholis gunnellus. The sequence continues at coordinate 22,315,951 of NC_136539.1, forward strand.
GTCAGATAAAGGGCGTGTTTGTTTCTTTGTTGCACATTCGGACTTTCTTCAGAGCTAATCACACAGCATGTGTGTGTACTCAGGTTTAAATGCATACCAGAGCTAATGCAGAAGGAGTGGTACGAGGTGTGTCTCTTTTTAATGCGTATCTGTTCTGTCTTGTAGCGTTCAAAGTACCAGCTGCCGAGCCGGCCAAATGCCCGACCACAGGCCCAACCACAGGCCCGACCACAGGCCCGACCACAGGCCCGACCACAGGCCCGACCACAGGCCCGACCACAGGCCCAACCACAGGCCCGACCAAAGGCCCGACCAAGCCCGTGGACTCTGTCCCTGGCCTGAGTCAGAGGGCAGAGAGTGGAAACGTGCTGGAAAAGTGCAGGTGTGAACAAACGAAGGGTCATTCTCATGTTAGCCTGGGGGGGGTTAGTGAAGAGGGGGGACGATGGCATACAGTAGAATATGATCCAGCTGATCGGTAGCCCGTCTATAATTTAGAATTCTCTGCTGCTTCAGTCAAAGACTCAAAGGGTTATAGTCACAGTCAGGGAACGCCTTGTCCGCCCATAAAGAACCACTTTGCTTCCTTTAAATCTCAATGTTGTACATTGGAAGCTGAAGTTGCCATTGATCACATATCTGAAGAAAACACCAGAAGAGTTTATAAACTAAGTCAACATTTAATATAAAGTTACATTGATCTTTGCATTTTTTTTGTTATCAATTGTTTTATTTCACAGAATTTACACAGAAACTGATTCTGATCTTCCGACGTATCCGGATCATTTCCAAGTGGCGAAGTATTCAATCTTTGAAAAGGTAACGCTGCAATTTATCTTGAGCTTTCCTACCACTGCTACTCCAGTAGTGCTATAATAATAATAATTATTATTATTAATGATATGCATTTGTCTGAAGATAAGCAGCAACACGTGGTGTGTGCTGGAGCTGCAGAGTCACAAAGGAGAGAAAGGATGGAAGTACCGTGTGGTCAAGTACTGGAAGGACGACGTATCAACCGAGGTATGAAGTCTTCTGTCTGTTACTGCACGTCAGCTCGCACAGGAGTCTATTTCTTACTTGTTAGAAATTAGGTATTATATGAATCATTGTTGAGAGCTTGATATTGAACAGAAAAAGTCATTTCAGTCCCCACTGTCCTCCATCAGAGGAACAACAAATCAAAATGTGCGACTCAAGTTCAAGCAGCAGAATAACTTGCACTTCACGAAACCTTGAAGATCCCCCGCCTGTGTTTGTGCCAACAGAAGGCGGCGGTGAGGGACACGCTGGTGTTTCCGTCCACCTCAGAAGAAGCTCTGGAGGTGTTCAAGTCCCTGAGAGAGACCCTGACGGCTGCCGGTCTGCAGCTGAGGACCAACACGCCTCCACAAGCCCCCCACCTGGGCTCCGCCCCCCTCCAGCAGGTCCGACACACTCGATGCACTCTTACTTAAAGCAGGTTTACACATTTTACTGACGAGAAACAAAAAGCTGCAGGTAACTATGAGAAGGATTCCATACTGTAACGAAGAGTGCAGCCATTAGTTAGCGTTGTAGTTTTTAGCGTGATTGCATGATTTTATCACGCAAGAGGCTGTATTTTCCTTTAAACCTGGACATACAGGACCAGCATGTGGTGGACATGTGTACGTTGTGGCTTTCAGACCTGTAGTTAAGCTCAGCAGAAGCCTAGAGGGGAGAACTTTATTCCAACGCACTGCAATAAACATCCAGAATAGCTTCAAAGTGCATCACTTACTTGCTGAGTCGGGTTGATTTGAAGGTTTAGTTTGGTTTGCAGCACTATAATGAATGAATGAATTAGAGGAATGGGCAGTGAGTTACGCTTGTAACAATATAAAGAAACTATGAGTATTCAAAACCTTAATTTAGCATTTAAAAAACAACAAACTTAAAACAATGTCCTCTTGTCCTCTCGCCGTCCTCAAGTCATTCACTTGAGTCTGCTTCTAAATGGCTCCTGCAGGTGTTTCCCACAGACATCAACAGCATCCTATTTAGCAGGATTCTGAGCCAGACTTTGTGTCGTTGTGATGTCTGAAGTCAGTAGGTCCGTTCAGCTGAGTCTGATGAGCTGATCAGTTGATTTTCATCATGTGCCTTGTTTTAACCCGGCAGCTGCTGCTGGAGGAGAAGCTGAACACGGGAAGCTTATCACAGGAAGTGGGCGTGTTTGTGGAGCTGCTGTGGACCGAGGCTCTGGGTCTCCTCAACAACGTCCTCCGAGTTCCGATCGACAAGCTCAGCCTCAACGATGTACGTTTTCTCTTTCGATCGTTCCGCTAAATGTCAGTCTGCTGCCAATTTATTGAAAGCAACGTCTGCTGTTCTGTTGTTTCCTCTTCCAGGAAAGACGGTCTAACCGTGTGTGTGTGTGTGTGTGTGTGTGTGTGTGTGTGTGTGTGTGTGTGTGTGTGTGTGTGTGTGTGTGTGTGTGTGTGTGTGTGTGTTGTAGGTGAGCAGGGCGGACGGCTTGTTGCTCCTGGCTCAGAGGAAGTTCAGGGAGAACGATCATGCCGCGGCCGGGATTCTCCTTGACGAGGTTTACACGCTGCTGCTGCACGTCGTGCCCTTCCAACATCCTCCCACTGCCAAGCTCATCTCTCAGAAACTGGACCTCTGTCAGGTAACGCTGAACTTACACACATGTACCAACATCAACACACACACGGCCATAAAGAACCAAACAATCACGCTTTGAAAGGTCTTTTCATGCATACATACATGCTGCATACAACACCCACACTGTGTCGATGGAAACTATTGTCCCATATTGCAATCCTTACCTTCTTTTAAAAAAGCAATTTGACATCAATTTAACAGCGTTACGTTGTTACGGTGTCGTTTTAAAGTTGCAGTTTGATTGACGCACATATTGTTTAATATAGAGATATTTTTGATAAACTAACTGTAAAAACATTTACCAAGACAAGTAGTATATACAGTACACACAAGTAGTATATGCAGTACACACATTAGCACCTAGTATGGTGTGTCTGATAAAAACTAAGATATTATTACGTCACCATATTGTTTGTGATATTCATCATGTTTTCTGTTCAGTTGAGGGATTCCATGTTCTATTTTTACAGTTTAATCACAAAATATCGATAGACAACACAGTCAATGCAAGCAATTGATCTTTTGATCCTGCACATACACTCTGAAAGACACGGCATGAGCACACATCCATAAACCCAACTCACTGCTGTGCCTTGTGTGTATATCCAGCTTAACACGAACACGATCAATTTCTCTCTTCGTCCAGTTAATCCGAGATGTTCTGAACGTGAGCGAGATGACCCTGAGCAGCCCCGTGCCTTCCTCTCTGGGGAAGTACCGCGCTCTGAGGTGCAGCATCGAGACCGTTCCCCCCGACACCGCCGAGTTTCAGGCCGTGACCGCCCTGCTTCAGGACAGGTAGCGTACCGCCTCAGACGCTGCCTTGTGTCTAACATCCTAACTGCAGTGATGGAGTGTTTCTAAACCTCAAACGCAGACACGTCTCGTCACAAAACCCGTTATTTGTGTTCTTATTTAAGGCCAAAATATGAGCTTTATCACACAATCTAACAGTGAGTCTCATTCTCCTGGTTCTTCCATTTATTCGTATGAAACGGACGTCGACCGCAGAGAGGAGTAACGTAATGGAAAAGGGGGATTCTGGCACTTCAAATGTGTTTTTTTTAGTCAAAAGTCAGACAGAATGTGCTATAATTGAACCATATCTCAGTTTACATTGTCTAACAGATAAATCTGTGAGGAGGGTTTGGATTTACAGCTAATAAAAAACCCAGATGTAAAACATAGCCGGTTTTAAACGACTCTTCTAGTGGTTTTATAAATCCAACTTGCAGCCAAACAAACTTCATGAAGTTACATCTACAACTGTAGAATTCTAGACACTAACACTTTGGCCAAATTCTAATAAAAGGCCCAGTAAATGTCCAGAGAGTTGAATCTTAATTAGCCTTTTTCTCTCCTCAAGACAAACAGAATTCAAATAGTACGATGTTCAACAAAGGCTTTATACAAAGTAACAGTGAGAAGTAGTCTATAAATAAGCAAATAAACTAGAAAGTTGAACTCAGTAAAGTGCAGATCTTTGCCAGGCATGTCTGCAATGACCACTGCTGTGTTGATTAAATGAATACGACCGACAGTTTAATTGAGACCAATGGCCTGAAAGGCTTCGTAAAACACATCTTCAATCAAACTCTAGAACAAGCGGCGACGTACGCAGACAAAGCGGCTTGAAGTCGTTGTGTGAGACACAAACAATCTTGCCAAAAACTAAATTAAACTCACCAAGCTGTCTGTATCAGCTAGGTAATTAGCAGCATGTGTACTGGTGGTTTTCCTTTTTATTGTTCGCCGAACAAACCGGTCCAAAAGACGTAAGAGTAGTGGCTGGAGGTCGGCGATGCACTCAGCAGATTAAGAGCAGTGAGCGAGGAGTCATCAGCAGGTGAGTCGAGAGGTCCTTGAGCATGCAGCCATAACTGGGCACACAAAATATTATGCAGTTTGCTGCAACAGAATGCGAGATTAGCCGTGAACAGACACTGCACACACTCGCTCACAGACGCACACAAGGCCGCACGCACACACCTGACCGATTGCATGATCCACCTGGCGGAGAGCATAATGAATAGTGAGCAGGTACGGAGGTCAACAGCTTTTAAAGTGTGTTTTTGTGCATTTTTAAATTTCATTGAAGGCCCGAAGTGTCCATCCATCCATAAACGCCCTATAAATATTTTTAAATATATGAATATGTTTTCAGGTGAGTGTGGCATCTCGTTTCCCCACGTTCACATCCTGTGCTTCCTTGTGCAGGAGGGTGCAGGTCCGACAGGTTCTGCGTGTCAGCAGAGGGGTGGAGCTTCAGACGTTCAAGAGCGAGGTCGGGAACATTAAGCCCCTCCTGCATTCCTCCAGCCCCAGCAACTTTGTGGGAGTCCTGTCTCGGTGAGATCACACACACACACACACACACACACACACACAAAATACTTTCATGATAAAGTTATATAGACTTCTGGGGTCATGAGCTTCCCAACGTCCTCCTTCAGCGTTTATGGATAAATAAAGTTTGAGACAAAAGTGCAAAGATACAAATCTGTTGATGAACTGTTGATATATGTATGCATATATATTACTTAGTGATGTGATAGGACAGCACAATGCAGGTCTACTGTACATCTTCAATTGAACAATTAAGAAATCTGACTTGGACTTTTATTTTGAAACTCTCTCTTTCAGTGGTCTGCTGCTGCCCCGTGTTGGAGTGGAGCATCATGGGATCGAGAGGACAGACGTCGGTAATCTGGGCAGTGGAATCTACTTCAGCGATGCCATCAGGTTAGTAGAAAATCTGAAGTTGACGAGGTTTATTCAGTTTGTTTTTTTACTTATAAATCCATTTTTAAGAAAGGTGCTGTTGCTCCAGTGAACCTTTCGTTCTCCGTCCACAGCACCTGTCTGAAATACTCCAAGCCCAGTGAGACGGACGGCTCTCGGCTGCTGTTGGTGTGCGATGTGGCGTTGGGACGCTGCAGGGACGTGTACAAGAGAGACGTCACTCTGACCCGGGCCCCCGAGGGACACCACAGCGCGCACGGGGTCCACCGCACCCGCAACGCGCCCTCTGAGTTTGATGTAGGAGAGTTAGCTTGTGAATGTGGATAGAAAGATAAAGAGACAGATTGTCATTGCTGGTTCACTTTCGATGCTCCAATGTGCAAAATTAAGACTTTTAACTTATGTTAAACGTCTGTACAGCTGAAATATATATAATTCTTGCTCCTAAGGGCTGTGTTACTCAAAGTAGATTCTATTTGAATGACTTTATATATTGATTGTTAGTGAAAACTATCTCGTGTGTACGTTTCCTTACTTAATTCCTTAATGCCGTCACTTTTGGGACTTTTCTGTCAAACTTATTGTGATAATATTGAACATTTCTGAGCCCTCACACATCTGTCCGTCTGTGCACTCTTAACCTTTCTAACTGTTCTCAGGACGATGAGTACGTGGTGTACAGTCCCGATCAGGTGAAGCTGAAGTACGTGGTTCAGTTCAGCATCGAGGGAGACCAACTGAAGGAGTTCAGTCCTGCCGTCGACACCTCAGCTGAGCCGGCTCCGCCCTCTTCTGACCGAGGTGAGCGCTGGATTACTGCAGAATATGAAAAATGTACAGATCTCGTCGGGGTTCGTTTAAAAACGCACTTCATTGTTTTGTGACGATTGTCGTGTTTTCTTTTCAGTTGATTAAAACATGATTGAAACGATGTCTTCTTTGGGCTCCTAAAGCAGCTTAACCCAGTTTGATAAACTCAATAAATTGTGTTGTTATGAAAAGAATGTCAAACAATCTCCGCAGTATTTTTGGGTCTTCTGTTTAAATAATATTATATATATATATATATTGTATTATTTGCCTTTAAATCCAGGATGCGACAAACAGTATAGTTTAACATCTATCATTTGAAACTAGTTGTAAACAGAATGTGTTTCTGCACAGATTTTAAAGTCGCTGTAATACATATTAATATTAATTAATAAACTTAATCAGGACTGTCATCACCAGAGGTGGTGTTTCATCACATTTCCATCCAGAAATAACTTGACTGCTAGTGTTCCTGTTAGTCTGCAGGTCTGTAAGTGTTTAAAATGATGTAGACGTGAAGTCTTAAAGGATGTTGATTCCATAAAGCATCTGTTATGTCCACAGTATTCATTGAGCGTAAAGGTATTGTGTCTAGTGGTCTATAAATCATTTGTATGTGTTTTATGAGGGAGAATTACTGCAGTTATAAAGAAACTGTTTTATTTAGTTGTTATTTGCTGAACTTCACTTTGATATTGTGTGTGTGTGTGTGTGTGTGTGTGTGTGTGTGTGTGTGTGTGTGTGTGTGTGTGTGTGTGTGTGTGTGTAGGTCGGGGGTTGACGATGGAGGATGACGAGGTTGAAAGCATTAAAAACCCGCTGGCGGACGTGAAGGCCGGCCTGTTGGACAGCTCTGGGCAGCAGCTCCCTCTGCAGGCCGTCCACGTGAAGTGCAAACTGATGGATCTGCTTTCTCAGGTGAAGACGCAGCTTTTCTGTCAGCTCGATGGCCGATTAAAGGTCTTTAACTGACTGCTGAGTTCACTGGCTCATGTCTAAAACAAAGCACTGCCATCTGTCTTCTATTCTGTCCTTTTTAGGTCATCATCTTCCAAAAATACAGCAACCGGAGCTCTGTGCCCATTGAGGCCAAGTATGTCTTCCCGTTGGACGATTGTGCAGCAGTCTGTGGATTTGAAGCTTTCATCAATGGGAAACATGTGGTGGGACAGGTAACCCATCTAAACTCTTATCACAGACTGTTGATCGATGATCTAACATGTCGATTCATCAGAATATCATTTCTGTATTATTCATATTTATGTACAGCAGTTTGCTGAGCTTTTAATGTAAATGTTGCTTCTGTAAAATGGAAAAGTTAATATGGGAGCCCATTACTGCCAGCAAAATAAAATAAAAAATCCACCCAAAAAAAATAAAAAAAATAAATGATCCACCCAAAAAATAAATAATATATATATATCCACCCAGAAAAAAAAAAATGATTTTTAAAAAAAAAAAGTAAAAAAAAAAAAAAAAGATTATGATGTGTTTTTTTTTTTGATAGCAAAAGAGATTAGAAGTGCGCATGCGCTTCAGTGACGATCTCCTCACAGGTCCCTTCATCCCCTCGCCAGTCTTTCCATGAAAATGACATGCAATTCTACATATTAATACTTATAATGATATATAACATCTAACATTTACAAAAGTCACCAGTAATAGTTACCTTGTGTAGAATTGCATGTCGTATTTTTTCCGGCAAAAAAAACACATAATTTTTTTTCAAAATTTCAGTTCAAAATGTCGAATTTATTTTCTGTAGCTGTTGATGTAACGAGGCTCCATTGTCATGTCGCTGCATTCTTCTTCAGACTTGCATCTACAGGAGTTAGTTTATAATCAAATGCACTGATGGTACAATCGTTCCTGTTTCTCCTCGGGCCTGAAAGCCAGCGAGTGATTATAAACGCCTGTAAAGGGTTAAAGTAACATTATGGATTCATTGTGTTTGTGTCTGTTTGGATCTCAGGTGAAGGAGAAAGAGACGGCTCGCAGGGAGTACAAGCAGGCTATCGAGAAAGGCCACGGAGCCTACCTCATGGACCAGGACGCCCCCGTATGTTTGCCCTCTGCTCTCAAACCAAACACTCAAATTCTGAAATATCATAACAGGCAGGCCTACTGCAGCAGACCCGAGAGGCCTTTTGTGTCAAAGACCCAGATGTGTTCTAATGCAGGACTTTTAATTCTGGAACCAGAAGGAGCCCAAAAATATATAGCTCCTCCTCCTCCTTTGCGACTCCTCCTCCTCCTACGCTGGTTGTGACGTCGTTTCTGTGCTCCCTGCAGGACGTGTTCACCATCAGCGTGGGCAACCTGCCGCCCGGCGCGACGGTCCTCATTAAGGTGACCTTTGTGTGCGAGCTGATCGTGAGGGACGGCAGCATTCTCTTCTCTCTGCCCGGCAGCGTGGCTCCGTGGCAGGAGAGCGCAGCGCTCAACCAGACCACGCAGGTGAGGAGAACCCCGGACAGGAGGTCCAATATGAAATATATAATATACTGCTCATTTCTGTCTTGGTCGTGTTCGGGGTTCTGCGTTGAAAGCATGTGAATGTTCTTCTTCTTGTGTGCTCATCAGGTCACCGTGGAGAAGGTGTGTGTGACCGATGAGGCGAGGTGAGCTGCGTTGTGTGTTTTTGATTATTTAAATGCAATCTGCCTCCGTCTTAAGTGCTGTGTATCGTCAGTGGTGTTTAGTTCATCAATGACACTTGTGTTAATCAGTGAATCGTTTGTCCTTCGTGCAGTAGAACGTTTGGATTTCAGAGTGTTTGTGTGCGTCCTTTAGTAATGTGCTGTTTCTCTCCCTCAGAGACTTCACCCTGGACATGTCAGTCGAGATGCCCAATAAGATCACCGACCTGCAGTGCATCACGCACAAAGTCAAGATTAAGGTAATTAGGTGTTTTCGTTATTCATGTGTTTTAGATATTGTTACACGTTTGTCAGATATTTCCTCGGTGTTGATGTTGAAGCTGTTTCTCTTTGAACAGCCTGCACATCTTTAAAAAAATAAGGTATTTCGAAGAATGGGGTTCAACTGTCTTGCTCCCATTTTAGTGCGGATAACAGATCATTTCTTTTAACAGACAAACATAATCTTGTCATGATTTAGAGATACAAGAGATACTGCTTGTTAGAGCTGCAATAAATAAACATACATTTTCTGTGTTTTATCAGAAGTTGTCTGAAAAAACTGCGTAAATAGTTTCAAGTCTTAAAATCTGAGTTCTGGTATCTTAAAATTCAGATTTGTCTTTACGTTGGAGTCAGTGAAACAGTGATTGATAGTTTTACCCATTTGAAAAAACCTGAATCATTACTTGCAAACGTCGTCCCTCATCCTCATGTTTATCCTTTTCTGTGTGTGTGTGTGTGTGTGTGTGTGTGTGTGTGTGTTCACGTAGAGGACGGACTGTAAGGCGGTGGTGAGTGTGCTGCCAGGAGAGGTCATGGGTCAAGACGGTTTCCAGCTGTCGATCACTCTGTCTGAGGTGCACCTGCCCAGGATGTGGGTGGAGAAACACCCTCACAAGGACAGCCAGGTCCGTCTCTACTGTCTTTTTCATCATCTTTTATTTTTGAAAGAGTGCAGAATAATCAGCAACCAAATAAACACAACAAAACTAAACAAATATGTGTACTTAAGTAACTCTGTTTTACCTTTTTTCTTTTTCTTTTTACGACCATCTCTGGCTCTCTCCTTCAGGCCAGCATGTTGGTTTTCTATCCAGACTTTGAAGTCGACTCCACTTCAGCGTCCGATGAAGTCGTCCTGCTGGTGGACGCGTCCGAGTCCATGAAGGGAGAGTCTCTCCGCGTGGCCCGGAGAATCGCCTGGCAGGTCCTCAAAACCCTCGGCTGCAACCTCAGGCTCAATGTCATCTTCTTCGGCACAGGTCAGTTTGATCCGTTTACTATTAAAAGTTCTTGTCATGATAAACGTGACGATTTTGGCATTAATGCTTGAGCATGAGCGTTAATATTATTCCCAGCAGTAAAAGATAATCTCATACCAAAACGTTGAAGTCATCTCTTGATAAACCTGTTAAATCAATGTCTCGTTGCTCGTCATCTCACCCAAATACTTTACAAAAGTAGCGAATGAATCCATTAGTCATCATCTTTCTGCCGTGTTCTTGTCCGTCAGATCACTCAGAAGTGTTCCTGACGGCGCGGCCGCTCGCTGAGGCTCGCCCGGCAGCAGAGCGCTTCATCAAGGTGAGTTCTGTCACATTCTGTCAGACTGTAGTTCGACCTGAAACACGGCGTGTTGTATGTGGAATAATGAGCCGCTTTTAATATTTGATCTTCAGATGCTTTTATTATTATCCTGTGGTTGTTTCATTTGATTAATAAGATTAAGAACAAGTTCAACTTCAGAGCAAGCTGTGCAACATTTTAAACTCTAAAATGTATCAGACCTCAGTTAATATACTATAATATTAAATCAAATTAAATTTTTTTTTTTAAACATTATATTTAGAAGTCAGGTAAGTTTAGTTAATAAGTCATCAAGGAGCTCTAAATTCACAGTTTTAGATGATTTGTACATTTGTGAAATACAGTGTTTTTAATACAGTAAATAATTAAAGAGTGCTTGTTTTTGGGCCCTCAGGTTCAACCTGTGCATATTCATTCTGATCCTGGTGGCTTGAAGGGGGAAATGTTTTCTTTTGCTGCATTCACGTAATGTCTACACAATGGGAATAATAACTTTATTTATATCGAAGCACAGGAAAAACAACCTTATGGGAGTGGTTATTATCCCAATGGTTTCTTTTGTCCAAGAGATGTCTGTAGTTCTTTTAAGTGGAAAATGTAACACATTTTTCTGTCGGAGGCTGACGTGAACGACTTTTCCCCCTCGGCTGCTCTTAATCTCGGTTAGAATGAAGAATAGAGCCTGTGTGTCCTGACAGCTCTGCTCCTCTCCCTCCCACCAGCTCTTCTCTCCAGCAGGGGGCAGCACTGAGCTGTGGCGGCCCCTGAGAGCCCTCAGCCTGCTGCCGCCGTCCCGCGGCGTCAGGAACCTGCTGCTGCTGTCGGACGGCCACGTCCAGAACGCGGAGCTCACCTTGCAGCTGCTCCGAGACAACGCTCGGCACAGCCGCCTCTTCGCCTGCGGCCTCGGGTGAGAACGAGGTCGAGAGGGGTCGTAGGTCACCGCTCTCTGAGCTCTGCTGTCACACACGTTTACATTTTTCAACACGAGCGTTTGTCTACAGTACAATAGGAGCTACTATGGGCTTCTGTTAGATTACGCACAAAGGTGTGTGTTTGAACGTGTTTTGTGGTTTCAGCCCAACAGCCAATCAGCACATGCTGAGAGCCTTGGCCCAGGCGGGGGGCGGAGCCTTTGAATACTTTGACACAAAAACCAAACACAACTGGGCGGAGAAGGTGAGACTGACTGCCTTTTTGATTAATCACAGATAATCATGTAGTATATGCAGATTGTTTATGCACTGATTTGTTAATGGGTTATAATGAAACGAGAGAAGTTATTCGTACTTCATGGAAACCTCCGTTGGTTCTCGTTTTGGCGGCAGGTGGCGTGTCAGGTGAAGCGCATGGCGTCTCCCGGCTGCAGCTCGGTGTCGGTAAAGTGGCAGCAGTTCAACCCAACGGCGCCTCCTCCTGTACAAGCGCCCAAGCAGCTCCATGCTCTGTTCAACGACTGCCACACGCTGGTTTACGGCTTTGTGCCGCACTGCACTCAGGTACGCAGTCTATATGCCTGATGCCAAACCTCTGAATTGCCTTTTTTTTGTATTTTTGTGGGATTGTGTATTAATCTAAATCTCGGTGAAAGCTGCAAATAACTATTATTTTATCTGTCAATTTCTTTTCTTCAATCATTTGTTTAGTCTAAAATACCCGAAACTAGCTCGAGGTGACCAATAGTCAAAAACATTAAATTCACAATGATATAAAACACAGTAAAGCAGCAAATTGAAAGGGACATTTTTCCATCTGGATTCTATTTTCCCGTGTTTTTGTGTCTAAGTGACTAATGGGGACAATTTTCTAAAATTGTTCCGGTGTTGAGGGAGAACGCTGCAGACAGCAGCCGCTAGACGGGCTGTAATGTGATCACGACTCCTCACCGTCCATGTACGTCCACTAAGTGTTTGTTTCTGCCACTGACGGCTCAGATTGTTATTGTAAGTGTCTGACAACACGATGGAAAGAACCCAACAGAGAAATCAAACCCTTTTTCTTTGATTCCATTTCTCCTGATCATTTGATATTCAGTCGTGACATTTAACATCTTTTAAAAAGCTACACTGTCTAACACCGACTGTCCTCTCTCCAACTCTCACTCACGATTCCACGGCTGTCTTCGTCACATGACACAATAACAAAGCTTTCCTTTGAAAAAGCTACAAACCAGGAAGCTAATATTTGGCTTTTTTAAATTAATTTTTTAAGAATGACTCAAGTGATTGTTTCTTCACACAGGCCACCCTGCTGGGAAATCTGAGCGGTCAGGAGCTCAAAACCATGGTGTCAACCAGTGAGCTGCAGAAGACCAGGGGCACAGTAAGAACACACACACACACACACACACACACACACACACACTCACTCCGCAGTCTCAACACCATCTGCTGTAAATGTTAATCTTTCTATTTGCACAATCATTTCAAACACTGATATTACACATATTGAAATGATATGTGTTTATTGTTTGTATTCTATTCTTATTTAAACATTTTGCACATCTGTTTATATGTTTTCAGTATGTGTAGCGTGGAGGGGGCAAACCTGTGTCGTATAATGACTATAAGGGTGTGTGTGTGTGTGTGTGTGTGTGTGTGTGTGTGTGTGTGTGTGTGTGTGTGTTCAGTTTCTTCACAAGCTGACAGCGAGGGCCCTCATCAGGGATTACGAAGACGGAAGCCTGGATAGCAATGAAGCTGAACATGAGGTGTGTGTGCAGCGTTTCCCGTACATTGATTTATTTTGTGCCTGTTTTGGAACGCGTGCCGGTCCGGATCAGGTCCCGGAAGCAGCTAGGGATGTGTTACAAAAATAATAAATACATACAGTTGTTTGGTGGAAGATGACCGGTTTAACTTCCTAACAAATGTACGTTGAAGTACCTGGGATTTATTGCTTTACTTTTGTTTTTAACTGTGCTATCAAATTGGTATTGAGAATCGGGGAATTTCACCGGTATTGGTATCGACTGCTGCGTTTCTGGCAAGTCTACCTCAATAGAATCTAATTATGTGGGAAAGCGTGAGTGTGTGAGCTCCACGTGCTGACCTGTAATTCTTTTTGCTTTTCCAGGGGAAGAAAGCGGAGTTGAAGCACTTCATCATCGAGTTAAGCAAAGAGTTCTCCATCCTGTCTCAGTTCACCAGCTTCGTGGCCATCGAGGAAAGGGTTTGTCACATTTATACTGTTATTTGTAGTGATTACCACCCACTCGCCTCTCTCTACACCCTGGACTTCATTTGTTTTGTAGCTCCCAAGTTACCAAAAACAAAACTCCATCCACCTTGTTTTTAGGACTCTAAACAAACCGAGGAGGGCTTCACAGACATCCCCAAGTTGATCTCAGAGGAAGACGTGGACTTCCTCCCCTACATCAGCTGGATTTCTCCTCCGCATATTGCAGAGAAAGAGTCTACGGAGGAGGATGAGGACGAGTCTATGGAGGAGGATGGGGAAGAGTCTATGGAGGAGGATGAGGACGAGTCTATGGAGGAGGATGAGTCTATGGCGGAGGAATGCCTACAGTCTATACGGGTAACCAGTGGCGGGCTGTGCATTTTATACCTGGGCCTTCACTGCTGAAATACCACCTTATAACCACATGATGGCGCCACAGCTAGGGTTATTATTCGTTTCTTGGGCTGTAACTATATAACGTTACGTATTCGTATTAAACCGTGCGGTACGAGGCTTACAAACCGAAACAATACGTTTGAATAATACTAGTGCATTTGGAAAATACAGAAGCTTAAATTGTAGGAAATATAATGTTTTCTGGGCTCACTAGGAGACAGCGGTCTGTGTGACCTCTGAACCGGAACAAAAAACAGCTGATGCCCCGCAAGTGTTCCGGGAGGCTAGGCTAACTAGCTTAACGGAAAAACAACAGCAGCAACACGCATTCTGCTACACACTCAAGGGCCATTCAGATATTAGATGTAAAAAAATGAACCAGTTGACTTACCAAATGCTGATCACATCCTCTTTTCTTTGTTGACAAAGATTAATCCCACAGTTAAATCCCAACACACAAATACGTTTCTCCTCCTTCAGCCATTGAGTGCTAAAAAACAAAGCTAGGTAAAAAAAAATGTAAAGTCTACACCAAGCAAAAGGCAAAAAATATCATAATTTCATTCATATCTTTCAATATGAACTCTTACGACTCCAACTAAGCCTCTGCTGTAAGTTTCGTTTCACGACAGTCACGTGCTCGCCCACTGACCAATCGCAGCACAGAATCTCACTGCAGCGCTGCTGCTAATGCTGACGTAGCTGTAGGCCTGCAGGCCGCTCTGGTGCGTCTAAGATTCTCAAACTAAAGATCTGATTGGTTGAAGACTATGACAATCAACAATATCGTCCCCATTCAGTTAAACTGCACATGGAGGCACTGGTGAGTCTGCAGGCCTGGGGCCTCTCTTCTACCTAGAGACACAGAGGTGAAATCTGATTGGATGAAAGCTCTACTTAAAACAAGCTGCACTGGAAGCAGAGCAACTGAGGAACACAGTAGCTGTGCAATGAGAAAATAAGATAATGGAAATTATATGATACACACATGTAGTGTATTTAAGAAAAATTATTAAATTATAAAATAGCTATAACTTAGTGATTCTGTTTAGGCCAGCAGAGAAGGCTTTGCAGGCCCTGACGGCCCACCACTGATGGTAACACACACTGTACAGTGTAATGATGGGGGAAAGGAAAGCGCATGTCGTGTTGTGATTTACTAATTGTCACTCTTATAATCTGCATTTGTCTCTCTGTTATAGGGAGACGATGATGATGACTGGGGAGAATGTGCTGAGGATAGGTCTTTTTCCCTGATGGTAATGTCACACTGTGTATTGTGTATTCATTGGGGAAAGGATGTTTTGTTGTTGTGATTTACTAATTGTCCTTCTGTTGTGCTGTGCTCGTCTCTTTGTTCTGTTGTAGGACTCGTCCGTTCGTCAGATGAGGAATCAAACAGTCTCTCCAAGTTATTCTCCCACGGTTAGTCACAAACTGCTGTTGCACATTTTCTATTATGTGGGGGGGGACGACGACAATAAAGCAGCTTTTTAAAAAAAAATTATGCAAAAATAATGAACACATAATAGGTTAATAAATCCTAAATTAGCATCACATATCCTGTGGCATCATACACGTGTTATTGTTGACGCAGGACAACGCTCTACTCATTTGCTACAGTGTGTTGAAGTTATTGATAATACTTCCTCAATTCTTCCCGCATGTGCGTCACAAATATATACAAATTAATGTGACGGCAGAGTCACATTACGTTTGCTTGAATTTATGGCAAAACCAACTTATCTGTGTGGAAAAGCTAGTTATGTTTTAATTTAGTGAGCAGAAAATAGACTGAGTTATTTATATGTTTTCTTTATTTCTCCTTTTTTGTAGAGTGCATCTTCCTTATCTCTTCCTTACCTCAAGTCATCTCTTAGAAAGTCGGAAAGCAGACTGGAGAGTGATGAGGTCCCGTGGGCTGAGACTGGTTTCGGAGCTCCTTTTCTTTCTGCAAAATTTGACATGCCTCCCCCTGGGAGTGCTCCCCCTCCCCCTCCTCCCCCTCCTCCTCCAAAAGGGCGACCTGGGCGGCCTGGAGAGGCAAATTTGGGGGCGGCCTGGAGAGGCAAATGTTTTGCCTCTCCAGGCCCTCCACCTCCCCCTCTTTTACAACATTCTTTAGGCGTCTCCAGCCATCCTCCTGCTCCTCCTCCTCCTCCTTGCCCAGATGGTCCTCCATCCATATCGCCCAAACGTAGTCGTTCTGCCGCGTTAGGTCTGTCCTTTGGTTCAGTAAGCTTCGGGCCACAACGTATCAATCAAGCAGAAAGTTCTGCTGTATTCGGTTCAGCAGAAACGTTCCCTTTCTGCGGCTCAATGGGAGGTATTGGAACTCTCCAGATTGCATCAAGGCCTCAGTCTTATAGCGGGATAGAAAGAGGAGGGAGTTCATTGAGCTCTATGGAACATCCTGAACCTGCTCCTCTCACAGTGCGGCGTGAACGTATGACCAGGTCACTACGTCGGCACACAGACGAAGTGTCTTCAGACTCGCTGCCCACAGATAGTATCCTGACATCCGCAGACTCCATGTTCGGCTATCAACAACAACAGTCGGGTATTATTACGGACAAAAGTCTGTTCTCTCAACTCAAACAGAGTACACAAGAAGCACGTCCGATCCCCGCTCAACAACTGTCAGGTTTTAGTTTCGGTGGCTCTCTGCCTCAAACCCAATCCCTTAAACATCATCCGAGGTACGGTAGCGCTGCATTTACACCTCCTCTAGAAACTGATTTCTCATCAATGTCAGGGATGGCTTCAAAGAAGTCACGAGTTAAGCCCCAGAGTCACCGTGCACTTGTTGGAAAAGTGAGTGACTCTGGTTATCTGGAGAATCTTTTACTTCGGGTTCATCAACCTCCAGTAAGGCCGGACGCAGAACAAGCGGTACCTGCGTCAGGACGTTTCAAACGTCGCTCTCTGCTGTGAGTCCCAAGTATTTTACTTTAAAGAGTAAAAAAAAAAATACTGATAATAATTCTTGTAAAACTAAAATATTTGGTTGAATGAAAACAGGCTACATCCTGTGCATGGTAACTGAAAGTTATTTGTGTAAACCCTGTATGTTTGTATGTGATTCTGTGTGTTCATGTCTGGATGCATGCGTGTGCTTTAATATGCTGTGAACGTGTTGATTTCAGGAGAACGTCATCGGATCTTGAAGGGCTGCAGCTCCAATGGACAAAGATCTTCCAGATGCAACATTCGGTAAGATAAGCACAATAAATGAACGTGTGCTGGTGCACTCGTGTGGCTAAATTCAACGTTAGCTTTTCCTGCAGCACAGTCGGCTATAAGTAAGGTTTATCACATACAGAAGCAGGTGTTTTGCTTCTTTTTTAGACACATTCAGTGCCACATCATACACCGTGGTGGAAGAAATATTCAGATACTGTACTCAAGTAAAAGTACTAATACCACACTGTGAGAATACACCACTACAAGTAAAAGTCCTTTATTCAAAACTAGAGCTGTCCTCCACCAAAGACGTTCTAAGTCGATTAACGTTCATACGATTACTTGACTTGACTCACTGAACGAGAAAGTTGAATAAAAGGGAAATACTCAAGTACTGAACAGTACAGTAAATGTATCACTCATACTGTAACATGTTGCAATACATTGTATTCATTTAGCAGATGCTTCATTGGGGAAGTAATCGTGTGTGTGTGTGTGTGTGTGTGTGTGTGTGTGTGTGTGTGTGTGTGTGTGTGTGTGTGTGTGTGTGTGTGTGTGTGTGTGTGTGTGTGTGTGTGTGTGTGTGTGTGTGTGTGTGTGTGTGTTGCAGGAGGGCTACTGGGAGTTAACCACAGAGCTGGGTGAACTCATGAATGTCGATGTGGACCTCTTTGCCAACGTGTTCCTGAAAAACAAGGGCATCCAGTCTCTAGGTGAGGACTCTCAGCAACTGGTTTTGTCATTTCACATCATTTTGACCCGATTCTGAAATCTTCCCGGGACTTTTAGATTGCAGTGAAATTCAAGGCCTCAGAGATTAAAACGGACGGGAGAGACAAAACGCCCCCGAACTGCTTTATGGTTTAGAGCAGGGGTGGCCAACCAGTCAGAGACCAAGAGCCACATTTTTTACTGTGTTACCGCAAAGAGCCACATCATACACATGGGCACACATGAACATCACCCTATCCCTTCCTCACACACACACATACCTTTGCTCAGCCAGATTTATTGTAAATGTCACACACCAATATGATAATGACAGAAATGGACTCCTAAGACCACAGGCCAGTCATTTTCAACAATGAACATTGTGTACACTGTCTCACACAGACAAACTCTCAGTTCAACCAAGTCCACAAACAAAAATATAATAATTAACAATAGTGTTTTTCTTTTACTATGCATGTTACTTAGTGGGACTTCTGGCATTCCTTGCCTTGAACAATCCTCTTCAAATCTGGCTTGTATTCCGTTGTTGCCACTCGAAGCAATTCTTTCACATGGGTGTCAGTCAGAACAGATCGATGCTTTGATTTCACGTGTTTCAGGGTAGAAAACACAGACTCGCAGACGTATGTTGACCCAAACATTGACAGTATCTTAAGCGCAGCCCGTTTGACATTGGGGTATTTTTTCATTAGCACACTTTTCCAGAACTCAATGGTCCCGTCCCTTAAAGCAGGTTTGAGTTGGTCCTCCTCACAAAGATCGATCATCTCCAACTCAGCCGCATCCTCATCTGTGACTAGCGGGGCTTTCAAACAGTCCGTCTCGGCGTTAAATGGGTCGACGAGGAACGTAATCTGTGGCCGCACATGCGCGTTTGACGAAAATACCGTATTTAACTCAAGCGAAGCGAACACGAACATTAAAAAAACACAAATACAAACTTCGATATGAACGTAAGAGCCGCATGAAACCGGGCAAAGAGCCGCATGCGGCTCGGGAGCCGCGGGTTGGCCACCCCTGGTTTAGAGGGTTAAAAAGTCCCGTCATTGTGGCCAGTTTTCATTCTGCTCGTTCTCCTCACTGTCCTTTATAACCGGTAGAGATATCTATATGTGTGTGTGTGTGTGTGTGTGTGTGTGTGTGTGTGTGTGTGTGTGTGTGTGTGTGTGTGTGTGCAGGTGTGAGGGCCCACGCTGACATCCTGAGGCTGGTGGCGACTCTTCTGGTCCTGCAGCTGATGAGGGTGGAGAAGCTGGAGGAGGGCAAACTGCTCCGCACCCTCTTCAGCCCGGACGAGTCCTCTCTGCCCAGGTCTGTCCCAAAACCACACAGACCAGCGTGAAGACACCGACACCAATACATACAAAACCCACTCAAGGCACACACTGCAAACAACGTTCACAACAGGACATGTAGGGACAAAAACAAGTGTGATGTCTCGTGTTTTAATGAAGCTTTACTCACAGGAAGTAGAATTAGAAGGGTTTCCACCAACAGTAGACATAATAAATGAATCATAAACACACAATATGAATCCAGGATCGAGCATAAAGGACTTTTAAAGTAGACTCTGCTGGTTTAAACCTAATGTTCTCATTTGTTGTTTTGTTTGCTTCCAGGCCCGCGCGGTGGGCGGAGGTGAAGCGGGCGGTGGACTGGGTTTGCTGGGCGGACCGTCAGTACCCGTGCGTCTACAGCCGGCTGGAGTTCGGTCTGAGCTGGGAAACCTCCACCCGTCAACTGCTGGGCTTCGAGGGCCTCCCTCCCTTCTCAGCTCTCACGGGTCTGAAGCTGCAGAAGACCGTTCGCCATCTGCTGGTCCTCTAAACAGGCGACAGTGTGAGAAATTCATACCGCTTTGAGGGGGACGAGATTATCTTTTATTTTCACGTTGATGTATGTTTCTTTGGCTGACGTGAAGCACTTTGAACCGTCTTGTCAGTGTGTTTACGTGCTCTTCAATAAGCAGATACAGTCGACTTTCTGCAGTAACGTGATCTTCTACACTTCATGAAGACAAGACACACGATTTCTTTAATCGGGGTAGGGGACTTCTTCCATTTCTGCACCATGTATTCTGATTCTAATCACACGTTTGTGTTAAAGCCTTCAGACAGAGAGAATAATCTCATCCAAAACATTTGACTGTTAGATTGAGACACATTGGGCTGCAACATTATGATCACGATTATTTTAATCAACATTGAGATCACGATTATTTATTGATTTTAGGGGCAAAATATTGTCATCGCACTTTCACAGTTAAATATATTGTGCTGCATTCCTGACAATGTTCTCATATTTGCATCAAAATAATTGCTTCTTCTTGATGCAAAATAAAATTGTACCAAAACTTTTAACCCAAAATGTAGTGAACAGAGCTCTGCTTCCACTTCCCCTGATGCTACATGTCGGCTTATTAACAAATCTTTGCATTAAATAAGACGTAAAATAAGGGTTTTCTTCACCTGAATTCAGTGCATTTTTGTTTTGTTGATGTGATAATGTACCACAGAATATGATATATAAACAAATTGAATATATTAACAGTATGTTTTACTTTTCTACTCTGGACTGTAGCTGCAACACAGAGGAAAGTTTTCATCTGCTAGCTTCATAAAGGACGAGTGTTGCCAACGAGTATCCGCTATAAACACCGTGCATTGTGTCCATAAACCATAAATAAATAATATGCAGCAGACTTTTCTTTTGAGCAGTCGATCATGTTCATCTAAATGTGCAAAAGCCAGAATGGTGATTCATATTTGATTCATTGTGCAGCCCGAATTCACACTGCACTGAACAAGCTGCCACACTAACACAGACAGTACACACATACACACAGGAAGCAGTGCCTTGTATCATTACTACAATCAAAGTAATGTAGTAAATACATGATAGTGGAGAATGTAATGACTGACCTGCTGCGTGTATCAGTGTCGTACGATTAGTAACAGTTTCTCAGAGTGACCTCGTCTCTTGACTGCAGTGAGCTTGTGTGTTTTAAAGGTGCTGCACCAATGAACTGGCCTTGCTTTACATTTATAACTACCTTCTGATTGCTTTATTGTAGGAAATAATGTAAATTAAAAAAATATACCTACAAGTAGTGCTTGGCGGTATACCGGTTGTTTTAATTTCCCATATGATATGAATTTTTCACACAATATAATGCCGGTGCATAGCCGAAACAACTGCTGTCACTCTTCAGCAGGAAGTTAAATGTATTTTTTGCTGCGTCGGATTTTAATGTCGGAGATACTTCTCTTATGTGTATTGAGAGGGACTCCTAGTCATGGTTATAACTTTATAACAATTAATAACCCACAACTAACGCTCTTTAACTGGGTTAAAGTTTTTTCCCTAAAAATACGTCGAAGTGAAGAACACCTTCTTTGTTCTGTGTGTGTGTGTGTGTGTGTGTGTGTGTGTGTGTGTGTGTGTGTGTGTGTGTGTGTGTGTGTGTGTGTGTGTGTGTGTGTGTGTGTGTGTGTGTGTGTGTGTGTGTGTGTGTGTGTGTGTGTAATCATGAACATAATTAAAATCGTATAAATGTTCCTTGAGTCTCTTAAGATCTCTTCTTGTGTTCATCATCTTATGAGATGAATTCTTCAGAAAACCTTCGTGGTCTTTTATCTCCCTGAATTCCTCACAGCCGTCCTGCTGTCTTTGTCTTCAGGTTCAGACAGGATGTCACTTCACTGTCATGCTGTTAGGCCTCTTATTAAAGCTGCATAAAGAGAGCTTTACAGGATCAGTAATTATCTATATTATTCTACTTCATGGGTCAGTCAATTAATATCTTAGATTGGCACGCTGCTTCCAGGCTTGAGATAATTATTTCAAACATTTTCATTTCAATAAATGTCAGTTGAGTCACTTTCTATCTCAGAAAGACTGTTTGGATCTCTGGAATGTGAATACGCACCTGCAGTTACCACTTATGGCCACAGGTGCCGCTAAAGACAACAAAACACATCTTCGAAATTTTGACTTACAGTTTTTCATGTTAAATGTTCAGCAAAAGAGCACGTTAGCATTTCACAGAATCTATAACGGAGACTCTATAAGGTGTCCTTGTAGTTTTTATCATTCATGCATTTATTTATTCGCTTCGGCTTTGAGGTCAAAAAAAAAAAAGAGTTTCACACATAACTCTTGGATTGGTTTGAGTGACAGAGACGACGAGGGAACCTGGAAATGGGTCGATGGAACTCTACTGACTGAAGCGTAAGACACACAACAATGTTCATACAACTATTGCTGCGCCTACTATTATTATTATTATTATTAATAAAACTCTTTCAATAATTATTACCAAATTCAGAATTAACTGAAACATTTTGCAAGTGTTGCTGCACTGCACAGAGAATTAAAGTCAATTGGTCTGAGGATCAAAAATCATCTTAAAAAACGTAAAAGCTGCAATATTAAATGTTTTGAATAATCACCTCCTAGGTACTGGGGCCTTGATGAACCTAATAATGGTGGAAGAGATCCAGAGTCTGGTGAAGAGGACTGTGCTGAAATTGTAGTTTACAAGGTCGTAAAAAGATACTGGAATGATCTGCTTTGTGATAACTCTTGGCATTGGATCTGTGAAGATCTGGCTTTATATTTCAAGGTTCAAGGGTTCAAGGTTCATTTATTGTCATTATTAAACACAGATGCACAATGAAATGAAGTTGTAGCACATTTATAACAACAAACACAACAAAACACAAACAGAAGTACATTCCTGTAGTGCATTTACTGAATTTGCTTCATAAGGAATGTAAACAGCAGCAACAAAAACAATTCTCTGGTCAGATAATATGGCCGACATCTTCACATTAAACATTCAACATGAGGAGAAAACATTGTCCATCAGCTGTGACTGTGTTTGAGCACCAAGCATCAAGATGTGAACACAGAGTCCACCTCCTCTGGTCCCTCCAGAGTCCTGCTCTCTGTCCTGCTGTCCACCCGTCAAGTATTACATCTGTCAACATGTTATTATGTGTGATATAAAGAGAGCATGTAAAGAATTAAAGCTTGTAATGGTAAAAGATATTCTTATGTGCGTATAACATTTAAACGTACAATGTAATCAGCTAGGCCCGTATAACAGAGTAAAGGAATGTTCGTGTGCTTAACATGAACTCACCATGTCCTTTGTAAGAAACATGACTCATCAGAAACATAACAGTTTGCAGAAGGTAAAAACGGAACCAGCGCCTTGTAGAAACAACACCTCAGTAAAACAAGAAATAACATCTTTGAGATGGAAGGTACCTCGATGCAGCGAAACGCGCTGGACATGGTCTCTAAGTGTATAAATACTCTGTACGTGAAACTGTTCTTTGAAGTCACTTCCACAGACTCTGCAATACGTATCTGTGAAACTGTTCTCCGCTTGCGCAAGCTAATAAATTGACTCTTACTACTTTGAGTATTCATCAGTATCTGTTTATTTACCAACTCTTATCCCGCATCTGCATAGAAATATTCCACAACAAGCTGCATATTATACTGAATAGATACTATAATGAAGCTTGACCCTGAAATGTACTTATTAGGGTAATAAAGTTGACTTAAACTGTTTTCTTCCACATTTAGAGGACTAGTCATTATTCTCACATTCACCAATGCACCATACTAGAATGAACATCTCCTCAAAGTCCCCTAAACCTACTATATTACAGTCCACTTAACAAATAACATGTATACAGCATATTTATTTCTATGTAATTTAAAATGACTTCAGTACTTGACCATTTAAGGAATTCCTCTCTGTCACGACCTGGCTCTGACAGCCATGACCTAATCAGGGAGACGCAGGCAGTTGACCAGAAAGCAAAGAGTTTATTAGACACAATACGTCTAGATCGTAATGGTGGTGGCGAACGAGCCGTCCTCGTTGCTCCACGGGGTGATAGGAGAGAGCCCATGTTCTGGAGCACCGGGCCCAGGTGTCTCCAGTTTGCAATCACCAGGAACCTGCCATTAAAGGGACACACACACACACACACACAAACAAGTACCATGGCAGGGAACCGTCACACTCTCAAACTGTTCCTGTTTGTGAGAGAAGATTGCCATCAAGTAGGCTGTGTTTATCACTTGTTACTTCCTCTAAAGTTAAACTTCAGAGAAAACTATTGAGACCAACAAGACTGGGTTTAGTCGTTTACATGCCTCGTAGTTTGTGCTGCAGATTTGACCCTTCATAAAATAATTTTCATCAATGGAGGAAATCTATGCCAAAGTTCAATATGCCAATCCTGTTGAATCAAGACAGTTACACAGACAGACAGGCAGTCTGTATACTTTCATCTGTCATTACTGTTGTGGATTTGTGCAGTGGCGGGCCGTCAGGGCCTGCAAAGCCTTCGCTGCTGGCCTAAACAGAATCACAAAGTTATAGCTATTTTATAATTCAATAATTTTTCTTAAATACACTACATGTATCATTGCTTCTAGTGCAGCTTGTTTTAAGTAGAGCTTTTATCCAATCATATTACTACTCAACGTAATGTTTACACTGAACTGTAAATTAATGATGATTCGTATGTCGAAAATCGAGAGAAGAGACAAAATGATGATTGCAGTAATACCTGTAGCTGATTAAGATAGTACATAGAATGTTTGTTTGAACATTCTTTTTATTCAATATGTTACTCTTAGTATAATTCATATAACATTAAAATACATGTATTCTTGATACATTCAATTTTATTGATTTTGATTTTTTATGTTTTGTTTATGCTTTAAACATTTTTACATTACATTCAAAAATACACATTGATGTCTTGTTTCTGTTTTGTTTATGCTTGGACATTTATTCAATTTTATAGAAGGTGGTAGTATAAATATCCGAGGCTCGGAGACAGATCTCCGAGCAGCCTTGATCCATGTAGACTGTATGTGAATCAACTCTGGCTCCTTCTTTGCAAAGAATAAATGTCCTGTTTAATGATTGTTACCACGGCTCGAGTGAATTTTTTCAAAACAGTCACAAACATTCAAAATAGAGTAGAAGTATAAAGTTACATTAAATGGGAATAATCTAGTAAAGTACCTTGAATTTGTATGTAACTATAAGCAGTGGCGGGCCGTGCATTTTATACCTGGGCCTTTACTGCTGTCCTGCAGCTGAAACACAGCTACGGTTATTATTTGTTTCGTGTAAAAATGAAGCCAACACCTGTAAATACACTAACTGAAGGGAATACGCCGATACTGCATCTCCTCTCTGCTCTGTCTGCAGCTGGGACTGCTGCACGAGGCTTCAGTGAGAGTACCCGCCTATGAGTGCTTTTGGGGAGGCGGAGGGGCTCACGGCAGCACCCGCTGCTCATTCACGACAGTGCAGAACGTACGTGTTTTCACGAGTCAAAACACCAGAAAAGTCTTCAACAACACCAGAAAAAGTCGCTAGATTTGTCACTAGTAGCTTTTCACAAAAAAAGTCGCCATGATGGTTCGGAAAGTCGCCAGATTTAGCGAGAAAGTCGCCAAATTGCCGACACAGGCACCGACTAAATATGTCCCCAGAGCAACATTGGACATAATAATGGTTCCTATCACATATAAAACCAAACAAAAATCCATCTTCATAAAAATAAGTTGTACAAATAATAATATATAAACAAGCATATTAAAGCTAATGCAGATGTAAAAAAACAAACGCATTTAACTTACCAGAGCTGCTGTTCACTATTTAAAGGCAAAGTCCATCCTCCTTTCTTTGTTAATAAAGAGTTTAATCTCACGGTTGTTCAGTACATCCGTGCGTTTTAGTTCCAGCAAGAAGTCCTTTCGATTCATGGACACCAGTGAAGACAGTCGAGCCTCCCCAGTTGTATTTCTTGAATGTGTTTTAATGCATTTGAGGGCTGAAAATGTCCGCTCCACAGAGGCAGCAGATATTGGGATTGTCACCGCCCAACATGTCACGCTAGCCCACTGACCAATCACGTACATGTAGGCCAGCTAGCAGCTCTGACACGTCAAAGAATACGCCCAACATGTCAAACTAAAGATCTGATTGGTTGAAGACTATGACAATCAACAATATCGTCCCCATTCACTTAAACTGCAAAGGGATTCATTTGTGAGTCTGCAGGCCTGGGGCCTCTCTTCTTACCTAGAGACACAAAGGTGAAATCTGATTGGATAAAAGCTCTACTTAAAACAAGCTGCACTGGAAGCAGAGCAACTGAGGAAGACAGTAACTGTGCAATGAGAACACAAGATAATGGGAACAATATTTTTATAAATTATGATACATGTAGTGTAATTAAGAAAAATTATTAAATTGTAAAATAGCTATAACTTTGTGATTCTGTTTAGGCCAGCAGAGAAGGCTTTACAGGCCCTGACGGCCCGCCACTGAGTACAAGACTTCAGTAAATGCACTCGCTCACGCAGCGGTGGATGTTTAATCTCATTGTTTCATGTTTTTCTTTGGGCCCATTCTGGAATTAGCTGCAAACAACTTGTTTCAACCATCAGAAAGAAAAAACAGATAAATACTGAGAGGATTTCGTTGTCACATGTGTTGTTTGAAGATAAAACGGTTTCTTTACCACTTCTTGTCTTTCTCTTTACCACTTCTCTTTTCTTTCTGAGACACTGTTTAAGTTTTTTTTTTCCCCTAAAAATACGATGAAGTGAAGAACATCTTCCTGAAAATGATTCTGAAATGATGTAAACTTTTGTGTGTTTATGATCATCAGCGGACAGCTTCCACATTTCAGGGAAGAAAAAGACCGATTTTATATTTCTTAGGTTGTTTACTTTATCAGGTTTCATCGTTTCATTTATTAAAGCTTGACTTTACAGGTAAAGCAACGTAAAAACACAGTTGTTCTGGTCTGTGTGTGTGTGTGTGTGTGTGTGTGTGTGTAATCATGAACATTATGAAAATCTTATAAAATGTTCCTCGAGTCTCTTAAGTTCTCTTCTTGTGTTTATGTCTGTTAAGTCTCTTTCTATCTCAGAAAGACTGTTTGGATCTCTGGGATGTGAATACACACCTGCAGTTACCACTTATGGCCACAAGTGCCGCCAAAGAGAACAAAACACATCTTCGAAGTTGTAACTTACAGATTTTCGGTTAAATGTTTTTCTTTTAATGTTCAGCAAAAGAGCAAGTTAGCATTTCACAAAATGGCCTTGCTAGTTTTTTAGCAGAAAAATCAAACAATTACAGTGACCACCAACCAAAAGGCTCTTTGACGTTTCGTTACCTTGTAACTCACGAAGTTAAAATACACTTAAGGTTTTATTTTCTTTGCTGGATTTTTCCAACACAGACCAAGTTCCAGAGGAGTTTGAAAGTTTTAATTTGACTTAGAAATACTTATATACTTACGCATATCATGGTGAATTACATTTTAAGGAAGAACGACAACTAATACTTCATTTTCATTTATCTCAGAGACTCTGCTAGGTGCCCCTGTAGTTTTTACATTCATGCATTTATTTATTTGCTTCGGTTTATAGTTCATTAAAAGTCAGAAATGCATTTTTGAATCCAGATTTAAGGGAACTTTAGACTTTCGGTATGCATGTAGATGTAGAACTTTTCATGTTTCAGTGGATGATGATGAAATAGAAGATTTTTTTAGGATCTTTGAATGTCGTGACTTCCTCTTTTTATGAAATAAATTATAGCCAACAAGAGTTTCCTCATTTCATGTAGTTTGTGCTGCTGAGCTGACCTTCTATGGAATAGCTGGCATCCTCGAGAGCGATGGAGGAATTACATGTCCATGAATATGATGAACCTGATGACTCGAGCCCTTCCACCAATCGGACAGGTGAGAATGTGAACAGATGTGTGTTGTTTATTGTATTGATGACTGTGTTCACTGGTCTTCTCTGTGTTCAGGTCCCAGGAGCTCAAAGTTGAAGTGCAGATCTCATGGAGCTGTTTTTCTGTCTCTGGGGCTGCTGAGTGTTTTCCTGCTGGCTCGACTCATCAGCTTCTTTGTCTACTGTGAGTCTGATCTTCATTAAAGTCTTAACTTGAGATTTTCAGCAGCGTTAATCTGCTCTGAAAGATGTTTTACCTAAATGTCTATCTGCCATCCCGGCTCCTCTGTGACGCTTTTCTTTTTATTGACTTTTCATCTTTTGCTTTTTGTCCTTGAAGAACTTTTTAAATATGTTTTTAGAAGCACCACAGAATAGAATGAAACACTGACCTTGTGAAGCACTTCTTTTGTTTATATATTAATTATGAATATGAATTTCTCCATCCTACAGCATCATGTAGATCAACAGCATCGCCTTTCACCAACTTTTAAATTGACACTATACCATGTTTGAGTTCAGGTTGCTGCTTGTCATTTCAACATTTACTCAGTATTATTATGTTTGCTGGGAAAAGATGATGGGATTTTATTGTAAATATACAATAACAGTGTTTGGATTTGTCATATCTTTATCTTACAAGAAAATGATTTCCTGCATTTCATATTTTCTAAAACTGTATTTTATAAATATGCAAATGAGGCATTATCTAATAACTTTTGGTGAATTTAGGAGAAATCTACAGATTCAAATAGAAAGTAAAATAAATAAACCTGAGTGTGTTTTGGATGTTGTCTCTCCACGAGTCTAAAAAGAAGCAAAGTCGCTTTTGCTCGTTGCGTTGCCTTAAATGATCACCAGTATGAATACATGAATACACCAGTATGAATACATGAGGTTTTATGATCTTGATTTATTCCAGACCATAACTCAGTGGGTGGATCAGCTGCAAATCTGTCCCCTATCAAAGCCAACCTGACTGAGCGTCTCCGGGCCAGTGAAGACGAGCTGTCCTCTGTGTCTGAAGAGAGAGACCTGCTGAACGCCAGCCTCACTCATCTGACCAAAGAGAAGGACAGACGTCAGCGTTTGTCCACTAATCTGACCAAAGAGATGGACAGACTTCAGCGTTTGTCCACTCATCTGACTGAAGAGAGGGACAGACGTCAGCATTTGTGCAAACAGAGTGAGTGTTTGTCTCTGTTTTTTTATACATTGCCTACTTTTTGTTCTGATGTGATGAAGAAATAAATCTGTAAGTAATCAGTCATTTGATCCAATAAGTAATTGGTCTGATAGTCGAGTGTGAGGAGTCACTACAGACCCTTCAAATGAGGCCGAGGGAGGAAAGTTTCAAGTGATTTATTGTTATGTGCACAACAACTACAGAGAAGCAATTGTTTGCAATGAAAACCTTAAATCTCAGTCTCCCTACAACAATTAATTAAATATGTATTTTTTAAAATCGCACAAGTACAAATGTGTGTAAGAGACATAAAACAGTTCAGAAGTTCCAATACAAGGATAAAATATAACATATAAAATGAAATAATGTATTTGTGGAAGATAATAATTGCAAGATGCATAAACTTGTATGTAAACAGGTATTTAGTTCTTTTCTCTGTGTAATGAGAATCTTATATACAGAGATGTAGAACAGTAAGTTAAAATAAAGTGATGTGTGTCGTAGTGATGCGCTCCACAGATCAACAGTTCAGTGGTCTCAGCAGGAAGTCAACAAAAACACACAACTTCTTCATTTTAAGGACGTGGGTCTTGTCTGATCTTTAATGGTTTATGTTTGCATCATTTTTACAGAGAAAACGTGTCCTGAAGGATGGAGGATGTTCAGTTGTTCCTGTTATCTTCTCTCTACACGGACTGATTCCTGGGAGGAGGGCAGAAAGGACTGCAGAGACAAAGGAGCAGATCTGGTGATCATAGACTCGCCTGAAGAACAGGTAGTGTGTAGTAGTATATATTTATATTTAGTTTTTCCAGGTGACAACCTCTGGGTTTGACAAGTGAAGTCAAAGCTTCATGTGTAGTCTGTGTAGTTTTATGTGTTGTCTAGTGTAGTATTTCTACTTTTATTTGAGTAACTGACCACGCCTGCTCCTTTTTCACCACGCTGCACTTTAATGTTTTTATTGTTCATATACTTTTTATTCTGGAATATATTTTTTGTTTATATTTCATGGGTATTCATGCCCTCCCGTCTTTTCTTCTTCTTTTTTACTCTGCTTGTATTCTGTATATTAGTCGATACAGATGTGGACACAACATTATGATGTATTATTTACTGTATATCATAATGATTAGATTAAAATAACATGGCATCTCTTTGAGCTAGTACGATTTATAAGTGAATTCTTATCAGAGTGTTTGGATGGACCACTGTTAACTACATTAATAATATGTTTGAAAATTAAATTTAAAAAAAAATAATACAAAATTCAAATACAGACTTTCTGTCTTTTTTATTTTGAACAGAAATTCCTCTTAAGCATTATCACACATAACTCTTGGATTGGTTTGAGTGACAGAGACAACGAGGGAACCTGGAAATGGGTTGATGGAACTCCACTGACTGAAGGGTAAGACACACAACAATGTTCATACAACTATTGCTGCGCCTACTATTATTATTATTATTTTTAGTAAAACTCTCAATAATTATTACCAAAATCAGAATTAACTGAAACATTTTGCAAGTGTTGCTGCACTGCACAGAGAATTAAAGTCAATTGGTCTGAGGATCAAAAATCATCTTAAAAAACGTAAAAGCTGCAATATTAAATGTTTTGAATAATCACCTCCTAGGTACTGGGGCCTTGATGAACCTAATAACGGTGGAGGAGATCCAGAGTCTGGTGAAGAGGACTGTGCTGAAATTGTAGTTTACAAGGTCGTAAAAAGATACTGGAATGATCTGCTTTGTGATAACTCTTGGCATTGGATCTGTGAAGATCTGGCTTAATATTTCAAGGTTCAAGGGTTCAAGGTTCATTTATTGTCATTATTAATCACAGGGATGCACAATGAAATGAAGTTGTAGCACATTTATAACACAACAAACACAACAAAACAGAAACAGAAGTACATTCCTGTACTTCATTTATTGAATTTGCTTCATAAGGAATGTAAACAGCAGCAACAAAAACAATTCTCTGGTCAGATAATATGGCCGACATCTTCACATTAAACATTCAACATGAGGAGAAAACATTGTCCATCAGCTGTGACTGTGTTTGAGCACCAAGCATCAAGATGTGAACACAGAGTCCACCTCCTCTGGTCCCTCCAGAGTCCTGCTCTCTGTCCTGCTGTCCACCCGTCAAGTATTACATCTGTCAACATGTTATTATGTGTGATATAAAGAGAGCATGTAAAGAATTAAAGCTTGTAATGGTAAAAGATATTCTTATGTGCGTATAACATTTAAACGTACAATGTAATCAGCTAGGCCCGTATAACAGAGTAAAGGAATGTTCGTGTGCTTAACATGAACTCACCATGTCCTTTGTAAGAAACATGACTCATCAGAAACATAACAGTTTGCAGAAGGTAAAAACGGAACCAGCGCCTTGTAGAAACAACACCTCAGTAAAACAAGAAATAACATCTTTGAGATGGAAGGTACCTCGATGCAGCGAAACGCGCTGGACATGGTCTCTAAGTGTATAAATACTCTGTACGTGAAACTGTTCTTTGAAGTCACTTCCACAGACTCTGCAATACGTATCTGTGAAACTGTTCTCCGCTTGCGCAAGCTAATAAATTGACTCTTACTACTTTGAGTATTCATCAGTATCTGTTTATTTACCAACTCTTATCCCGCATCTGCATAGAAATATTCCACAACAAGCTGCATATTATACTGAATAGATACTATAATGAAGCTTGACCCTGAAATGTACTTATTAGGGTAATAAAGTTGACTTAAACTGTTTTCTTCCACATTTAGAGGACTAGTCATTATTCTCACATTCACCAATGCACCATACTAGAATGAACATCTCCTCAAAGTCCCCTAAACCTACTATATTACAGTCCACTTAACAAATAACATGTATACAGCATATTTATTTCTATGTAATTTAAAATGACTTCAGTACTTGACCATTTAAGGAATTCCTCTCTGTCACGACCTGGCTCTGACAGCCATGACCTAATCAGGGAGACGCAGGCAGTTGACCAGAAAGCAAAGAGTTTATTAGACACAATACGTCTAGATCGTAATGGTGGTGGCGAACGAGCCGTCCTCGTTGCTCCACGGGGTGATAGGAGAGAGCCCATGTTCTGGAGCACCGGGCCCAGGTGTCTCCAGTTTGCAATCACCAGGAACCTGCCATTAAAGGGACACACACACACACACACACAAACAAGTACCATGGCAGGGAACCGTCACACTCTCAAACTGTTCCTGTTTGTGAGAGAAGATTGCCATCAAGTAGGCTGTGTTTATCACTTGTTACTTCCTCTAAAGTTAAACTTCAGAGAAAACTATTGAGACCAACAAGACTGGGTTTAGTCGTTTACATGCCTCGTAGTTTGTGCTGCAGATTTGACCCTTCATAAAATAATTTTCATCACTGGAGGAAATCTATAGAAAAGTTCAACAGGACAATCCTGTTGAATCAAGACAGTTAATAAACAGACAGACAGTGTGTTTATTGGTATCTGTCATTATTACGGTTACTGATTTCTGTGATGGTGTATTATGGTCATAGCAGGTAAAAAATATTAATTACGGAGCATGGGGAGAGGGTAATACTCTAAAAAATATGAACTTTAAAGATTAACGTAAAAAGAGAACGTGTTTGTTCTCAGAGATAAAGTTCATTCGTTGTGCTGCTGCCCAGCTGAAAGAGAGGTGGTGATTACCCTGGAGGAGCTGGTGTGGGGAAAAAGGAGAGAACATTTGGAAAGAGAGAAACGACAGGAGCGGACGAAAAGAGAAAGAGTTACATTAAAGACAATGAACCAGAAGTAAACTGAAGATACTTATGTTTGTTTTTTGTGGCGGCTTTCTGCTGGAATTAAGTTTCCCTTTTGCTAAAATAATCTGAATCCAGTATTTTCAGTTAGAAACCACCGCTTGTCTTGATTTGTGCACCCACGCCTCACTAGCCGATCCCGACCTCTCAAGACATCACAATATATATATATTAATGTTATTATTAATGTGCATGATACATTCTACAGCTGTCGATGTTTAAGGTTGTGCTTAGAAATGTGTGACAAACATTCAAACTAGAGTAGAAGTATAAAGTTGCATGAAATGGGAATAATCTAGTAAAGTACCTTGAATTTGTATATAAGTACAAGACTTCAGTAAATGCACTCGCTCACGCAGCGGTGGATGTTTAATCTCATTGTTTCATGTTTTTCTTTGGGCCCATTCTGGAATTAGCTGCAAACAACTTGTTTCAACCATCAGAAAGAAAAAAACAGATAAATACTGAGAGGATTTAGTTCTCACACATGTTGTTTGAAGATAAAAGGCCTGCTTTACCACTTCTCTTTTCTTTCTGAGACATTGTTAAAATACAATGAAGTGAAGAACACCTTCCTGAAAATGATTCTGAAATGGTGTCAACTTTTGTGTGTTTATGATCATCAGCGGACAGCTTCCACATTTCAGGGAAGAAAAAGACAGACTTTATATTTTTTAGGTAGTTTACTTAATCAGGTTTCATTTATTAAAGCTTGACTTTACAGGTAAAGCAACTCAAAAACTGTTTTTAAGTTGTTCTTTCTGCTCTGTATGTGTGTAATCTTAGAAATAAAACCTTTTAAAGTCTTCCTCAAGTGTTCTGTTCTGTGTATATCTATCTATATAGATCTATATAGATAGATATAAAATATATATATATTATATATATATAATATCGATCTATACAGATCTATATATAATATAGATCGATAGATTTATTACAATGTTGCAATGCTACATAACTCTATTCACACATTTCTATATTCTGTTTTTTGTAGATTTATGTAAATGTTTTGTTTTTATTTCATACTTTCTTTGAAATTAATTAAATTAAGTAGAATAGAAGCATAGCAGACACATATAGATATGATAATATTGTGGCAGAGGATTGTCACAGAAACTCTTTTTACCACAATTGAAACTTGTGACTTCCTCAAAAGTGAAGACATTTAGAAGTTGAAACCAGCAACACGTTCATCATTTAACAGCTGAACGTCTTCATGAGCGATGGAGGAAATCTACGCCAACGTTGAATATGACAAGTCTGAAGTTTCCTCAAGACCTTCAAGAACTCACACAGGTGAGAATGATCAGTGTGTGCTTCATCCTCTGATCACTGTTTGTGTCCTTTACTGTATTTACTGTGTTCAGGTCCCAGGAGCTCAGAGAGCAGATCTCATGGAGCTGTTGTTCTGTCTCTGGGGCTGCTGAGTGTTTTCCTGCTGGCTGGACTCATCGGCCTCGGTGTCCACTGTGAGTCTGATCTTCATCCAAGTTTGATCTGCTCTGAAAGATGCTTTACCTAAATGTCTATCTGCCATCCTCGCTCCTCTGTGACGCTTTTCTTTTCTTTTGTCATTTTCTTACTGTTGCTTGTTTTCCTTGAAGCACTTTAAGATTCAACTGAAATTAAACACTTACTTCTTGGGGTAATAGTTTTGTAGATATATTTGTAATGAATATGAATTTCTCCATCTCACAGCATCATGTAGATGAACTCCTCTGGTCGATGAAGAGCATCGCCTTTCGCCAACTTTTAAATTGACACTAAACCATGTTTGAGTTCAGGTTGCTGCTTGTCATTTCAACATTTGCTCAGTATCTTTATATTAGCTGGAAAAAATGACGCAAAGTAGCTCAAATGTTTTGCCCGTCGCGTCGCCTTAAATGATCACCAGTATGAATACATGAATA
This sequence comes from Pholis gunnellus, assembly GCF_910591455.1. Classification (NCBI taxonomy): domain Eukaryota; kingdom Metazoa; phylum Chordata; class Actinopteri; order Perciformes; family Pholidae; genus Pholis; species Pholis gunnellus. The sequence goes on from NC_136539.1 coordinate 22,350,583, forward strand.
CCCCAGTATGAATACATGAGGTGTTATGATCTTGATTTATTCCAGACCATAACTCAGTGGGTGGATCAGCTGCAGATCTGTCCACTATCAAAGCCAACCTGACTGAGCGTCTCCGGGCCAGTGAAGACGAGCTGTCCTCTGTGTCTGAAGAGAGAGACCTGCTGAACGCCAGCCTCACTAATCTGACCAAAGAGATGGACAGACTTCAGCGTTGGTGCAAACAGAGTGAGTGCTTGTCTGTGTGGGTTCTTCTGAGTCATGTACCTTTAATATATGACGCTGTTATATCAGCTCTGTGAACTATATTTACAGTCTGTTTAGTTAAACATGAATGTATTTATGTACAATTCACCTTTTCCAAGTGTTGGTAGCATTTTATAGCTAAAAGCCAGAGATTTAGTTTTAAATGTGGCTTCTGTCTCTTCACTTCAACTGTTCCCTAAAAAGTCCTAATTTTGAAAGACTTTCTCGTCCTTTAATGATTCTGATCAACTTAAGAACAAGTTGTACATGTGATTAACATCCAGTACAATATTAAAGTCATAGAAAGGGTTAGGACCATACAAGTGTTTACTTCTGCCTCCTCCTTATTCCATATATAATATTGATATGTTTATATTGTTATCAACATGAATATTTTAGTTTTTCTTATTTGTTACATGTACATATACATTTTTACTTTTTAGGCAGAGGAAGGAAGATTTCAAGTGATTTATTTTCATATGCACAACTACAGAGAAGCAATTGTTTGCAATGAAAACCTTAAATCTCAGTCTCCCTACAACAATTAATTAAATATGTATTTTTTTAAATCACACAAGTACAAATGTGTGTATGAGACATAAAACAGTTCAGAAGTTCCAATATAAGGATAAAATGTAACATGTATAAAATTAAATAATGTATTTGTGGAAGATAATAATTGCAAGATGCATAAACTTTTATGTAAACAGGTATTTAGTTCATTTCTCTGTGTAATGAGAAGTAATGAATCTTATATTCAGAGATGTAGAACAGTAAGTTAAAATAAAGTGATGTGTGTCGTAGTGATGCGCTCCACAGATCAACAGTTCAGTGGTCTCAGCAGGAAGTCAACAAAAACACACAACTTCTTCATTTTAAGGACGTGGGTCTTGTCTGATCTTTATTGGTTTATGTTTGCATCATTTTTACAGAGAAAACGTGTCCTGAAGGATGGAGGATGTTCAGTTGTTCCTGTTATCTTGTCTCTACACGGACTGATTCCTGGGGAAAGGGCAGAAAGGACTGCAGAGACAAAGGAGCAGATCTGGTGATCATAGACTCGCTTGAAGAACAGGTAGTGTGTAGTAGTATATATTTATATTTAGTTTTTCCAGGTGACAACCTCTGGGTTTGACAAGTGAAGTCAAAGCTTCATGTGTTAAAGCTGCATTCTCTCTAATGTCCACCAGGGGGCGACTCCTCTGGTTGTATAGAAGTCTATGAGAAAATGACTCTACTTCTCTCTTGATTTATTACCTCAGTAAACATTGTAAACATGAGTTTATGGTCTCAATCTCTAGTTTCAAGTCTTCTTCAATACAGCATGATGTTCATTTAGTACATGATGGTCCATTTAGAGTCAAACAGACCATAAAGCAGGGGATGCTTTAGGGCGGGGCTACACAGTGATTGACAGTCAGTGTATTCATCTTAACACTTTCACAGTTTGCTTAAATACTTAAATACAATTCTGAATGGAGTACTTTTACTGAGTAGTGTAGTATTTCTACTTTTATTTGAGTAAAGATATGAGTACGTCTTCCACCACTGACCACGCCTGCTCCTTTTTCACCACGCTGCACTTTAATCTTTTTATTGTTCATATACTTTTTATTCTGGAATATATTTTTGGTTTTTATTTCATGGGTATTCATGCCCTCCTGTCTTTTCTTCTTTTTTACTCTGCTTGTATTCTGTATATTAGTCTATACAGATGTGGACACAACATTATGATGTATTATTTACTGTATATCATAATTATTAGATTAAAATATGGATCACTCTAAACTGCATTAAAAATTAAATAAATTGTTTTAATAAATACATTTAAATACAGACTTTCTGTCCTTTTTATCTTGAACAGAAATTCCTCTTAAGCATCGTCACACATCGTTATTGGATTGGTTTGAGTGACAGAGACGACGAGGGAACCTGGAAATGGGTTGATGGAACTCCACTGACTGAAGGGTAAGACACACAACAATGTTCATACAACTATTGCTGCACCTACTATTATTATTATTATTTTTAGTAAAACTCTCAATAATTATTATCAAAATCAGACTTAACTGAAACATTTTTTTTGTAAGTGTTGCTGCACTGCACAGAGAATTCAACTCATTTGGTCAGAAGATAAAAAATCCTTGTTTTTATTTTACTAGAAAAACTTAAAAGCTGCAATATTACATGTTTTAAATAATCACCTCCTAGGTACTGGGACCTTAAAGAACCTAATAACAATGGAGGAGATCCATCGTTGGGTGAAGAGGACTGTGCTGAAATGTTAGTTGACAGGAACGCAGAAAGAAACTGGAATGATCATGGGTGTGATTACCCTTGGCATTGGATCTGTGAAAATCTGGCTTAATATTTCAAGGTTCAAGGGTTCAAGGATCATTTATTGTCATTATTAAACACAGGGATGTACAATGAAATGAAGTTGTAGCACATTTATAACAACAAACACAACAAAACAGAAACAGAAGTACATTCCTGTAGTGCATTTATTGAATTTGCTTCATAAGGAATGTAAACAGCAGCAACAAAAACAATTCTCTGGTCAGATAATATGGCCGACATCTTCACATTAAACATTCAACATGAGGAGAAAACATTGTCCATCAGCTGTGACTGTGTTTGAGCACCAAGCATCATGATGTGAACACAGAGTCCACCTCCTCTGGTCCCTCCAGAGTCCTGCTCTCTGTCCTGCTGTCCACCCGTCAAGTATTACATCTGTCAACATGTTATTATGATTATGCAAAAGGCTTTAAATGGTGTATGTGTGATATAAAGAGAGCATGTAAAGGGTTGGAGGTCAGGTATCAAGTTCTCAGTGTGATTGTTTTGTGTAAATCAACAGCTTTGTATCAGGAAAATGAACCACAGGAAGCTGTGATCTGTATCTGTATACATGTGCTGATGACTGCCGTGTGCAAAGAATTAAAGCTGCATATTATACTGAATAGATACTATAATGAAGCTTGACCCTGAAATGTACTTATTAGGGTAATAAAGTTGACTTAAACTCTTTTCTTCTACATTTAGAGGACTAGTCGTTTATTCTCACATTCACCAATGCACCATACTAGAAGGAACATCTCCTCAAAGCTCTTCGGTGTGTCTGTGTGCATTGTGTCCATAAACCATAAATAAATAATATGCAGCAGACTTTTCTTTTAAGCAGTCGATCATGTTCATCTAAATGTGCAAAAGCCAGAATGGTGATTCATATTTGATTCATTGTGCAGCCCGAATTCACACTGCACTGAAAAAGCTGCCACACTAACACAGACAGTACACACATACACACAGGAAGCAGTGCCTTGAATCATTACTACATTCAAAGTAATGTAGTAAATACATGATAGTGGAGAATGTAATGACTGACCTGCTGCGTGTATCAGTGTCGTACGATTAGTAACAGTTTCTCAGAGTGACCTCGTCTCTTGACTGCAGTGAGCTTGTGTGTTTTAAAGGTGCTGCACCAATGAACTGGCCTTGCTTCACATTTATAACTACCTTCTGATTGCTTTATTGTAGGATACAAAATGATGTAAATAAAGAATATACACTAACAAAGATCAAACGCAGAATAGAAATACAGTTTACACATCATGTTGAATTCACACAATCTCTCTCCATCGTTTCCGTGTTGCAGCGTTTAGCGCTGGCTAGACGATGAGAACACTGATGAGCTGATGTCTGTCAGATAAAGAGTGCTGGAGGAAGTATTCACACCCTTCACTGAAGTAAAAGTACTAATATCACACTTTCTTTAAAAATACTCCTCAACAAGGAAACGTCCTGTATTCACTGAAGTAAAAGCATTTAATGTCTTTAGTATTATCAGCTAAATGTGCTCATTATTCATTGTGCAGTAAAATGTACCTGTCAGTGTTTTACTAATATATATATATTAATGTTATTATTAATGTGCATGATACATTTTACAGCTGTCGATGTTTAAGGTTGTGCTCAGAAATGTGTCACAAACATTCAAAATAGAGTAGAAGTATAAAGTTGCATAAAATGGGAATAATCTAGTAAAGTACCTTGAATTTCTTTACCACTTATTGTCTCTTTAACACTTCTCTTTTCTTCCTGAGAAGTTCTTCCCCCTAAAAATACAATGAAGTGAAGAACACCTTCCTGTAATTGATTCTGAAATGATGTCAACACTTTATCAGGTTTCATCGTTTCATTTATTAAAGCTTGACTTTACAGGTAAAGCAACGTAAAAACACAGTTGTTCTGCTGTGTGTGTGTGTGTGTGTGTGTGTGTGTGTGTGTGTGTGTGTGTGTGTGTGTGTGTGTGTGTGTGTGTGTGTGTGTGTGTGTGTGTGTGTGTGTAATCATGAACATTATTAAAATCTTATAAATGTTCCTTGAGTCTCTTAAGATCTCTTCTTGTGTTTATGTCTGTTAAGTCACTTTCTATCTCAGAAAGACTGTTTGGATCTCTGGAATGTGAATACACACCTGCAGTTACCACTTATGGCCACAAGTGCCGCTAAAGAGAAAAAAACACATCTTCGAAATTGTAACTGAGAGATTTTCGGTTAAATATTTGTCTCTTAATGTTCAGCAATAGAGCAAGTTAGCATTTCACAAAATGTATAACGGAGACTCTGCTAGGTGTCCCTGTAGTTTTATCAGTGGCGGGCCGTGCATCTAATACCTTCACTGCTGTCCTGCAGCTGAAACACAGCTACGGTTATTATTTGTTTCGTGTAAAAATGAAGCTCAACACCTATAAATACACTAACTGCAGATAATACACAGAGAGTGCGTCTCCTCTCTGCTCTGACTGCAGTTGGGACTGCTGAGTGGCCGCCTGTGAGTAACTTGGGGCGGCTCACGGCAGCACCCGGTACTCGTTCACGACAGTGCAGAACGTGCGTGCTTTCACGTCAGAGTCAAAACACCAGAAAAGTCTCTAACAACACCAGAAAAAATCGTTGAGGGTTTGGAAAGTTGCCAGATTTAGCAAGAAAGTCGCCAAGTTGCCGACACTGGCACCGACTGAATATGTCCGCAGCGCAACATTGGACGTAACAATAGTTCCTATCACATATAAAACCAAATAAAAATCCATCTTCATAAAAACAAGTTGTACAAATAATAATATATAAACAAGCATATTAAAGCTATTAAATTACCAAATGCTGTTCACTTAAAGACAAACTCCATCCTCCTTTCTTTGTTGACAAAGAGTTTCATCCCACGGTTAAATCCCAGCTCACAAATCCGTTTCTCCTCCTTCAGCCATTGAGTGTTAAAAACACAAATCTAGGTAAAAAAAATAATAATCTACACCAAGCAAAATGCAAAAAATGTCATCATTTCTTCCATATCTTTCAATTTGAACTCTTACTACTCCGACTAAGCCTCTGCTTAAGTTTCGTTTTCCAATAGGCTCGCCCACTGACCAATCGCAGCACACGCTGCACCTCACTGCAGAGCTGCTCCTGCAAACTGAGCTGCACGTAATGCTGACGTAGTTGTAGGCCAGCTAGCAGGCTCTGACACGTCAAAGAATACGCCCAACATGTCAAACTAAAGATCTGATTGGTTGAAGACTATGACAATCAACAATATCGTCCCCATTCCCTTAAACTGCACATGGATTCACTGGGTGAGTCTGCAGGCCTGGGGCCTCTCTTCTTACCTAGAGACACAGTGGTGAAATCTGATTGGATAAAAGCTCTACTTCAAACAAGCTGCACTGGAAGCAGAGCAACTGAGGAACACAGTAGCTGTGCAATGAGAAAATAAGATAATGGAAAAATATTTTTATAAATTATAATACATGTAGTGTATTGAAGAAAAAATATTAAATTATAAAATAGCTATAACTTTGTGATTCTGTTTAGGCCAGCAGAGAAGGCCACTGAGTTTTATCATTCATGCATTTATTTATTCGCTTCGGCTTAGAGGTCATTAAGAGTCAGAAATGCATTTTAAAATCAAGATTAGAGGAGATTTTCAGGATGCATGTGTTCATGTGACTGCCGTTAAGCGGATGTTGAACTTTAAAAAACAGTTTCAGCAGTGAATGATGAAGAAAAACATACATTTTTTTCAAGTCGTGACTTCCTCTTTTTCTGGAATAAAAGGCAATAGATTCCTCATTTCATGTAGTTTGTGCTGCAGAGCTGACCTTCTATGAAATAGCTGGCATCCTCGAGAGCGATGGAGGAATTCCATGTCCATGAACATGACAAACCTGTCGACTCGAGCCCTTCCACCAATCGGACAGGTGAGAATGTGAACAGATGTGTGTTGTTTATTGTATTGATGACTGTGTTCACTGGTCTTCTCTGTGTTCAGGTCCCAGGAGCTCAGAGAGCAGATCTCATGGAGCTGTTGTTCTGTCTCTGGGGCTGCTGAGTGTTTTCCTGCTGGCTGGACTCATCGGCCTCGGTGTCCACTGTGAGTCTGATCTTCATCCAAGATGATTTTTTTATTGACTTTTCATCTGTTGCTTGTTTTCCTTGAAGCACTTTTTAAATATGTTTTTAACAGCACCACAGAATAGAATTAAACACTGACCTTGTGAAGCACTTCTTTTGTATATATATTAGTTATGAATATGAATGTTTCCACCCTAGAGCATCATGTAGTGATGAAAGCACTACATGATGCAAATCATGTAGTCAAATAAACACCTGAGTGTGTTTTCGATGTTTTCTCTCCACGAGTCTAAAAAGAAGCAAAGTAGCTCAAAGTTGTTGCCCGTCGTGTCGCCTCAAATGATCACCAGTATGAATACATGAGGTCTTATTATCTTGATCTATTCCAGACCAAAACTCAGTGGGTGGATCAGCTGCAGATCTGACCACTATCAAAGCCAACCTGACTGAGCGTCTCCGGGCCAGTGAAGACGAGCTGTCCTCTGTGTCTGAAGAGAGAGACCTGCTGAACGCCAGCCTCACTCATCTGACCAAAGAGAAGGACAGACTTCAGCGTTTGTCCACTAATCTGACCAAAGAGATGGACAGACGTCAGCGTTTGTCCACTAATCTGACCAAAGAGAGGGACAGACTTCAGCGTTTGTCCACTAATCTGACCAAAGAGAGGGACAGACTTCAGCATTTGTCCACTAATTTGACCAAAGAGATGGACAGACTTCAGCGTTTGTCCACTAATCTGACCGAAGAGAGGGACAGACTTCAGCGTTTGTCCACTAATTTGACCAAAGAGATGGACAGACGTCAGCGTTTGTCCACTAATCTGACTGAAGAGATGGACAGACTTCAGCGTTTGTCCACTAATTTGACCAAAGAGATGGACAGACGTCAGCGTTTGTCCACTAATCTGACCGAAGAGAGGGACAGACTTCAGCGTTTGTCCACTAATCTGACCAAAGAGATGGACAGACTTCAGCGTTGGTGCAAACAGAGTGAGTGCTTGTCTGTGTGGGTTCTTCTGAGTCATGTACCTTTAATATAAGACGCTGTTATATCAGCTCTGTGAACTATATTTACAGTCTGTTTAGTTAAACATGAATGTATTTATGTACAATTCACCTTTTCCAAGTGTTGGTAGCATTTTTTAGCTAAAAGCCAGAGATTTAGTTTTAAATGTGGCTTCTGTCTCTTCACTTCAACTGTTCCCTAAAAAGTCCTAATTTTGAAAGACTTTCTCGTCCTTTAATGATTCTGATCAACTTAAGAACAAGTTGTACATGTGATTAACATTCAGTACAATATTAAAGTCATAGAAAGGGTTAGGACCATACAAGTGTTTACTTCTGCCTCCTCCTTATTCCATATATAATATTGATATGTTTATATTGTTATCAACATGAATATTTTAGTTTTTCTTATTTGTTACATGTACATATACATTTTTACTTTTTAGGCGGAGGGAGGAAAGTTTCAAGTGATTTATTGTTATGTGCACAACAACTACAGAGAAGCAAATGGTTGCAATGAAAACCTTAAATCTCAGTCTCCCTACAACAATTAATTAAATATGTATTTTTTTAAATCGCACAAGTACAAATGTGTGTAAGAGACATAAAACAGTTCAGAAGTTCCAATATAAGGATAAAATATAACATATATAAAATGAAATAATGTATTTTTGGAAGATAATAATTGCAAGATGCATAAACTTTTATGTAAACAGGTATTTAGTTCATTTCTCTGTGTTATGAGAAGTAATGAATCTTCTATACAGAGATGTAGAACAGTAAGTTAAAATAAAGTGATGTGTGTCGTAGTGATGCGCTCCACAGATCAACAGTTCAGTGGTCTCAGCAGGAAGTCAACAAAAACACACAACTTCTTCATTTTAAGGGCGTGGGTCTTGTCTGACCTTTATTGCTTTATGTTTGCATCATTTTTACAGAGAAAACGTGTCCTGAAGGATGGAGGATGTTCAAAAGTTACTGTTATCTTGTCTCTACACGGTCTGATTCCTGGGAAAAGGGCAGAAAGGACTGCAGAGACAAAGGAGCAGATCTGGTGATCATAGACTCGCTTGAAGAACAGGTAGTGTGAAAATCTATATATATTTATATTTAGTTTTTTACAGGTGACAACCTCTGGCTTTGACAAGTGAAGTCAAAGCTTCATGTGTTAAAGCTGCATTCTCTCTAATGTCCACCAGGGGGCGACTCCTCTGGTTGTATAGAACTCTATGAGAAAATGACTCTACTTCTCTCTTGATTTATTACCTCAGTAAACATTGTAAACATGAGTTTATGAGACAAACTTCAATGTTTCCATTTTATACTACTTTATTGATATACTCTTACATACATTTTTGGGGCAAATATTGTACTTACAAATAAAAACTGCATTTACTTCTAAGCTTTAGCTACTTTGAGATTTCGATTATTTAAACACATTTGTATCAACAAATAAACTATCATGTAATATAATAATAATAACAATAATAGTATAGACTGTTTTATGTTTAAATGGGCCATTCTACACAATGAGAACTTTTACTTTTGTTTTAAGTATATTTTGATACTTAAGTACTTTTACTTAAGTTAATACAATTCTGAATGGAGTACTTTTACTGAGTAGTGTAGTATTTCTACTTTTATTTGAGTAAAGACATGAGTACGTCTTCCACCACTGACCACACCTGCTCCTTTTTCACCACGCTGCACTTTAATGTTTTTATTGTTCATATACTTTTTATTCTTGAATATATTTTTGGTTTTTATTTCATGGGTTTTCATGCCCTCCCGTCTTTTCTTCTTCTTTTTTACTCTGCTTGTATTCTGTATATTAGTCTATACAGATGTGGACACATTATGATGTATTATTTACTGTATATCATAATGATTAGATTAAAAGATGGATCACTCTAAACTGCATTAAAAATTAAATAAATTGTTTTAATAAATACATTTAAAAACAGACTTTCTGTCCTTTTTATCTTGAACAGAAATTCCTCTCAAGCATCGTCGATACACGTCGCTATTGGATTGGTTTGAGTGACAGAGACGACGAGGGAACCTGGAAATGGGTTGATGGAACTCCACTGACTGAAGGGTAAGACACACAACAATGTTCATACAACTATTGCTGCGCCTACTATTATTGTTATTATTATTATTATTTTTAGTAAAACTCTCAATAATTATTACCAAAATCAGACTTAATTGAAGCATTTTTTTGTAAGTGTTGCTGCACTGGACAGAGAATTAAAGTCATTTGGTCAGAAGATAAAAAATCCTCATTTTTATCTTACTGGAAAAAGTTAAAAGCTGCAATATTAAATGTTTTAAATAATCACCTCCTAGGTTCTGGGCCCTTAATGAACCTAATAACGGTGGAGGAGATCCACGGTGGGGTGAAGAGGACTGTGTTGAAATTGTAGGTGACAGCAACGCAGAAAGAAACTGGAATGATGTGCAGTGTGATATCTCTCGTTATTGGATCTGTGAAAATCTGGCTTAATATTTCAAGGTTCAAGGATCATTTATTGTCATTATTAAACACAGGGATGCACAATGAAATGAAGTTTTAGCACATTTATAACAACAAACACAACAAAACAGAAACAGCTGTACATTCCTGTACTTCATTTATTGAATTTGCTTGATAAGGAATGTAAACAGCAGCAACAAAAACAATTCTCTGGTCAGATAATATGGCCGACATCTTCACATTAAACAATCAACATGAGGAGAAAACATTGTTTATCAGCTGTGACTGTGTTTGAGCACCAAGCATCAAGATGTGAACACAGAGTCCACCTCCTCTGGTCCCTCCAGAGTCCTGCTCTCTGTCCTGCTGTCCACCCGTCAAGTATTACATCTGTCAACATGTTATTATGATTATGCAAAAGGCATTAAATGGTGTATGTGTGATATAAAGAGAGCATGTAAAGGGTTGGAGGTCAGGTATCAAGTTCTCAGTGTGATTGTTTTGTGTAAATCAACAGCTTTGTATCAGGAAAATGAACCACAGGAAGCTGTGATCTGTATCTGTATACATGTGCTGATGACTGTCGTGTGCAAAGAAATAAAGCTGCATATTATACTGAATAGATACTATAATGAAGCTTGACCCTGAAATGTATTTATTAGGGTAATAAAGTTGACTTAAACTCTTTTCTCCCACATTTAGAGGACTAGTCATTATTCTCACATTCACCAATGCACCATACTAGAATGAACATCTCCTCAAAGTCCCCTAAACCTACTATATTACAGTCCACTTAACAAATAAGATAAGATAATATAATATAAGATAAGATAATCCTTTATTAGTCCCGCAGTGGGGAAATGTACAGGATCACAGCATCAAAGTGGACAGTGCACACAAGGTACATGGTAAAAAAAAAAGAAGATCAGCAAGTATTATAAATAAGTAATAAACAATAAAGAATATCAACTAAATAAAAAAGTTAAAAAATCCACAATAACTAAATGTAACTAAAAATAAAAATATTATACATACAGACAGAGTATTTTTGTATTGCATTGTATTTGTATTGTGTAATTATTGTACAGATTTCTTTAGCTGGTTGTGCAGCCTGACAGCGGCATGAAGGAAGGACCTGCGGTGGCTGAAGGAGCTGCACAGAGCTGCCAGGGCGTCTCACATGGGATGGGAGGTGTTGCTCATCAGGGATGATAGTTTAGCCATCATCCTCCTGTCTCCCACCACCTCCACCGTATCCAGTGGACACCCCAGCACACTGCTGGCCTTCTTGATAAGTTTGTTCAGTCTCTTCCCATCGGCTGCCGAGATGCTGCCGCCCCAGCAGACCACTCCACAGAAGATGGCTGATGAAACCACGGAGTCAAAGAAGGTCCTCAGGAGAGCTCCCTGCACTCCAAAAGACCTGAGTCTCCTCAGCAGATAGAGTCTGCTCTGACCCTTTTTGTAGAGTGTGTGTGTGTGTGGTCAGTCCAGTCCAGTTTATTGTTCAAATGAACACCAAGGTACTTATAAGATCTCACGATCTCAATGTCCTTTCCCTGGATGTTCACTGGTACAGGAAGAGAGCGTTTACCCCGGCGGAAGTCCACCACCAGCTCCTTGGTTTTACCAGAGTTGATCTGGAGGCGGTTCCGCTGGCAGCATCCTATAAAGTCCTGGTTCAGTTCCCTGTATTCCCCGTCAGCACCGGCAGAAATGAGGCCGACGATTGCAGAGTCGTCAGAGAACCTTTGCAGGTGGCAGTTAGGAGAGTTGTGTGTGAAGTCCGAGGTGTAGATGGTGAAGAGGAATGGAGCTAGGACGGTTCCTTGTGGGGCCCCCCGTGCTGCAGGACACCAGGTCAGACTCACACTCCCGTATCCGCACATACTGTGGACGGTTGGTGAGGTAGTCCAGGATCCATGCAGTGAGGTGGTGGTCCACCCCGGTCTGCTCCAGCTTGTCCCTCAGAAGCAAAGGCTGGATGGTGTTGAAGGCAATGGAGAAATCAAAAAACATGACTCTCACAGTGCTTCCAGCCTTTTCCAGGTGAGAAAGGCATCTTTGTAGCAGGTAGATGACAGCGGAGTGGAGGAGGGGGGGGGGGGGCAATCTACAGGGGGTGCAGACAATGGAGGTTGCAGCAGCAGGGAGGACTGGATGGGGGGAGGGGTGGATGACTGATTGAATCTATAAATGAATGAGTTCAGGTCATTCACCCACTTTTGGTCCCCCTTAGGCTATTGATTGGGCCCCTTGTAGCCAGACATCGCCTTGAAGCCCTTCCAGACCCCGCTGATGTTCTTCTGCTGCAGCTGGTCCTCCATCTTCGTCCTGTAGACCCTTTTCCCCTCCCTGATCTCCCTCCTCAGCTCCCTCTGCACAGTCTTCAGCTCCTCCTTGTTTCCTGATCTAAAGACCCTCTTCTTCTCCTTGAGGAGGGCCTTTATTTCAGGAGTGATCCAAGGTTTGCAGTTGGAAAAATACCGTACAGTCCTGGTGGGTACGGTGTTCTCCACACAGAAGTTCATGTAGTCAGTCACGCAGTGAGTGAGACTGTCAATGTCCTCCCCATGGGCGTCACTGAATACTTCCCACACAGTAGAGTCAAAAGAGTCCTTCAGAGCCTCCTCGGCTTCCTCGGACCATCTTTTTTCTGTGCGAGTCACAGCTGGCTGCCTTTGCACAAGAGGTTTGTACACAGGCAGGAGGTGCACCACGTTGTGATCGGATCTCCCCAGGGGAGGTAGAGGTGATGAAGAGTATGCCTCCTTGGTGTTGGCATAGAAGAGATCCAGTGTTTTATTGTCTCTGGTGTGGCATGTGACGTATTGGGTGAATGTGGGCAGAGTGGAGGATGGAGGGGCATGATTAAAGTCACCAGAGAGAAGGAGGAGGGCATTGGGGTGTTGTGTCAGCAGCCTGCTTGTCACAGAGTGGATGACGTCACAGGCTGCCTCAGCGTTAGTGGAGGGGGAACGTACGCAGCTATCGAGTTTGGCCTCATGCTAATGGCTAACAGCCCAATGTCCGTAGTACAGGTCTGTTCTTTAATAGTGATGTGCACAGGGTTACACTATCTATCATTAACAAACACTGCCAGACCTCCTCCCTTCCTCTTACCGCTCTCCGTTTTCCTGTCCGCCCGTGTGAGAGAAGATTGCCATCAAGTAGGCTGTGTTCATCACTTGTTACTTCCTCTCTAGTTAAACTTCAGAGAAAACTATTGAGACCAACAAGACTGGGTTTAGTCGTTTACATGTGTCGTAGTTCGTGCTGCAGATTTGACCCTTCATAAAATAATTTTCATCATTGGAGGAAATCTATGGCAAAGTTCAACAGGACAATCCTGTTGAATCAAGACAGTTAATAAACAGACAGACAGTGTGTTTATTGGTATCTGTCATTATTACGGTTACTGATTTCTGTGATGGTGTATTATGGTCATAGCAGGTAAAAAATATTAAATACGGAGCATGGGGAGAGGGTAATACTCTAAAAAATATGAACTTTAAAGATTAATGTAAAAAGAGAACGTGTTTGTTCTCAGAGATAAAGTTCATTCGTTGTGCTGCTGCCCAGCTGAAAGAGAGGTGGTGATTACCCTGGAGGAGCTGGTGTGGGGGAAAAGGAGAAAACGTTTGGAAAGAGAGAAACGTTAGGAGTTGACGAAAAGAGTTGTCACAGAAACTCCTTTTAGCACCTCTGTAACTTGTGACTTCCTCAAAAGTGAAGACATTTAGAAGTTGAAACCAGCAACACGTTCATCATTTAACAACTGAACGTCTTCATGAGCGATGGAGGAAATCTACGCCAACGTTGAATATGTCAAGTCTGAAGTTTCCTCAAGACCTTCAAGAACTCACACAGGTGAGATTGATCAGTGTGTGCTTCATCCTCTGATCACTGTTTGTGTACTTTACTGTATTTACTGTGTTCAGGTCCCAGGAGCTCAGAGAGCAGATCTCATGGAGCTGTTGTTCTGTCTCTGGGGCTGCTGAGTGTTTTCCTGCTGGCTGGACTCATCGGCCTCGGTGTCCACTGTGAGTCTGATCTTCATCCAAGTTTGATCTGCTCTGAGAGATGCTTTACCTAAATGTCTATCTGCCGTCCTGGCTCCTCTGTGACGCTTTTCTTTTCTTGACTTTTTGTCATTTTCTTACTGTTGCTTGTTTTCCTTGAAGCACTTTAAGATTCAACTGAAATTCAACACTTACTTCTTGGGGTAATGGTTTTGATATATTAGTTATGAATATGAATTCATCTCACAGCATCATGTAGATGAACGTCTCTGGTCGATGAAGAGCATCGTGTTCTGACAACTTTTAAATTGACAGTAAACCATGTTTGAGTTCAGGTTGCTGCTTGTCATTTCAACATTTGCTCAGTATCTTTATATTAGCTGGAACAAATGATGGGATGTTCTTGTAAATATACAACAACAGTGTTTGGATTTGTCTTTGTCTTTTAAGACAATTATTTCTTGCATTTCATATTTTTTGTAATGTATGTTTAAATATGCAAATGAGCCATTATCTCCACATTTTTGGTGAAATTAGGAGAAATCTACAGATTTAAAATGACAACGTAGTAAAATAAACACCTGAGTGTGTTTTTAAAGTTTTCTCTCAACGAGTCTAAAAAGAAACAAAGTAACTCAAATGTTTTGCCCGTCGCCTTAAAACAGCACCAGTATGAATACATGAATACACCAGTATGAATACATGAGGTTTTATTATCTTGATTTATTCCAGACCATAACTCAGTGGGCGGATCAGCTGCAGATCTGTCCACTATCAAAGCCAACCTGACTGAGCGTCTCCAGGCCAGTGAAGACGAGCTGTCCTCTGTGTCTGAAGAGAGAGACCTGCTGAACGCCAGCCTCACTCATCTGACCGAAGAGATGGACAGACTTCAGCGTTTGTCCACTAATCTGACGGAAGAGATGGACAGACTTCAACGGTTGTCAAGACAGAGTGAGTGCTTGTCTGTGGAAACTATTTTCTTTTTTTTTCTGAAATAATGTATTTGTGGAAGATAATAATTGCAAGATGCGTAAACTTTTATGTAAACAGGTATTTAGTTCATTTCTCTGTGTAATGAGAAGTAATAAATCTTATATACAGAGATGTAGAACAGTAAGTTAAAATAAAGTGATGTGTGTCGTAGTGATGCGCTCCACAGATCAACAGTTCAGCGGTCTCAGCAGGAAGTCATCAAAAACACACAACTTCTTCATTTTAAGGGCGTGGGTCTTGTCTGATCTTTAATGGTTTATGTTTGCATCATTTTTACAGAGAAAACGTGTCCTGCAGGATGGAGGATGTTCAATAGTTCCTGTTATCTTCTCTCTACACGGTCTGATTCCTGGGAAAAGGGCAGAAAGGACTGCAGAGACAAAGGAGCAGATCTGGTGATCATAGACTCGCTTGAAGAAGAGGTAGTGTGAATTCTATATATATTTCTATTTAGTTTTTCCAGGTGACAAACTCTGGGTTTGACAAGTTTGAATCCAATGTTTCATGTGTTAAAGCTGCATTCTCTCTAATGTCCACCAGGGGGCGACTCCTCTGGTTGTATAGAAGTCTATGAGAAAATGACTACTTCTCTCTTGATTTATTACCTCAGTAAACATTGTAAACATGAGTTTATGAGACAAACTTCAATGTTTCCATTTTATACTACTTTATTCATATACTCTTACATACATTTTTGAGGCAAATATTGTACTTACAAATAAAAACTGCATTTACTTCTAAGCTTTAGTTACTTTGAGATTTCGATTATTTAAACACATTTGTATCAACAAATAAACTATCATGTAGTATAATAATAATAACAATAATAGTATATACTGTTTTATTATTAAATGGGCCATTCTACACAATGAGTACTTTTACTTTTGTTTTAAGTATATTTTGATACTTAAGTACTTAAGTTAATACAATTCTGAATGGAGTACTTTTACTGAGTAGTGTAGTATTTCTACTTTTATTTGAGTAAAGATATGAGTACGTCTTCCACCACTGACCACGCCTGCTCCTTTTTCACCACACTGCACTTTAATGTTTTTATTGTTCATATACTTTTTATTCTGGAATATATTTTTGGTTTTTATTTCATGGGTATTCATGCCCTCCCGTCTTTTCTTCTTCTTTTTTACTCTGCTTGTATTCTGTATATTAGTCTATACAGATGTGGACACAACATTATGATGTATTATTTACTGTATATCATAATGATTAGATTAAAACAACATGGCATCTCTTTGAGTAGCTAGTACGATTTATAAGTGAATGTTATCAGAGTGTTTAGATGGATCACTGTTAACTGCATTAATAATATGTTTGAAAATGACATTAAAATGTAAATACAGACTTTCTGTCCTTTTTATCTTGAACAGAAATTCCTCTCAAGTATCGCCATACATAACTCTTGGATTGGTTTGAGTGACAGAGACGACGAGGGAACCTGGAAATGGATTGATGGAACTCCACTGACTGAAGCGTAAGACACACAACAATGTATATATTTAAAGACAGATACATATACAACTATTGCTGCATAATACTAATTTATTATTATAGCAAAACTCCCTCAATAATTATTACCAAAATCAAACTTAACTGAAACATTGTTTTGCAAATGTTGCTGCACTGCACGGAGAATTAAACTAATTTAGTCAGAAGATAAAAAATCCTCATTTTTATTTTACTAGAAGAACTTAAAAGCTGCATTATTAAATGTTTTAAATAATCACCTCCTAGGTTCTGGGGCGTTCCACCTGATAACGGTGGAGGAGATCCACGGTGGGGTGAAGAGGACTGTGCTGAAATTGTAGTTGAAAGGAAGGCAGAAGGAAACTGGAATGATGTGCGGTGTGATAGCTCTCGGCATTGGATCTGTGAAAATCTGGCTTAATATTTCAAGGATCATTTATTGTCATTATTAAACACAGGGATGCACAATGAAATGAAGTTGTAGCACATTTATAACACAACAAACACAACAAAACAGAAACAGAAGTACATTCCGGTAGTTCATTTATTTGCATCATAAGAAACAAAATCAATTCTCTGGTCAGATAATATGGCCGACATCTTCACATTAAACATTCAACATGAGGAGAAAACATTGTCCATCAGCTGTGACTGTGTTTGAGCACCAAGCATCATGATGTGAACACAGAGTCCACCTCCTCTGGTCCCTCCAGAGTCCTGCTCTCTGTCCTGCTGTCCACCCGTCAAGTATTACATCTGTCAACATGTTATTATGATTATGCAAAAGGCTTTAAATGGTGTGTGTGTGATATAAAGAGAGCATGTAAAGGGTTGGAGGTCAGGTATCAAGTTCTCTGTGTGATTGTTTTGTGTAAATCAACAGCTTTGTATCAGGAAAATGAACCACAGGAAGCTGTGATCTGTATCTGTATACATGTGATGATGACTGCCGTGTGCAAAGAAATAAAGCTGCACATTATACTGAATATAATCATGCTTCACTGCAGAGCTCCCTGTAGCCTGGAGTCACGTCCCTTTAATTCACGAGGCTTGTTGAGGGACTTGTAGCTGCCCAAACATGTTAAAGCATTACCAAAGATTGACTGTTTTGATATCGTGTAAAGATAAAAGCCTGGAGAAGTATTGAGCTTCTCTCCACGTCTGTTAGAATGAGACGCCCCCCTGTGTGTAAAAGTGTCCACTGCATGACAACTGTTGCCTTAGTGAAGACTGTGAGCATGTACAACCTGTTACCTGTTTGTCACAAAGAATGATTCATGATATACGTATGTGACACATTTCTCTTCAGACTCCAGGAGTACACAGAGGCTCTTCTTTACAAGCTTTAAATAGATTATCCTGTGGAATAAAAGACAGATATTCAAATGCTTCTCACCCTAAATAGTCACGACAGCTTTTCTTTGTCAGTGATCTCTGTCTCAGGCGGTCCCTCATTCAAAGGTCAGAGGTAAAAAAAAAAAAGCTTTGTTTGTTGTGATTTATTAAGTTTATTAAGAACTTAAACTTAAAGTTTAAACTTAACTTAACTTAACTGACATCATGTACCTGCACAACTCAGGTGTTGTTAATGAAAAATCCACTTTTTTTATTTTTATAATCAATTAATAACTCTCCAAACCAGATTTAGTTTCATCTCGTTACTGTTTTATTCCCCAACATGTTTCAAAGCCCTCTCTTCTAACTGGAACTAAATACTAAATTCTAAATTCATTTTGTTTCTCTGAAAGTAATCACATTTAAAATAAATTGCTTCAGTCTGCAGCCTAATATTTTAGAAGTTTCCATTTGTAAATTACAATCTCCCTAAACACATGACCTCGCTCTCCTCGATGTGCATGAAATCACTTTTGCACCTCAGTGATTTTCAACTCAGCTGACCGGTTTGTCTTTGTGAAGCCGACGTCTGCATGACTTCACAGATTAAAGAGAAAACACCCGTTTATTTTGAAAGAGAACTGATGTCAGGCAGCTATAAATGTTAGATGTTAGATATTATAAGACCTCTAGAAAGAGCAGATCATTATCGTCCATTCTGTAGATATTTCTCTTTCATCTAATCGTCAGTGTTTGACTTCAGACAATACAAACAAATGTAAAAGGAGCTGATTTGCTTTTAGTGACTGGGTTCTGGGGTGGAACCCGCTGTTAGTGTTGAGTTTGCATGTTCTCCATTGTGTTGGCGAGTGTTCTCTCAGGGTTCTCCATCTTCCTCCTGCAGTCCAGAGGCCTGCAGGTGAGGTTAGTTCTCTCTAAATGTACAGAAGGTGAACGTTGTAGGCTCTTTGCGGACGTCCACGTACAGACAACTTAGCCTCGGTTAAGAGGGATTTATGAAGCCGAGGGTCTCGAGGTTCCACACGGCCAAAATGACCCGTCGCAAGGGTTCTAGACGGATGGGACGAAGAAAAGTGAGAACTTTGAAGAGTCGGTTTGCAGCGAGGAGAAACCGGCATGAATATTATATCAGATCAAAATGTTTCCTCGTCACGATTCAACGTCAGCTCATGTCCGTGCAACCGCCTTTACTGAAAGTAAAACCGAGGCTTTATACTCCCAAACAGATGTTTATTTTGTTGTAATTTTTAGATAATAGAATCACTTTAACCTCTTATGATTTTTTTAAAGTTTTAAATAATAGAAACACAACTTGTCTCCCTTTCTCCTCGTGTACATTGTAATTCTAAACAGACTTTTATCAGTGAAGCTCATGTGTGTCCATTAATACTAGGATTGGGGTCCACGTGTCCCTGTGACTGTCAGCTGGTATCAGCTCCCTCCGTAAAGGACAAAGGGTTACACATCATTGATGGAGGTGTAAAGACACGCACCACAAGACCAACAGAGGAGACAATCGGCACAAGACGTAACCTCGACCAAACCAATTTCAAGCTTCCTCTGTGGCCCTCATGACCGGCCCTGTATAAAGACGCGGCCCCTGTAGACTCAGACTCATCAGTTCCCATTAACGCTGCTCTACAGGAGGAAGAAACCATGAGGACTCTGCTGCTGACCTCCGCTCTGATGGCTGGACTGCTTGGCTCTCTATCTGCCATCCCGGTCCCGGTCCCGGTCCCGGTCCCTTACCATGCTTTCTGCGGATCACTCTGGTACGTAACGCGGTCTGATCTGGTTTTGTGGCATTAGACTCGTACACAAGTAAGAGACCTCTGTTTTGTTTTTTTCTTTGAGCAATATACTGAAAGTTGGACCTCCACCATTCAAATGTGCTGCCGGGGTTTTAGCAAAAACTCCAATTAGAGATCATGTCCTGTTTCTTGCAATCGACACTGTCTTTATCTTTTTAGAATTGATGTGTGAAGTCCTTCTCTTAGCTTTTAACACTAAATGGACTCGACCGCTTTTACATCACAGACTTCCCGTTATAAACTTGTGCTTTTGTTTCTGAATCTTAAAGCACTCAGTGTTGCATTCTGTGCATAAAGTTGCTCTATGGATAAAGTTCATTCATTCATTAGAGCAGATTTTATGCTCGTTTTTGGTGGTTTTTTGCTTTGTTTTAACGAATGTGTTCAAACTCTTTTCTTCCGCAGGCTCTTTGGGTTGCCTTGTGCACAAATCGCCTCCAGACTGGTGGAACAGATCGAAGCCTTCAGCCTCCAGAGAGGCTGTGCCGAGTGTCAGTACACGGTAAGAAGCAGTCTTCTGGTAACGTTCAGTAAACGTGTGCTGTGAACGGTCAGTCGTCATATTCACGCTGCTGTCTGTTCCAGCTCGTGTCCGCCAGCCCTCTAAACATCAGAGCCAACCACACATCATCAGGCGGCCTTCAGACTGAGAACATAACCTTCACGCTGAGCCCCATCTCAATGACCAGCGGCTGCCGAGTGTCTGTACGTATCAGTGACGCTCGTTTTATTACATTAAATATACATTCTGGCAACATGAATGACATTTAGCTAATAAATAAATAACCAGACTTTAAAGGCTGATGCCGACATTACTGTATTTTTCCTACTGACAACAAATCCTATAAATACAACAAAACAAAGAGTTTCTTTTTAAAGTCTTCCTCGGAGACGTACATCTTTTAAAACGGGTCACTGTATAGTTCACATTTTTGTTTTAAAAGCTATTTCCTCTCTGTTATTTCCGGGTCACTGTAGTTTTTAGCAAACATTACTCAAACTGGAGGAAATAGAACATTTGTTGGGAACTAGGATTAAAACACATTTTTGGTGTACTGGTGAGTATTTAATGCAACAAGATGGTGTATGTGAGTCTTTTTTTTAAAGTGTTTGTAATACTTTTAGGACAATTAATTAATGATGTTAATTTGGTGAATTAATTCTTGTTCTATTGTTTCAATATCTAATTAACGGCAGACTTAAAGGCTTATTTCAGAGTGCCTTTACAATATAGCAGCACAAATACAATTTTATTCCCTTATATTATGATAGACAAGCTGATGCAGCTAAAGAAAATGGGTTGACAGCAACCGAGGAAATCTTTGGTTTAAATGAGGTCTTACAACACAAAGCCCAGATTTATTACTCATTTTTTTAAAGCAGTTATAAATGAGTTTGAGGTCATAAATAAAAGCAATAAATAATAACAATAATGTATGTATTTATTGTACCAGGCTCAGTCCGTTTCTGTCGGTTTCACCAGCCGTCTTGATGGCGGCCTCAACTACTGCAACCTCCGCAACCTGCTGACAGGTGAGTGTAGAACACGGATCTCTTCCCTCTACACAGAACACGCTGCTCTGTGAGTGAGAAACACGTTTCCTCATCGAACTTCCATCCGTTCTGTGTTTGTGAACGAATGTTTGGGTTCCAGGGTGCGGACTCAACTACGTGCCGGGCTTCATGGAGCTCACCAACGAGTGGACTTGCCTCGGCTACTCGCTCTCCACCTGTACGGCCTGACAAGCTCAGACGAGGGGATTACTTCCAGACATCTGCATTAAGTTATCAGCATGTTTTATCTACTGTTACTCAAACGGCTGTAATTCATAAAATTGACATTAAATCACTCCTGTTTGGATTCGTCCTCACTGGCAGTTTTGAAATGGTGCTGTTTGTTCTTGCATCTCTTCTCGCATCTCTGACCGTTAAACCCTTAACATCTTCTGGTCTTTTGAGGTCTTCTGACATTAAACTGTTGCGCAGTCGATGCTGAAATGCAAAGAGTTCAAGCTTTGCTGTCGTCCTCGATTACGGAGCGGCTTCTTCTTTTATATCGGTTCAATCTGGAGACACTTCCTTCTGAGGGAACTCATATTTTAGATTGACATGTGCACTAAAGAATAAAGGTGAAGAGTCAATGAGACACGTTTCTTGTAGACTAATGCATCCTATACTACAGTCAGTCAGATCTCTATTTTTTTTAATATCACCTGATTTATTAGCATAATACATGGTGTCTTATTCGGGAGAATATTACATCAAATATGATGAAGTTAGCAGAAGAATTACAGATATCATTTACACATAAAACAACAGAACAAATGCATAAAAAACAACCTGATGTATTTTAATATGGAAATAATAACGACCTCTCGTGGCGATGACAATTAGTGTAGTGTAGTTTGAGAGGAACCAGACACAACTTTGCTCTTCAATTTGCCAAATACAAGTGAGACCAAAAATCTTCCCAAAAAAAGATATAAAAATACACTAATTTTACACCTAAAATCTGCCACATTAAGAAGCCACAGCAGCAGCTCTGCTATGTGCTACTGGATGTTGTTTTGGAGTGAAAGAAGCACAGATTCTTGACGTGGTTGCTTGATCAGCCATGTTTGTAGTTTTTAATTCTAATTATTCACGTGAGTCTGTCTGTGTGAAATCGGAGCCCTCAGTCACCAGAGGTGGTCTTTTTGGGCATTAAATACTATCACTTGCACTAGCTGTTGCTTAGTTATTGGCATTATTTTCATTTTCATTCAATCACACGTGTATTCCTGCAGTGACCATTATCACATATTATATACACATACTGTACAGAACACAAACATTTAAATACATTTGAACATTTCCCTTTTTCCCCCTTCAGTTATCTTTACTTATCTGTATATTTACATATACCTTTAAAAGCAACATCACATTTTTTGTTCGCATTTTTGGGTTAAACTTATAATAAATGAACGTATTTTATTCTAATGTTACAATGCTACATAGCTCTGTTCAAACATTTCTGTATCCTAGTTTTTTATTTTATTTATGTTAATCGTTTGTTTTGATTTCACACTTTCTTTGACAGTGTAAAACTGTATTTCCCTATATTTCTTTTTAGCACCTCTGTAACTTGTGACTTCCTCAAAAGTGAAGACATTTAGAAGTTGAAACCAGCAACACGTTCATCATTTAACAGCTGGCCGTCTTCATGAGCGATGGAGGAAATCTATCTCAACGTTGAATATGTCAAGTCTGAAGTTTCCTCAAGACCTTCAAGAACTCACACAGGTGAGATTGATCAGTGTGTGCTTCATCCTCTGATCACTGTTTGTGTACTTTACTGTATTTACTGTGTTCAGGTCCCAGGAGCTCAGAGAGCAGATCTCATGGAGCTGTTGTTCTGTCTCTGGGGCTGCTGAGTGTTTTCCTGCTGGCTGGACTCATCGGCCTCGGTGTCCACTGTGAGTCTGATCTTCATCCAAGTTTGATCTGCTCTGAGAGATGCTTTACCTAAATGTCTATCTGCCATCCTCGCTCCTCTGTGACGCTTTTCTTTTCTTTTGTCATTTTCTTACTGTTGCTTGTTTTCCTTGAAGCACTTTAAGATTCAACTGAAATTAAACACTTACTTCTTGGGGTAATAGTTTTGTAGATATATTTGTAATGAATATGAATTTCTCCATCTCACAGCATCATGTAGATGAACTCCTCTGGTCGATGAAGAGCATCGCCTTTCTCCAACTTTTAAATTGACACTAAACCATGTTTGAATTCAGGTTGCTGCTTGTCATTTCAACATTTACTCAGTATCTTTATATTAGCTGGAAAAAATGATGGGATGTTCTTGTAAATATACCATAACAGTGTTTGGATTTATCATATCTTTATACCTTTATGACTCTGTGATCAGCTGCAGATCTGTCCACTATCAAAGCCAACCTGACTGAGCGTCTCCGGGCCAGTGAAGACGAGCTGTCCTCTGTGTCTGAAGAGAGAGACCTGCTGAACGCCAGCCTCACTCATCTGACCAAAGAGAAGGACAGACTTCAGCGTTTGTCCACTAATCTGACCAAAGAGAAGGACAGACTTCAGCGTTTGTCCAAACAGAGTGAGTGCTTGTCTGTGTGGGTTCTGCTGAGTCATGTACCTTTAATATATGACGCTGTTATATCAGCTCTGTGAACTATATTTGCAGTCTGTTTAGTTAAACATGAATGTATTTATGTACAATTCACCTTTTCCAAGTGTCCAAAAGCCAGAGTTTTAGTTTTAGATGTTCTAAATTTGAAAGAGTTTCACTTCAGTTCCATTCAGTGCAATATTGAAGTTACAGAAAGGGGAAGGACCAAATAACTTTTACTTCTGCCTTCTCCTTTTTGGATACATACTATTGATTTATTTATTTTGTTTACCATTATTTTCCTTGTTTTGTTTTAGTATTATTTGTTACATGTTTGGAATAAATCTGTAAAGCCTCGTACGAACAGTTTAATACGAATACGTATGTTGCTACAGCCCTAGAAACGAATAATAACCATAGCTGTGGCGCCATCATGAGGTTATTAGGTCGTATTTTAGCTGCAGGACAGCAGTGAAGGCCCAGGTATAAAATGCACGGCCTGCCACTGAAATAAAGTGATGTGTGTCACAGTGATGCGCTCCACAGTTCAACAGTTCAGCGGTCTCAGCAGGAAGTCAACAGAAAAACATAACTTTAGGGATGCGGGTCTTGTCTGATCTTTATTGCTTTATGTTTGCATCATTTTTACAGGGAAAACGTGTCCTGCAGGATGGAGGAGGTTCAGTTGTTCCTGTTATCTTCTCTCTACACGGACTGGTTCCTGGGAAAAGGGCAGAAAGGACTGCAGAGAAAAAGAAGCAGATCTGGTGATCATAGACTCGCTTGAAGAACAGGTAGTGTGAAATTATATATGTATTTTGTTTTGTTTTTCCAAGGTGTCAACTTCTGAGTTTGACAAGTGAAGTCAAAGCTTCATGTGTTAAACCTGCATTCTCTCTAGTGTCCACCAGGGGGCGACTCCTCTGGTTGTATAGAAGTCTATGAGAAAATGACTCTACTTCTCTCTTGATTTATTACCTCAGTAAACATTGTAAACATGAGTTTATGGTCTCAATCTCTAGTTTCAAGTCTTCTTCAATACAGCATGATGTTCATTTAGTAAATGATGGTCCATTTAGAGTCAAACAGACCATAAAGCAGGGGATGCTTTAGGGGCGGGGCTACACAGTGATTGACAGGTCTCTACAATGGCATTCTCCGGTCTAGGAGTCGTCCGTGTTTTCAACTTAAAGTTGAACTTCAGTTCATGAAAGTTAATTGTTTGATTGCCTAAAAATGTCTTGTTTAGTGTTCGGTGGTACTTTGCTCCATCCTCTCGTGTCACTTCTGGTTTTAAAAAAAACAAGATGGCGACGGCCAAAATGTCGAACTGGAGGCTTCATAATAGTCCACAAACCAATGGGTGACTTCAGAGTGACCACGCCCACTTCTTACAGACTATGGTGATTATAGAGGATGTTGTATATTGTAGAGCTTGTAAAGCCTTCTGAGACTAATTTAAGTATTTGTTCTGCTACTTTATTCATATAGTTATATACTCACTTAATACTACATTGTACTTACAACAAAACAGCAAAAACTACATTGATTTTTAAGCTTTGGTTACTTTGCAGATTATAATGATTGATACAAATTGTAATCAACAAATAAGCTATGATGTAATATAACTGTACTTTTACTTAAGTCATATATTGAATGCAGTATTTTTACTTGTAACTGGAGTATTTCTAAACTGTTGCATTTCTACTCTTCATTAAGCAACGAGCAAACGAGTTTTTTTATTCATAATTCCTGTTATTTTATATATTTTTTCATGCCTTTCCATCTTTCCTCATGAATTTTAACTTGTTTGTAAACTGTATATTAGTCGATACAGATAATATCACATATTTTTGTGCTAGTACGATTATTGAGTGAATTCTTATCAGATTGTTCAGATGAATCCCTGTAAACTGCATTAATAATATGTTTAAAAAGGAACATAAATACAGACTTTCTGTCCTTTATCTTGGACAGAAATTCATCTCAAGCATCGTCACAGATCGCACTTGGATTGGTTTGAGTGACAGAGACGACGAGGGAACCTGGAAATGGGTTGATGGAACTCCACTGACTGAAGCGTAAGACACACAACAATGTTCATACAACTATTGCTGTGCCTATTATTATAATTATTATTTTTAGTAAAACTCTCAATAATTATTATAAAAATCAGACTTAACTGAAAACATTTTTTTGCAAGTGTCGCTGCACTACACGGAGAATTAAACTCATTTAGTTGGAAACTATAAATCCACATTTTGTGTTCACTGGAAAGACTTTAAGATGCATTAAATGTTTTTTTTGGGTCCCTTTGGTGAAGTGAAAAATCCTGTGAAAGTTCACCAGCTTAATCACGTCCTAGGTACTGGGGCGGTCCACCTGATAACGGTGGAGGAAGTCCACGGTGGGGTGAAGAGGACTGTGCTGAAATCGTAGTTGGCCAGAAAGCAGAAAGAAACTGGAACGATCTGTTGTGTGGTAACTCTCTGCAATGGATCTGTGAAAATCTGCCTTAATATTCATGCAAAAATTAAGACTTAATAATCTTTAAAACTTTCCTTATCAAAAATATACTGCTTAAGACTAAATACATCAACGTTATTTAGCGCTTTTTATTCCACCTACAGGAATCTCAATTATCTCACCTATAGGAGTTTCATAGTACTTTCACCTTAAGGTCTTTTATAGTATTTCCACCGATAGGAATTTTTTATTTATTCCCTCTATGTCTTTTAACAATTTGACAGTCAAATCAGAATTATGTCACTCAGAATTTTACTATACTTGTCATTAAACCGTGAATTAGTTAGTGGGGTTCAAAACACTGTTACTGAATACAAGTTCCTATATTACGGTTTTAGGACGTCCCGGGGAACATTCCACACCTTCGCAGCCGTCCTTTCCTCCTCACACACCGACAGCAGCAATGCAGAAAGTTTGCTTTACCTTTGTGTTGAGCTCATGTTCAGTCTGTGAGAGAGCAACGCTCGCCCCGCTCGGGCATGTGGTCCCCGTGGAGTCCTCCTCCTGGCTGGCTCGCCAAATGTTGTGTTTTTTTTGTCGTTGATGAGCCGCTTCTTTGACTTTACCTAACGGCTGGCTCAGTAACTGTTCTCTATGTGACTCGTGGTGAGACACCACAGCATCTCACTCTTAGGAACTCAGTAACGAACCCCCACAGAACACACCAGAGATTGGATTTTCTTCAGTTCATGCAGATTTATTTGCATCACAAAGTGTACAAGTAAACGGAGCTGTCCAGAGTCAACTAACTTCACAATAGCATTGTTCATTATTTTATACCTCCATTCTACCCTAAGATAGATAGATGGATAGATTTATTACAATGTTTCAATGCTACTCTGTTCACACATTTCTGTATTCTGTTTTTCTGTAGATTTATGTACATTTTTTTTTTTATTTCACACTTTTTTGACAATGTAAATGTATATTTCCCACGCCAATAAAGCCCCTTTTGAAATCGATTAAATTGAATAGAATAAAAAGATAACCAACATCTATTTATAGATATGGTGTGTCTGATAATATTGTGGCAGAAGATTGTCATAGAATACTACTTGAAGCGCCTCTGAAACTTGTGACTTCCTCAAAAGTGAATATATTTAGAAGTTGAAACCAGCAACACGTTCATCATTTAACAGCTGAACGTCTTCATGAGCGATGGAGGAAATCTACGCCAACGTTGAATATGACAAGTCTGAAGTTTCCTCAAGACCTTCAAGAACTCACACAGGTGAGAATGATCAGTGTGTGCTTCATCCTCTGATCACTGTTTGTGTACTTTACTGTATTTACTGTGTTCAGGTCCCAGGAGCTCAGAGAGCAGATCTCATGGAGCTGTTGTTCTGTCTCTGGGGCTGCTGAGTGTTTTCCTGCTGGCTGGACTCATCGGCCTCGGTGTCCACTGTGAGTCTGAGTCATGTTTGACTTCACTTATGCTTTGTTGCCCTCCTTTATGCCCTTCACGTATGTATAATGTGTTTTTATTTTTATTTTCTGGCTCATTTGCCTCCATTTGTTTTGTTTGTTTGAAATTTCAAAGTCATTTTTAAATATATATATTCATACATAAGACATATACAACAAAGTACAAGTACTTTGATATCGCACTGAAAACAAACTGTTAAATTGTAAAAAATATATATACTTACATCTCTGAGGGCCATTAGTAATTTGTCATATTGGGCTGTATACAAATCGAATCTAATTGAATAGAAAAAACAGGCTTGTTACTTCCGTGTGAATATGTTTGTAGGAAATTATTGTTGTTTTTTTGCATGTCCTTCCAACATCAGGACCAAATCTCATCCAAATAGACGGGACAATAACGTAATGAGATAATGCCTCAACTTGTAATACAAAAAAAGTCTTAATGTAAGTAATCAACTGGGGAAATTTCATGGTGATATTCATTAGTTATGATGTCAACCCTATTAACCTGTTGCATATCCCCTCAGTGAGTAATTAAACAATTGTTTTTGTCGGGTTTCCTTAAGATGTTATTGTTTTTAAATTGATTCAGTTATGAAAGACAAGACTGTTACATTTCTCTTTTGTTCTTAGATTTAGTTTCCTTTTGTATTTTCTTTGTCAAAGACAAATGTTATTGTTAATAAAACCAAAACAGATCAGGTCCCATTGACATAAATGTCCTTGTCATTTTTAATCTTCCACCCGCTAGTTATTTGGTATCTGAGATCCAGTAACAAACATCAGAGCGTCTCTTGGTTTGCTTCAGACTTGGTCTCCGTTCAGCGTTCAGCTGCAGAGCTCTTCACTCTCAGAGCCGACCTGACTGAGCAGAGAGACCGGCTGAACGTCAGCCTCGTGGGAACGCTGAACCGTCTGAGTAAGTGAACGCAACACAAACAGCCTCGTCTACAGGAGCCACATAGTGAAAATAATCTGTAATCTCAGTTCTGCAAAAACGGATCTACGATCAACAGGTGCGCTGTCAAACATGTGGAGTCCAATAGACTCTGTTCACATGTTGACTGTTCAGAATGAGGCTTTATCTGCAACAAACAAATGAACATAAACAGAATACAGAAATGTTTGAACAGAGCTATGTAGTGTTGCAACATTATAATAAAATATATAATACAAATAATAATACAGATAATATTGCTCTTTAAGACATATGTAAATATACAGAATAGTAAAATTGTCAATTCTCAGATAAATCTAACTAAAAAATACAAATAAAACTTGTAGGGAGTATAGTTTTGTACCCGTCTTTTATCAGATTTTTGTCTCGATATTACCGTTTTTTTGTCACCAATCCTGAATACTAATCAGGCAACATTTATTGTCATATTATTTGTGTGTTGAAATCTCCTTCCAAGTCTCAAATGTATTTTCAATCAGTGTGTCATGACAGATGTGTGAGGGAGAAACAAAGTGAGAGAAACAGAGACACACATTTGTGTTTTCCAACTGCTTTCACGTACCTGCACCAATTCATAATAATTAGATATGTGCAAGTATAAATTGGAAACGTCTGGACACCAAATATGTGTGTTTTTTAGCCTCCATACTTGCATCTTTGGCGCATGCTCTTGTCTGATTGTATTAAGTTTCATCGTTTCCTGCAGAGAGGCCGTGTCCTGCAGGATGGAGGATGTTCAGTTGTGCCTGTTATCTCGTCTCTGAAGAGTCCGGTTCCTGGGACAAAGGAAGACTAGACTGCAGAGACAGAGGAGCAGATCTGGTGGTCATCAGCAGCACCGAAGAACAGGTAGAGCGTACCATATGTGTGTAACTTTCATACACAATTAAATGTGGATAAGACAGAGATGTTGTTCATAGGTTAAGGTAGTTCAATCACACAGCAGTGCAGAAATCTTGGTGTAATTGTAAAGAAGTCTTGTGTGGACGAGTCTCAAGTCAATGTATGTGCGACAAAACTCCAGACCCCATCTTTGCCACAAATTTAAGAGATCAAAATGATTAAAATTCGTCCACTTTCTATTTCAACAAAGGATACGTCCACGAATGTCTGAACCAAATGTTGAGATATATAGAGGAGAAAACGTGCACCTCCTGGTGGCGCTAGAGGACGAAGAATATCCCCAAAGAGGATCATTATAAAATAAAACAAGAAAACAAATCATAAAAGGAAGAAGAATATTGATATTGAAATGAATGGATTGGAAATGCAAGTAGCATCAAGCCTTGAATTTCCACTTTGAACCACAAACGTCCACCTCATGATGGCGCGAGGGGAGAAACAGAAACAGAATAACCAGCAGTTTGTTGTTGTTGTTGTTTTTTTTACCGTAACAAATCATACACATTGTATTTGAATGATTTATTAAAGTTCAGTTCATGCTGTTCTACGTTCAACACCTTGAAAACCTGACATTTACATGTAATATTAAAACAAAATGTTATTTTTGTTGAACAGAGCTTCCTCTCCAACGTCACAGAGACAGAAACTCAGGCTTGGATTGGTTTGACTGACAGAGTCGAGGAGAAGAGCTGGATGTGGGTTGATGGAGCTCGGCTGTCTCTGAAGTAAGAAATGTTAAATATGAACAAAAACACAAACGTTACTGGAATTGATTTATTGTGGTTGTGCACTGGAATCAGAAATAACACTCAGCATGTGAACAGCATGTCTGATGGTGAAATATCTTTTACCCAGTAAAACCAACAGATGGTGCAACGCTTCTTTATATAAATTATTATTATTATTCCCTCATTTAAGATTATTTGTGTGAAAATATAAAAACATGTAGAAAAAGAGACTTAAGTACGGAAAGGTAATGCACTCAAAAATATTTTCCCAGTTTTTCTGAATTGGTGAGATAAGAATATTGAAACTTAATGAAAAAAATAATCTATAAGATGAAGATTTTAAAGATTTTTCCACATTTTTGATTGTGCGGATGCTGTTATTAATTTTGGCTCGGTTTCATGGAGGCAAACATGTCCTGCCTGGTTGGTTTAGTCCGGCTTTATTTAGGTTTATTATTTGTATGACATACAACGTGTCTTTAAGGACGTTAAATTCTCAATCTGATCAGCTGGACATTGCGCCGTTTCTCGAGGATCGGTTGGACCGATATGTCGTACTTCACTGATAACGATCGGGTGATATAACGATCAGGCAGTCGGGACATGTTTGCTTCCATGAAATCAAGCTGTAAATGAGAAGCTCTCACAGGAATCTGAGGCTCGTCAATTCAAACAAACGGGTTCAAGTGAATGCATCGCGCCTCCGTACTTAAGTGCCTTAAAGCAGCATTTATTGGTCTTTTATTGCTTTGAATTGATTTTTGGCCACTTGGGACAAGTTGAAAACACAAAATTACAATAAATCATAAAAAAAACTGAGCAAAGCAACATCAGCATCATTCATTGGAGGTGTGTTTGTTTCCACCTCTTGACTTTAAGTCTAATATTCAATCAAAGTGCACTTCCATTGAGCGGAATGTTCCACTGAGTTCACCGGCTGGTTGCTAACTCGGGCTCTCTGTCCCTGCAGCAGCAGCAGCAGCACATCGTTTAAGTCTTAACATTTCCTGGTGAATAGACATGAACAACGTCATAACTGTTGACCTGTTAGGTTCTGGCGGAAAACTCAGCCCGACAATGGTGGTGGACACGGTGAGCTCGGGGAGGAGGACTGTGCTCATATCACATCTGGAGAAAAGAACTCAAAGAACTGGTATGATTCGTCTTGCGGTGTCAGTCTGAGATGGATCTGTGAGAAAAGGTTGTAGGATTGGTGCATGATGAAGTTTTGAGATAAAACATTTGTGAATTCATTTCTTTTTTTCTTGGATTGCAGACTTGATGGCTTGCTTTATTAATAAGGAAAAAACATTTATAATTTGGTCCTCAATCCACCTAAAGATGGCTTGTTTCTGCTCAGCAAAGTCCATCCCATAGTAAAGCTTCTGTTGTTCAAGTCTCTGCTCCTGCGTGTGAATCCTCTTGTCTCTCAGATTCTGCGTCAAATGTCTTATTTAACATCTGGACGAGACAGGGATCAACCACAACGTGCCACCCTTCAGCACTTTCACAATGATGGTACAGTCTGCTTTCACTTCTCAAATAACTGAGGAGGATTTTCCCACACAGATTTTTATCGGTAATAAAAAAAAACTGATTTTGACTACTAAAACTTCTCACGGTTCTATTTTTTGTATTTGGCGGTCAAAAAGGTTCAAAGAAATCAAGCAGCATGGGTAAAAGTTAAACCGCCATCACACCTGCATCAAGTGTGACGAGCACGTCTGTAAAGACCAGATTGGTTTCACGCTGCAGCTCCTGCTGTGAAATAGAGAAAAAGAAACACTGTAAAAGTGTCCCTTTGATAGACATTACATGATGAAGTGCATTCCCCACGAGGAACCGTCCTCGCTCCATTCCTCTTCACCATCTACACCTCGGACTTCAAACACGACTCTGCCAACTGTCGCCTGCAAAAGTTCTCTGACGACGAGGATGGAACCGCCTCCAGGTCAACTCTGGTAAAACCAAAGAGCTGGTGGTGGACTTCTGCCGGGGTAAACGCTCTCCTCTGATACCAGTGAACATCCAGGGAAATGAACTTTGTGTCTGTTTCAGGTTTATGAAATGAATGTGCTTTTGCTCATATCACGTCTGTGAGATGGTAATTGAGGGTTTCTGTCCTCTTTCTCAGGCTGGTGGCGCTTGTTTCATTCATTTCTCTTTTTTTCCACCATGACACTTTAAAACGTACTCCACCTTGAGTAAATTGTTGGAGGAAACTCACAGTACTTGTCATTCTTTTACCATTATGTATACACGGACTATCTTCACAAAATGGTAGCTAATACTACTGTATATAACAACCTAACCTTTTTAAAGAATATACTTTTTTTTTTTTAAATGTCACTCTGGGAAACAAGCTGCTGAATTGGAGCCATTCATCTTGTTAATTAGTAGCGTTCAACCTTTATTTTCATAAGATAAATGAGCTCCTGTGACGACACGTCAACAAGTATGAAGCACACGCCTTAAAGGTAATATTTACTCATGGTGTGGTGTTGAACGTGCTGCGAGGGAGGCCAACCAGCACGTAGTCCTTCTGTGGGAGCAGAAGAAGTCCGTCTGGCGTGACCGGACCTTTGACTTCAGCCACAGGATCGAGTCAGCTGTTCTTCTCCGGAGGTTTCCGTCAGCAGACATGGCGACCATCGGGCAGATCATCTTCTGCAGGTGAGGCCACGAGGTTTGAGTGTTTTCTCGACTGCTGGTGGTTCAACGCGTAAAGGTCTCAGCAGTGGTGGGAAGTAACGAAGTACTGTTAGTACTGTGGTTCAGTGGTCTTTTTATTATGCTACTGTATACTTCTACATAACATTCCAGAGGGCAATATTGGACTTTTTACTCCACTTTCTTTTGAACAGCTCTAGATACTGGTTTCTTTTTCAGTATAATTAATTATTAAACCAGCGATGTCTCCTATAGGAGCCCCTTGTCTCATTCCAGATGTCTATTTGTTGGCTGTTTCAATAAAGTGACATTTGACTTATAAAACAGTTTAATGTAAACGACAGTTCAAGGCCCAAAGAGGTGAAATGATCTAATATTTCACAAAAAAAGGCAAACATTTCATGATCCCGTGCAGGGGTCCCATCAGGGACTAAACTACCAAACTGTATATGACAATCTAATAATAGTGTAATAATATATTCGGTCATCGGTGGTTTTTCTGCAGAACTTTTGGTGCTTTAAGTACGGTTTGCTCATAATACGTCTGTACTTTTACTTCAGTAAAGTGTTTAATGCAAAACGTATACCTCTAAAAGAGTACTTTTATACTTCTACTTCAGTAAATGATGTGCAAACACACTTCTTTCACCGGTGGACGTCTGCAATGTCCACAGCAGTCAAAGCTTCTTGTTCTGGTTGCTGTGAAGTTGATCTGCAAGTTGATTTTAGCCGCTCGTCTGTTCAATGACACTTTCCTGTGTTCGTGTGTCTCTTTGCGTGCAGCATGATAATCCTCATCGTCATATTCGGGGCGGCCATCATCCTCATCTTAGCCTTGTCCTTCTCAGGTAAGAACATCCGGATTCCTCGTGAGATCCTGTCAGTGTCCTGTCAGTGGCAGGCTCTGTCGGGCCTGAGGGGACACGTGGCGTGTGTGTTCAGCTCACGCAGTTAATTCTTTGTGTGTGTGTGTGTGTTTGTGTGTGTGTGTATGTGTGTGTGTGTGTGTGTGTGTGTGTGTGTGTGTGTGTGTGTGTGTGTGTGTGTGCAGCTTTATGTGTGATGTTCTATGTGCATTTGAATGCTGTTGAATTTCCTTCTAAGATAATTCAATTTGTGCGGAGGCATCCATTGGAAGATGATAAGAAACCTGCACACATCTTGTTCCTGTTTGTTTAATGTAGACCAGGTTTGACCACAGGTGTGGTTGAGTTCAGGCTTCCGGTAGGAGGGTGAGGTTACTAATCATGTAGTCAATTATCAGGCTATCAATCATATCTACATGGAATAATAAGGGGAATGAAGAAGCTGTGTGTTCCTAAAGGAACAGTGTGAGGGGTTTAGCAGGGTTTATTGGCAGAAATGGATTATAATATTCATAACTATGTTTTCATTAGTGTATAATCACCTTAAACTATGAATCGTTGTGTTTTTGTTGGCTTAGAAAGAGCCATT
The DNA here is from genome assembly GCF_910591455.1 of Pholis gunnellus. Taxonomy (NCBI): domain Eukaryota; kingdom Metazoa; phylum Chordata; class Actinopteri; order Perciformes; family Pholidae; genus Pholis; species Pholis gunnellus. The sequence continues at coordinate 22,385,171 of NC_136539.1, forward strand.
TATATCTACATAGGGAGTGGGTCCTCTTCACGGAGTCGGCCATGTTTCTACAGTAGCCCAGAACAGACAAACCTAACACTGGCTCTAGCGTTTTGCTTTTCCACATTACCTGAAGGTAGTGATGGGTACCACAACTCAGTAACAAACGGGCCCTGCATGGTGCTCAATTATTAAAGACCAGAGAATTGATAAGCCCCGACGTTATTGGTCCTTTTTTATAATTTTCTAATGTTTAGGTGTAATTTATTATCAAGCTTCAGCACTGAGCTCCTTCAACTACACACACACACACACAGAAGACACAAAGTATCCTCATGCAACAGTTTGAATGATATCCTACGAAGTTACTCCTCATTTTTCAATGATCCTGTTTTAAATTGTAAGTTTTTAAAGCAATTATTAAGTCATGAAGAAGAAGCAGTATCAATAAGAGTAGCTGCCAATAGTAATACAATCCTAAAGATACCTATCCCTACCTGAAGGCCACTGTAGTTTGCTTTGATGAGGGGTGAGCAGGGCTTAGTTGGTTGCATTCTGCCACCTCACCACTAGATGGCACTAAATCCCACGCACTGCCCCTTTAAAACAAATCTTACATTTGCACCAAAAGTGAGACTCTGTCAAAGCTGATAATGTATTCTCCAACATGAGTTTGTGACTGGGTCCTGGTCCTGGTCCCACAGGACAATTGTCCGAGGTGATGAGCGACAACATGGCGCCCACTGCCAACCTCGGCAACGACGAGCTTCTCAGCTGCTATCTGAACACAAAGACTCAACCGGCCAGAGTCACAGAGATGTCGGTCACCTGGCAGAAGACGGGGCTGACGGGGTCCGTTTACCGGTATCAGAACGGAGAGCCGTCTCTCGGCGACCAGGACCCGCAGTTCAAAGGGAGAACCCAGCTCTTCCCCGGCGCTTTGGTGGAGGGTAACGCCTCTCTGCTGCTGAGGGGCGTGGGACGAAGCGACGGGGGGGAGTACACCTGCACCATCAGCTCCTCTGGTGGTGGTGGGAAGGTCAAGATTCACCTCAAAACTGCAGGTAGGATGACTCGCCTTTCCAGTTTCACTGTGTGTTAGCTTTGACGGTGAATCTCTCAGAGAAAATGTAGATGATATAAACATGTGATATGTAGCTATAAGCAGATATAACGTAAACACACTAAAAGTACAACTTTTTGTGTGTTTTATCAAATGTTTATATACTGCTTATTAATGCTAAATAAGGGGTTAAAGGAAACATTGGTAGTCTACTAAGCTCTTCCCTCTCTATTCTCTTTAACTGTATTGTTATACCCTTAATTACACTTCATTTATTTTCTTTTTTTCTGGATGTTTTATGATGATTTGAAAAGTCAGATTCATGCTTTTATTCTCTCAGCCTTTTCGGCCCCCACATTTAAATTCACCAGCGGCACCCTGACTGCTGAGGCTCCCCGGTGGTTCCCCAAACCAAACGTGACATGGTCGGACTTTTACGGGAACGTCCTGAATGGAAGCACGAGCTTCACTGAGCAGCCTGTGGGGATATTCAAGGTTGTCAGCACGCTGCAGCCAGTCAACGTCAGCGAAACATACAGCTGCAGGACTGAAAATGATCTGGTGACGGCCGTCTCTAAAGCAACCGTAACAGGTAATCTTCTGCAATATGAATGTTTTTACAAGGATATCTGAATGTCAGAATCTCTTGAGTTGATGTGTCACGAATTGGCGTGTTGATTGTTGGTTAAATCAGGTGACAACCTCTGGGTTTGACAAGTGAAGCCAAAGCTTCATGTGTTAAAGCTGCATTCTCTCTAATGTCCACCAGGGGGCGACTCCTCTGGTTGTATAGAAGTCTATGAGAAAATGACTCTACTTCTCTCTTGATTTATTACCTCAGTAAACATTGTAAACATGAGTTTATGGTCTCAATCTCTAGTTTCAAGTCTTCTTCAATACAGCATGATGTTCATTTAGTCAAATAGACCAGAAAGCAGCTTTAGGGTCCTGCTTTAATTCGGATTAGATTTAGTATTAATGTGTCTCTGAGTTGTCGCTTCAGCTTCATGGAAGTGCAACACTGACATGTTCCTGTAATTTTTCTGACGTCTAGCAGATTTATCTACATAAAAAAGTATAAATATATTCAGGTTTTTATCAGCGTGCACAAAGGTAAAATCCAAACAAAAACTTGACAAAAGCTTAAATGAGATCAAATTAAATACATATAAAAATATAATTTGAATCTCCTCTCTTATTTTGCAGGTCCTGGTGTTACAGAGAACACATACTTCACCTTCAGCGCTGCATCCTCCCTGCTGACATCAACACACCTGAGCATTACGACCAGTGTCCTCTGCATCTATTACCTCACCTAATTACACACACACACACACACACACACACACACACACACACACACACACACACACACACACACACACACACACACACAGACACACACAATGAATGCTTAATTTATTACAGAGGGCGTTGTTACAATGTAACATAAGTTTTACCAGAATCAACATTTCTTTTTTACTTTCTTAGGTGTATGTACCAAGTTTTAAGTTAAGGCGCCATCTAGATTTTCTTTATAATATAAGTCATAAAATAGGATGGATAGCCATCGATGTGGAGAAACTGCAGAAAAATAATATAATAAAGAATTTAAACAATATATTAAATGTCAGCGTATACAATGATCTTATGATATAAGTACCCTATAACCCTAACGTTGTTGTATGACTGAGTTAATTAATAAATGCATTGTTCTGAAGTGGGTCGATTTCTTTCAAAGTTTGTGATGTCAAAGGAGAAAATGCAGCTTTAAAAAAACATATACATGTTTTTCTTTTTCATAAAATGATAGGAAACATTATAAATATCTGCCATCAGATCAGTTTTATTTCTTGCAAACAATAAGACAGTGAACTATAGAATCTGTCCATCCAACATGTTGCTCTGTCCTGCCAGTAGATGGGGACACTCAGAGTCCCAGACTGATACTGACGAGTCCTGGAAAGTCTTTGGACCACCCCCTGATAAGTCCAGAGAGGCTTCCTATTGGTCTAGTTGTGAGTGAGGCGTCAAATGTCCCAGGGAGCCGTGAACGCAGCCAACTTCTCCCGAGGAAAAGTGGGACTTTCCGGTGGGATTTGAGGCGCTTCGGTGTAATTACAGAGTGTTTGTAGTCACAGTGTGGAAAGCTGCTGGTGTAGTTCCATGTGTTGTTCTGAGGGAAGTTCTCTTTCGGTCCTGACGGGTTGGTGGAGCTCGGTGGGTCTCACGGTGGGTCTCACCGGTGTGTTTGTGGCACCAGAAGTCTCCAAAAACAGACGATGTCTCAGTCTGAACGGAGAGAAAACGCGGAGGAGTCGAAGTTAAGCTCGGAGCCGCAAAACGGAGTCCTGGTGAACCCGAGAGCGGTGTGTAACGGCTGTAAACGCTTGTACCGGGACCCTAAGATCCTCCCGTGTCTGCACACCTTCTGCTCCGACTGCATCGGCCAGCTGGAGCCGTTCTCGGTGTCCTCGCGCAAGAGTCCGGAAAACGGCAAGAGCGAGGCGCCGCAGAGGGACCGACCCGCCGTCACCGTCACGGTGCTCTGCCCCGACTGCGACTCCGAGGTGGACATCCCTCCGTCGGGACCGGGAGGGCTGAGCACCGACCACCTGGCGCTGGACGAGGTGTTCCTGGAGACCCTGGTGACGGACGGCCCGCTGGGATGCGACCTGTGCGGCGAAGTAGGCGCCGAGAGCCGCTGCGACGTCTGCTGCGTCAACCTGTGCGCGTTCTGCTGCCAGGCGCACAGGTAGAGTCTCTTCTATTCGGTTCTGTTCTATTCTATTCTGCTGCCAGGCGCAAAGGTAGAGTCTCTTCTATTCGGTTCTGTTCTATTCTGCTGCCAGGCGCACAGGTAGAGTCTCTTCTCTTCTATTCTAGTCTACTGCCAGATGCACATGTAGAGTCGGTTCTATTTTATTCCATTATATTAATTAATACTGTCTCATATGAGGAAGAAAAGCTTAAAATCCTCACATTTGTGAAGCTCTAATCAGCCGATATCCGGTTCTAATGTGTTTCATTTTGAGCTGTCGTACTAACAGACTAACAAGGTTAAACTCTTATTTATCTATTCTACTCTGCTGTCCAGCTCAGAGGTAAGTTCTATTCTATATTATTCTGTATTTTTACGTCGTATTCTCTTCTCTTCTCTTGCAGTAAACTTCTGATCTCCATCTCTATTTTTTTTTCCAGATGTGATGTTGAACTGGACCTTTTTATTCTCTCCTCAGGCGGCAGAAGCGAACAGCGTCTCACTCCGTCCAGCGTCTGGAGGATCTGAAGTCTCGCGGTCGTCTGTGCCGCCCGGTCCTCTGCTCGCTGCACCCCGGCCAGGAGCTCCGGCTCTTCTGTCAGCCCTGCGACCTGCCCGTCTGCCTGGAGTGTGCCGCCACGCTGCACCGCGACCACGGCTGCTGCCCCACCCGTGACGTGATCGATCGACACGGAGAACGCATCCGAGAGGTGGTCACGGTGCACCTGAGACCTCGCATGGAGCGCCTGAAGGACTCACTGCAGAAGGTGCAACAGAGTTTCATTTAGACTGAAAGCAAAGTTTATTTTTAGATGTGTTTGCTCGACTCATTTTAGCTCACTTCATGTAGTTTTATGGTTATATCGTTAATCACAAGTTCAGGCTTCACAACAGCCGTGGATGGATCACTGAGCAGGTCTACCGGGAACAGATCCAGGAGACCAAAGTGTTAGTGGTTCTTCTGGCCTTCACATACAAAATATCACTGAAAGAGACACAAACCAACAGGAAGAGACACAAAAGAACTACAAAAAGACACCAAATATCCACAAACTGACACAAATAACCTCAAAGAGTCATAAAATGACAACGAAGAGACACAAAACAACTGCAAAGACACAAAACGACTGCAAAAAGACACAACATGACTACAGAGACAAAAAACAACAACAAAAAGAGGCTAAACAACTATAAATTCTGTCTTGGTCCGATGTAGGAGAGGTGGTTAGACTTCCTTCACGTCATTGTCTCATAATCCGTCTTACCACTAGGTCCACATTAGACCACGTGGATTTTAAAACCTGTAATTCAACATGACGTAATAACCCACAAACCACCTCCTTTAAGTTTTGAAGTCATAAACTGAAAACCTGTCGTAACAATAATGTTTCTTTCCCCACTCGATTTAAAAGTATTTTCAAACTAAACCTTTTGTTTCCACTGTTACAGGTGGAAGTATCCCAGGAGGCCTTGCAGGCCCGCGTGGATGCCACAGCGACCGAGGTGAGGGCGTTTGCGCGAGCGTACGCCAGCGCTGTGGAGAACCACTGCCTGTCTCTGCTGCACCGCCTGGAGGAGCTCCGTGTCCAACGCAGGTACGGCACCACCGACATGTTCTATTCTTATGGGAGGTTAATGGAGTGTACGATTATCTTAAAAGCAAGCACGGGGCAGTATGAAGCATCTCAAGGAATATTCCTGTCAATTTAAAAAAAGAATACCTCAAAGTGGGACCACTTTGCCCATTTTATGTTATTACTCCGACAGGAACCAGCTCCACCTGCAGGCGGCTCAGCTGCAGCAGGCTATGCTGGACGTCGGCGGCGGCGTGGAGTTTGCCGAGAGGCTGCTGAGCTGCGGCTCGGACGCGGAGATCCTCAGCGCCAAAGGAGTGACCCTGAGGAGACTGACCGGCCTGGCGGAGACCGGCTACGACCCCCACCCGGCAACCGTGGCCCCCGATGACGGCAGCGGCATCAGCTTCATGGCCAGGGAGCCAGCGGGGGAGGTGGAGGGCTACCCGCTGGTCGGCGTCATCAACTCCAAGACGGTGGACCTCAGCAAGTGCACCGTGGAAGGAGACGGTAGACCCGCACTCATGCAAATATGTTCTGTTTTAAGAGAGCTTAAAGCTTCTTCTAATGTTCCGTACATCACTAAAAGTGTTTTCTTTAAACATGTATTTCAGAGATTTCGGTAAGCTATTTTATCTTAATTAGGTTAATTATAGTAATTCTAATCCTTTTGAATTCTCTTCATTTACATTTTTTTATTTTTTTTATTTTACTGTCTATGTAGCCTGTAATTGCTCATTTTTTATTTCTAATGAGCCACTGACATACTTTTGAGTTTGAAACTACTTTTATAAAACAACAACAACAACATGGAGGCTCATAGTCTGAACTAGGAAAACAAACTTTATTACTCATTTTAACTTTGACAAAGGCAGAGCAGACCATCCTTCTGTTCTTACCTTTCACAATAAAAGCCCTGTCCATGTGACATTCAGAGTATATTCGCTATGCCCCTTTTATCCTTAGAATTGCTGATCCGGTCACTTTTCCTCAACATTACATTATTCACGTTTTCAATCAGTGTATCATCAATTGAGTTATGTTTTGTTTTTAAAAGCTGTGGTTGTAGTATTCATCCAGAGCACCAATTATTTTAGATATTTATTTTGTATTTCTATGCCACAACTATCTCCAGAGCTCTCCCTGTGGGAGAAGCTGCAGGCGGGAGGTGGGGAGTGAAGGGGATCGGGTAAGGGTGGGGGAGAGGGGGAGGGAGGGAGGGAGGAGGTCTCTGGAGCAGTTAAAGACTATTGTTAACCTTCCTGGGTGCTTCGGCTCAAAGACTGAAAGAATTCCTGTGGGGCCGAAGGAATGTGGAGGCGACTCAACAGGCCCGAAGGCAGCGAGGAGACGTTGACTCTCAAACAAGGAAACACCTCCAGGTGACCATGAAAGAGGCTGCGGGACATCTTCAGGAGGCAGGAGGAAAGACATGTAGTTCAAACTCCAGAGTGACAGAAACACACACACAACCTCAGTTTAGACACGATGCTCGTCAGATAATGACGCTCCTGCTACGCACAGTAGCTACAGGGCAGAGAAAGGTCAGATTTGTGTGTCGACTGTTAGAAAGCAGAACTCTTTCAGGTTTACTGGCGATCATCCGCCTCCTCTCTGTGTGATTAGGAGGGTTTGAAGAGGTGGATTTAAACCAGCTGTGTCTGTAACGGTGACAGATGCCGGGAGCTTTAATCCACTGATGATTCACACGCATTAGCAGCAGCAGTGATGGTGTGTTTTTTAACACAATAATGAGATTGATATAAATCTTCTCGTCTCAATCTCAGGAAGGGAAAAAACACCATCTGCACACGTGACACAATAGTAGCAGCGGGGATGCTAGCAGTAGAAGCTAAAGCAGCAATAGCTTCAGTAACACAAACTGAACACAAACGATGTCGGCTATAACACAACAACAACAGCAGCTGATGAATATCCTCAGCGATGGTGAAAGTTAACAAAACACTTAAGTAATGATGGGATGTTTTTTTTAGTTCAGGTCTGCAGCAGCAGCTGTGTCTGGAGTCACACTGGACTCCGGCTGCAGCCCCCGTGTGTTTAGGGGGGAAAGTGGCCGACGTCGGCGCTCGGTAGGGGGTCGTTTCGAGGGGTGAGATGGTGTGTGTGACAAGACGAATGACTCGGCGTCTCCAGTCTGTGGCGTGTCTGAGTGATCCAGTGTCTCTTTAAATGGGATCTTGGTTTTTGGTCGTCACCGTCTTGTTTTTTTACAATTTTGATGCCATTTGCGTGTCCGTCTGTAGCTTGGAAAAATGTGAAATAAATGTAAATAAATAAAATGTGAATTATGTCCGTAATGCTACATATACAACACAAGGGTAAATAAAAAGTGCATTGAACACTTTTTTAGTAACATACTTATTATTCGCTCGGGTGGAAGGTGTGAAGTCTTTTCAAGTCAAGAGGCTAAAGTACAAGTCAGGTCACGAGTCATTGGTGCTAAAGTCAAGTTGCAGCTGACCTTCTGACCTTTAACCCCTCCTGCTCACAGGTCTGCAGAGGGGCGTGGAGGGTCAGCAGGGACACTTCACGCTGGTGTGCCGAGACTCTGCTGGGGAGCAGGTGGAGCGAGGTGGAGAGCACGTCCTGGTCAGCATCGTCCACAAGGAGAAGAAGGACTGGTGAGCGGTCAGAGAGTCCGACCTGCTGTGTCAGCATTTTAGCTTTTTTTAACAGGCCGGTTAATAAATGCATTTCAACGGGGGCACAGTGAGCTTTTAGTCATCGACGATCCAGTTTTAGTTTCATAGTTGATGAACTTTTTCCCCGTCTGCCTCTCAGCTGCTCAGAGGTCAACAGAGCTCTGCCTCTGTGCTATTTATGTTCCTTATGTTAGAGGAGACGCTCCCTTTAAAGACCTCCACAAGATCACTCCAACAGCCTTTGTTTCTAAATATTCATTGCATTTTCTCATCCTCCATATTATCCATATAGTATTTGTAATAATAACAGTCACAAATAAACAAACAAAAAGAAAACCTGGGAGCTCTGAGGAGTGAATATAATATAATATATAATATAACAAACCAGAGTTGGTGATTGTTGGAACAGTGGAACGACTACCAAAGACGGTTTTGATGAGTTTTGTTTAGTTTCTGTCCAGTTTTAATGAAATGTGTTTCAATGATCAGCGAGGTTGAATTACTGTAGTCTGACTGGAGTTTGTTTTATTTGTTATTTATTACCAGATACCCGGGTACCTAAACTTGTTTTATTTATTATTTATTACCAGATACCCGGGTACCTAAACTTGTTTTATTTATTATTTATTACCAGATACCCGGGTTTTATGTATTGTACTGACAGTAGAACCTGTTTCTCTGATGATTTCTGTTCCTTCCCTTCAGCTCGTTGGAGGCGACGGTGGCCGATAACAGCGACGGATCCTACAGAGTTTCATTCACAGCTGAGGAGACGGGAGCTTACTCGGTGTGGGTCTGTGTCAGAGCTCAACACGTCAAGGTACCAGACTAATGGAGGCACGCAGGGAATGCATGCAGACGAAACGTTGTTTTCATGTTTTCGTTATTTATTTATCGTTCTATAAACTGTTATTAATCGCGTGTTGCAGCTGAGGACGGCGCGTTAGAGCAGGTAAATGTGAAGACGGGCTGAGTCGTGGTGTTCAGGGCTGTTCACGTCACTCTGACACGTTAAAACAACAAACGTCTCTGCAGGCGAAAGCACATGAAACCGGCTGACTGGGAGTTTTTTTATTTATTTTATACATTTATACTTATTTTCGGATACTTTTATTTCCTAATGCCACATTCAGTCTGTATCACACATGTATTGGTTTACTTATTTCCTCACTTATTTATTTCATAGGCATATTCAGTTTCATAGACAGTTTGAGTTATAGAACTACAGACAGACAGACAGACAGACAGACAGACAGACAGACAGCTGACTGAGCGTCTCTGTCCCGTCTCGTCCTGCAGGGTTCTCCGTTTCTTCTGCACGTGAAGAGGAAGTGGAGGCGTCACGGCGGGACGTTTCACTGCTGCTCCTTCTGCTCCAGCGGAGGAGCCAAAGAGGCTCGCTGTGGCTGCACAGGAGCCATGCCAGGTACACAGAGGAGGACCTCAAAGGGTCCCAGTGAACAAAACATAGTCCACGATGTTCTTTAAAAAGGACAGATGAAGGATCAGTCTTCTGTGTTCTTTGATTGGAACGCCTTCTGTGAACAGGTTTTGTGATCAGATCTCTTTTACTCTCCGTGTGCATTTTGTATTCAAACAAGCATCAGAGATGCTGAAGATACAACAACAGCTAAAAACAACGTTTTTTATGAATCACTCAGCCACGAGATGTGCTACATTTTGAGAAAAGAGGCACAATTTTCTCTTCTGTCATTATCACAAACATCATTTCCTTCTCCACCTAAAGCCGACACGACCACAAAGAGACGGATGAGTAGAGGGGGGGGGCAAAATAAATTACAGTTCTTCAGAGGCTGATGATGAGATACAACATTGTAAGAATATTTAAGAGTGTAATTATTCCACCGTAATAGTCATCCTGTTCACAGCTGCACTGATTTTGCTGCACATGAAGTCAGATATACAGTAGCTTTAATATATATAGTTGTTAATCTTATCTCATGTCTGTCTGTCTGCAGGAGGATTCAAAGGCTGTGGTCACGGTCATAAAGGACACCCCGGGAAGCCTCACTGGTCTTGTTGCGGCAGCACGGCGGAGCAGTCCGAGTGTTTGCCTCAGAGCGTGTTGGCTGCAGTTTCTCCTCACGGACACCTCCGGACCGTTGAGCTCTGAGGGGACGAGGAGACGAGGAGACGAGGAGACGAGACCTGTCCAGGTGATGCGAGTTAATAAAGGCGGATGGCAGCAGCCGAAAGGTGACTTTTGGTGTCTAAGCTCAGCCAACCGATGACGAGATGGAGAAAAAGACAATGAAATCCAATCGCAGCAGCTTGTGTTTCCTCCTGAATCACATAAAACGAGGTTTAACCAGGATTATCTTTATTAGTTCTCAACAGAAAGATGTGTGAAACCGTAGATAAAAACCTCGCTGAGGGCAGATCGTCCTCTTATTCAAGAGAGAAATCTGTTTCTTAATATCTTCTGTTTTAAACCTTGAAGCTGCTGTCGACTTCATAAAGGTGCTGAAATCAGTGTTTTATATCTTTAATGTAAAACTCATTCAAATAGAAACATTTAGAATCACCAAACTGTGGTACTTTTGTATTTTTATATCTTTCAGTCAAGGAAAATATATTTTGTAATTTAGTGCCTAAAAACCAATTGTAATGCTGAAATATATAAAGAAGTATTGTTAATACTCCACACTGTCACAAAGACAGTACATGGTACTGTACATGCTACAGAACAGACGTTACATTAAGGATCACGTTCATTATTCTGAAGTCACGACTGGTACGAAATAGAGCCGGACGATATTATCGGCCCAAATATTGAACTATAACTGCAGAAGATTTTTATCGGCATAAACGTCGGCTAATAAGTAAGATTCTGTGTTTGAGACGATTTACAAACGGTCGACGTTACGGAGTTCATGAGAGAGAAATGTAAAATACAAATTCTTGTTCTTAACTCTTTAATAAACTAATTTAAGGGAATCTCATCAAAATGTCAGTTTTCAAGAATTAGTGTTACAGTTAAAAACAAGAACTTAAAGACTTTTCTCTCTATTCTAAAGTAAAAACGTACTCTTTATCTTTCTTTCAGCATATTAAATAATAACTAGTTAGCCACTAAACATTGCCATATATTAACAAATAAACACTACTAATGTATTGTTCTATCTGGAAACACTGAGACCTGGAAGGAGCAGTCGGCCTCCTGTTGGAACACGAAGCTGCTCCTCTCCGGAGGACACGATGAGCCACTGAATGTGTATTTTCTGTGTCCTCGTCTTCGGTGTGAGAGTAAATAAATGTTTATTCTGCTGATGCAAATACTGGAGGAAGACTTCTCTTTTTGATTTGAGGTCCGACATCGATCCAAGACTAAAGAGTCGATATGCTGCTGCTGCTGTTCACGTACATTCATCTTAGTGGTGCTTTTGTCTGCTTCACTAGTTTTTACTGAGACGTTTAAGGCTGTACAATGAAAATAAACACACTGTAAACACGCGTTACCTTGCCTCTTTTCTTCATGGAACTGTGCTAAAGGAACAAAAGGACTATTTGCATATCAATATCTCACCCTGTTACCTTGAACCTAGTTCTTCTCTCATGCCTCCACGGTGAACAACGAGTTAAAAAACACGGACATGTCTTAATGAATGGAGGTAAATGAAAGCTACGTTTTAATAACGGCAAACTATATCAAAACATCTGTTCACAAACTCTCATACAACTTAATCCAGTGAGGCTGGGAGCGCTCGACTGGATAAATGAGGTCACGATCATTCTGTGAGAGTTTGTAAAGAGATGTTTTTGTTTTTAAAAGTAATTCATCGTTACTTTTCTCCGTTTTTTTTATTCTTCTTTCAACGTGAAAGCATGAGGGGTTATTGATATGCAAATGGTTATTTTGTTAGGTATTCTTTTAACAGTGATATAATCCAGAATTATCCATCTCTTGATAACAAACTACAAAACAACATGAGAACAAAATGTAAATATAGAAAGTTTAATTTAATCATGAACGCTCGTTAGTTTATTGAGCGTGACGTTCCCTCTTTAAACCACCGGGTGGCAGCAGAGAGCTGCTCTTTATTTTTATATGTTTAACCATCATGTCTCTCGCTGCCTGCGGCGTGAACTTCTCCGCGCTTGTTCCTACAAATCATTCATCATCAGCGTTCTCAATAAGCCGTCGTTCTCACAGCGAAGAGCCTCATGATGAATTCTGCATCATCATGAAAAAAACCCCGTCTTAAGCGGCTCAAGATTGACTCTCAGTGTGAATGTTTGATGACCTGTTCCACTAAAACAAACCATCGCAGAGGAAGTTACATCATCAGCGGTGGCACTGCTTCATCACACACACACACACACACACACACACACACACACACACACACACACACACACACACACTTCAGTTACATGAGGGCAGACGGGGGTTAAAGATGATGGAGCGGTTTAAAACCTGCCTTTAGTATTGATTTCTCCATCCCTTCTATCAGTGAAGTCAATCCAGTAGGAACTAAGCCCACTACACACACACACACACACACACACACACACACACACACACCAAATTGAACAATGACAGTGTGCACTACAAATGGCAGGATGCTCACAGCGGGGGCGGTGAACCCCAGAGAGAAGGACTGACGCCAGACCTCATAAACCTGCTTCACCCACTGAGCTCTCCACTGGAGAACCAACCATAGTGATGCAACATTGTCTCACAGGCATCTTTGGTTTGGTTTTATCTTTTACATTTACTGCCTTTGAGTTTTAGAAAGTTATGCAAACAGGCAAGTATAAAAGGATCTTCACCAGGTGTGTCTGCAACAACCTGAAATGTTTGATTGAATGAACACAACCCACCGCAATAAGCTGAAACTATCAGATGTGTTGTAGGTCTAATATAAGTGAAGATTCAGCAACTCGAATGGCAATGTTGTCGCTTAGAATTTGTTCAGAAACAGATCACCCGCCTTCCTAAAACACCCACAATCCCATTCACACGATGCATCTCCTGTCCCTCGAATGGCAAACAAGGGAAATATGCTAATACATTTTCATTTATTGTTATTTCACCTCAACAGTCCTCTAAAATCTGTTTCTGGACACAATGTAGGCGTGAAATTGCCATTCTAGTTGCTGAAACTCATATCTATAAGTTTGTTACGACTTTCGTTTGCGCAGCGAGCGATCTGATATTTGAAACATCACTTGCATTCACTACTACCAACGTAATCCCATAATCCCTACATTTTTACACTGAGTTTGGATTTTTGTGGGCCAGTTCATAAAACAATTCATTTAAGATTAAAGGAACTGAGGTGTGACACGTCTTCGCTTCTCGTCCATCCTGTTTGTTTGTTGAGTTCATGTGCAAATGACAACAACAAAAGGTTCAGGCGTACCTTTGACTTGTTGATGACGGCACTGATTGCAGATTGTCAGGTGAATGTTTATCTAACGCTGTAGCTGATACTTATAAAACGTTACCTGAAAAAAAGACCAAAAGTGGAAATAAAAACTCATCATCTCATTCTAAAATCAAAAATATGGCCTGACTTTCAAGCTGTGACAAAGACGCATGTGAAGAGAATAACAGAATGATGGCAGAGATGCAGGGATAACAGCATCATGTCACCTCAAAGCCAGTGTTGTGGCAGCGCCTGACATCCTTCTGTGGGAGACACTTTATCTCTGAGCTGCAAGAGAGCAGCAAGGACTTCCATCATCGTCAAGACCAGACACACACACACACACACACACACACACACACACACACACACACTGTACATTGAAGGTCACCTGAAAATGCACTCTGGGAAAGGCAGCTCTGAGAATATGAACACACTGTTACAGAATTCCCTGTTGGAGATTCCCTGTGTGTCGAGTTGTGAATAATTCATCGTGATTTGTTAAAATGAGCGTGGCGTCAATAATTCATGAGCGTCACAGAATCTAGTTTGCAGAGCAAGTTATGTAACAAACGAAGCAAAAACCCACCAGACACTAAACGCAACGAAGCTTCTATTGTTATTCTATTACTGCTGATCAGTGCTGCAATGATACAGAGTACGATTACTCAAATACAAAGGTATATATTTATATATATATATATATATAAGCCTGAATAGACGGTAAAATATATAAATCAGTCTGACACAGCAGAACAACAATAAAAGACGTGGATGCAGGTAGATGAGGGTCGACTGGCCGTTGCAAGATAGACAGACAGGTGACAGCAGACAGACCGAGGGTCGTACAGCGCTGACAGATTGAGGGCAGTGAGGTGCAGTTACGTTCCGGTAGTCCTGTGAACCGGAAATTTGTAAGATTAAATTTGATCCGGTTACAGACCTTTTTCCCCTGAGCTTTGAAGGAAAGTTTGGAATCAAACAGCAGTCCGAGATACTTGTATTCAGGTACGACCTGCAGCCTCTCCCCAGATACAAAAACACCCGTCTCTACACTAGCAGTGCTTGTTTACATACTGTTTTGGACGCATTTGATTGTCAACAGCATTGCTTTAACCACGCTGTTACATGAACCGTGGAGTTCATGAGTTCATTTGCAACTCGTGTCATTTTGTTACCACGTAAGTAAATTACAGTGTCATCTGCAAACATTCGGATGTTGGCGACAGGACGTGCCGATAGACGTTCGTTGATGTATAAAGAAAATAGCAGTGGGCCCAGAGTAGATCCTTGTGGGACACCTGTGGACAGACCCAGGGCAGCTGATTGATAGTTCTGTATTTGGACACACTGGGACCTACTTAGCAAATATGATTCAATCCTTTCAAGTGTACCCGAAGAAAGATTGTAGCGGAGTAACTTGGACATGAGAATACTATGATTAACAGTGTCAACTGCCTTCTTGAGATCAAGAAGTACAGCTCCAACAATGCCCCGTTTGTCCAATAGAAATTAGATTTTCTTTTCAGTGAAAAAAGCCATTGGCTGTCTTAGTTGAATAATTGGGTCTGAAGCTGAATTGCATTGGATGAAAGGCAAAAGAGCTGGTATTCACATGGGAGACACTTGTAACGGAGTATTGCAGAGGTGGTATTAGTACTTTCACGAAAGTAAAGAATCTGAATACTTCCTCCACCACTGCTGCTGACGCAGAGATGTTTTTAAAATCAGAACAATACCGGCGTTTATTCAGAGTGTGTTTGTACATGCTCTCTGTGTGCATTCAGGTTGAACACTGTGTAACCTGATTATAGACAGAGAGGTTAGGCCACAGTCATGACAGTAATATACTTACTGGGCTCTAAATGGAGCCTAACCAGCTCCCGCTGGGAAATAGTGGAGTTGGTAAAAGCCAATGAAGACCGTTTGTTTGTCTTTGAGTTCATGGAGCAAAATGAAGAACATCCACCATTTAAAAAAAAGATTACAGCTGCATGAAATCAGCGCAGATGCTTCGTAAAGGACGGGTCAGAAGAGTAGGACGAGCTATAGAGGCATTTTAGAATTTTAGAAAGAGCACATCACCACACTACTGAGCAATAAAGTGCAATCCATTAAACACACAATCAGAAATAACCTTTACCTCGGCCGTCAATTCTGATTGTAACATTTCAATTTGACATAAACGTTGTGAAAGTGCCTGAGGACAAACAGGTGTAAAAAAAAGACACTTATAGTCACTCTGAGACGCTGGTCTGTCTCTTATATGTCCTTATAAGTCGTATGTGTACATAACAAAGTACTTTTGTTACTTTTTTGATTTGTTTTGTTTTAATTTCATAGTCATTTAAAGCCAAATATGATGTGTGTTGTTTTTTACTAGATCTTATCAGCTGCTGTAGCACCAGACTTCAGATCAGTTTGTTTCCTCTGAGACTCCTTAATTCATCCTACATATCATATAGTTGTTGTTTTTTACTTTGTGTTTTGTTGTGTAGCGAAATGGAAAGGCAATCTGCATTTCATTGGGCAACCCTGTTGAGCTAAGTGAGCTAAAATGAAAGAAGCCAGGTGCGGACAAATGAACAGATTTGTTATTCAAATTTTCAAACAGATAGAAAGCAGCCAGCAGAGTAACACGTGTAAACCAGTTTGACTATTTATTGTCACATCTGTTTCCTGCAGGAGAACCTTCCCTCTTCATTTCAGTGCAGATATGATACAAACGTTAATCTGCTACTGGCTGCGTCAATAATTATGGAGATCCAATAAAATGATGAATATTGAATTGAATGCAAAGTAAACTCACTGACTCACTTAAATCAACTCCAAAAAGTGAGTAAACAGAAAGTCACTCTGGTAGATGAGTTTAGGTGTAATTTGTGTAAAGCCATACATCACTGACAGCATGATAACCTTATCGCACGCTGGCTCCTCTATATATATTTTGAAGACGTTGGGAAGGTGATATTATGGGTGAGGATGTGCCCTTCAATGGATATGTATCGTTTTCCAATACAACTCTGGCGCAACGGGAATGATTGATCACACCGGCTCAGAGCAGAAAACAGCAACCTGAAGAACACAATGATGAAATACGAAGAGTTGCGTGGGAGCAGACATGCAATGATTTAGACCGGATCGATGAGCCGCAGATCAAAGACAGACACGTGCAAACTGATTGGAGGGATGCCGGGAAGAGAGGACGTCTGTGCTGGTGAGTTCATTTCCCGCCGACCGATGTAAAGTGTGTAATTAATGCTGCATTTTTGGGTTTCTTTCACCTCAATCTCTGCATGCCACTTTACATTTCTCTCCTTTTTATTTCAGGGTGAGGTGTGACTGCAAAGCCACTATGAGGTGTCTCATCTGCTCACTTTGCATTTAAGGAGTTTTATTGCATAATGACAAACCTACTCTCAGAAAACAATGGCTGGAATGAAGGTAAAACTTTCTTTTTGCATGTAACCAAAGTCTGTGATGTTCTGGAGCTTTGAGCCGACAAAACTGCACCAAATGTACAAGTTTGTTCTGTTTTTACATCTTCATCAAGCTAATGTCGGTGTGTAGTCATTTTAATAGCAGACCACCTCAAGGTGTCACTCAGACAGAACCAGGACGTTCTGATGTAGCATTTCAAAATGAAAGCCCTTCAAATCCTCATTCATGAGCTCACTTCAAATCACATTCATCAGACAATTTGTCTAATTTCAGATTAGATTTTAGAGGAAATGGTGCGAAGTTACAAAATAATTTCACTTCAGGTTAAAGTTGTCGATTTTAGAGACTTTCAATTGTGAAGTTCTCCCCAATATTTGGAAAGAATATTAGAAAGCATGTGTACAAGATGATGCACAAGACATCCAGAATGAAACGCTCAGTTAAAACACAGACGGCTCCGGTATTGATTCAAAGATGATTTGATTGCTTAGAAGCACTTTGGTATCTGGAGGATACAAGTAAAACCATTCTGTATGAAATCAGATTATAAACAAAGGAAACTTACAACAATAATCAACGAGATCTGTTACCAAACTCAATCACTGTTCACCGACAATTTACAGGACCAACGTCCAAACTCTGACGAGAAGATTCATTAATTACAAATTACACAAAAACTCAAGATGTCAATAGAATCAATTTCTCTCTTAGATCGACTTAATGTTTACAGATTTGCATTTTACAGTCACACACCGTATTAAATATGACTTAAAATGACCACATACAAATATGAAAACAACACAAAATTATATTCTATATTACGAGTTTTTTGCTATTAGACACATATCTAACATATCTAATGTAACATGCAAGAGGCCTATGTTACACACACCAAAAATAAAACTCGATTCAATACTTCACTTAAAAGCGTGGGGAAGAAAGTCTCTCTCCGAGGCACTTCCTGTGACTGAATTGATGGTTTCAAAATCTAAAATGGGATCACCATCCTTCAGCATCATTTGTGAGATCGGTTAAGCATCCGTACGCTTGATGCACAACGAAGATGTGGACAGAGCTCTGTTTATCTACCCATCATGCCGCGCTGCCTGCACCGACTCCTGATCGCGACTCTTGGCGTCGCACCATTAACTGGAAAGTCAAAAATCAACAGTGCGCCGCAGAAAAACCCTTTCTCAGCACTATGTGCAGTTATCTCCGCCAGAGCGTGGGATTGATACTTCACACACACATTTCCCTCCATGGACATGCATACAAAAAAAAATGCCGCTTGTCCACCGGGGCCGGAGGTCGTCGTTTGACCCCGACGCTCTGACAGACGGGTTCCCTCAGGCGCTCCTGGTTGCAGCAGCGTGTCATTCGTGTCATATGTCACCAATTGGACAGGCGGCATCTCATGACACACTGAAGAATGTGTTTAGTCTTTTGCAGCATTGTTCTTTGTGTGTGTGTGTGTGTGAAATGTGCAATAAATCCTTCCCCACTCCAGCGATCCATCCCTCTGATGACGATGATCGAAGATGCAAAGGACACCCTCCCCTCACTACCACACACCCTCCTGCTCTGCGACTTGGCTGTGATTTGGAAACTGTAAGTCTTTTTGTGTCTGCTCAGCTCTTTTGGTTTTTGTTTTGCGTCCACGACGAGGGGTGACTCATGATTCCTCTCTGAAGAGAAGGACTTCACAGTGATCACGACGCCGTATCACACCGACCCACTAATTCACTCACCGAGGGGGGCGTCCTGTAAATCACCCGTCCCAGTGGTCCTATAGTTGTTGCTGCAGGGAGCGAAGGCTGCAGCCGGTGGCAGCTCAAGGACCCTGCTGATGGACTCTCGCACACTCAGCAAAAAAATAACCAAAAAAAAAACCTACTGGGACTGTCTTTATGGTTGAACTTTGTGCACGGATGGATTACCTGTCAGAGAAAAGCTCACTTTGCTATGTGGGCTGACAGTGTCCCAGTGAGGACTAACTGCCCGCTAAGCTGTTCTTCAATATGGAGCGCTCACAGTGAGAGACAAAGAAAAGTGAAGTGAGCGGCTGTGGAGATATCTATCTATCTATCTGTCTTACCCTGACCAATCTCACTCCTCATTCTGAAACCAATGCAACCAACGAAGGCAACAAGAACCGTCCAATCAGAGGCAGGGTCGCCTGGGTCCTGCCTTTGCCGCATAGAGTGCTGCAGGGATGACGTACTTCTGTAGGCTAACACAAAAGTTAGCATTGCTAACATTAAGTAATGGGATTCTCCCATCGGATTTAAAAGTTCCTCATAGTAACCTTAAGGTCAGAAGATCATGGTTTATGTTCTCATATAACGTGTAAGTGTAAACTCAACATTTCCTCTTGGTTTCACAGGGGACACGAACAGCAGCATCCTGGGTGAAAGTCCTGTGTTTCACATCCGTGTGGTCTATAGTTTAGCCTGTTGGGGGTTCAGTGTCTTCATCAAGGAAACTTCAACAAGCGGACCAGAACATTACACAGAAAGTTCATGGGAATGTCATTTGTTTCAGGTATTTGGTTATAACCCCAAAGAGTGGACAAATTAAAAGATTTGACCTGGAAGAGAAGTCAGGGGATCACCAATGTTTTAATGAATCATCCTCTGGACACCATGAGATCCAGAGGATTTATGCATCATTCATGTCTGCACAGAACATCACAGCAATCCTTCCAATATACTTCAGTATTGACCAAAGGAGCAGACTGAACAACGCTGCCTTTATCAGAGCCTCGATGCATGCACGGCTGACTGAACATTAAACATCTCTGTCCAGACTTTTCTGGATGATCTAGTTTTCACAAGAACTACTTTCCACCAAGGAAACCGTCCCTTTGAAAGCTGTTCAACGATCATCACAGTGGTGCTACAACAGTACTTTTTTTTTTGTTACACACACACTTAACACTGCCTGCAGACCGTCTCGTGCTTTTCAATCATCCACATCTGTGTAATACGTACTTGTGTTGAATTGGTGGGTTGTATGTTTATGTGGCCGGCTTGTTTCTACTGGAGTGACATGACTGAAGTTTGGTGCTCCACCTTTTTGTCTTTGAGAGTTTGTGGTACCAGGTTTGTGGCCCTCACCCAAGTCCCACCACAGGAAAGCCAGCTATTCAGCGGTGGGAGGAGTGTCATCACGGAGGTTTCTAACAAATTACACCCTTCACTTGCGGCTTTTTGGCCAGGAGTGTGTTGTTGGCCGGGGGTTAAGGGGGGGGGGGGGGGGGGGGGGGGGGGGCTATGAGGGCTGAAGAGAAGCTACTCAAAGCAAAGTGACACCTGTCTCAATATTCAGCGGCGTCTCTCTACCGAGACAGAAGACGGAGCACTCGTTGTCAGCGCCAAACTAAAGAAGTACTGTGCATACATCAGGGGACTGATGAATGATAAACTGTGTCCTTCTGGGCAACACAGCTCAGGCATTTGATAAAGGAGAGTGCCTCTGATCGGATCTTTCAATTTTGTGCGGCAGCCATTTATGATGTACATATGGAGGACGTGTAGTGAATGGAGCTGCTGCTGCTGCTGCACACAGCTGCCAAAACACGACCGAAACATCAGCTGAGTGTCTCTCTCTGATGTCTCATGCTGTTATTTGTCTGATTATTATTTTTTTTGCTTAAGAATTATGTCCATGCAGGTCTCAGGACCATCGCTGTTTGTGCACGTCTTTCACTTCAGGTCTTCACTTATGGTGTATCTTGGTGGTAAAGGTTAATGGGTAACTTTGGTATTTTTTAACCTGGAGCCTATATTTCCTCCATGTTGTGTTGTGTCTAAAGGGACTAATGGGGCAAACAGTTGTCGAAACAGGTCCAGTAATGAGGGAGAGCGCTGCAGACGTCAGCCGCTAAATTGGCTGTAATGTGATCGCTTAAAAAAGCAATTTGTCACCATCAAAAACAATTTTTCCCCATTAGTTGCAAAAACATAGGAAAATACTGCCCAGGTAGAAAAATACCCAAGTTACTCTTAAACTGAGGAAGGAAAAGTTCTTTATTTATTGAGGAAAAACTGTTGTTGCTCTCTGCTCATGTCAATCACAGGACTGAGTTTTGTCTGTTTGCTGTTACGGCCGGTGTGTGTGTGTGTGTGTGTGTGTGTGTGTGTGTGTGTGTGTGTTGTGCCTTTTCTCAGGTAAACTGCGGATGTGAAGACTCTCTCACTGTTCACACGTGGTGCTGTTCTTTCTGTACTTTTTGTTTAAGGATTTGTTTCTTTTATTTAAAAACAGCACTCTTTTAGCAGTATTTTCTCTTTTGTTAACTCCATTCTGTTCTTTCAGTAAAGAGCTCCTTTTTTTCAAATAAATAACTTTGTAACCTTAAAACATCGGGTTTTATGTTACTTCCTCTTCCCTAAATGATCCGCGTCATTCCATATGCTTATTCTGGACTTGATTCTATATAAATGGAATGACTTCACAAAAAAATAATAGAACTTATAGGGGTAAGTTAAGACACACAAATAAAATAAATTATAATAATAATAGTAATAAATATAAAATAAAATAAATAAAATAAATAAAATAAATAAAATAAATAAAATAAAAAATATGAATAAAAAATCATCAACGAAGCAGCAGAGACCGAGATATTTTGACTTTTAGTCTCGGTTTAATCTCTGAAAACACTGGATCCCACATTTCCCATAATGCATTTTGATAATACCTTTTCATTAGAGTCTCCCTGCACTGGTACAGACTTTCTATTGTGAAGGTGAAGTCTGCAGGCCCTCAGCTGCATGACCCCCATAAACTAAACACAATGACGTCATCGGGGATATCGCTCACGATTGACAAAGATCCTGAAGAGCCACAGAAGACGCGATTCAACTGTTGTACTAACACGGCAGTACATGGACTCAATTGTCTATTCATGTGTTTTTGAATAGTGCTTCTTTGTAATAATGATTTTTATACTCACAGAAATGTGTCATCCATCAGGTTTCCCGTTGAAGGAGAATCCGGATAAAGATTAAATACGAGCTAAACAACGGACATCATAAGCACAATCCTTTGCTCAAATGTTTTCCAAAACTTGGGTTGAACAAAAGTTGACTTTTAAAACTCTTTTCATTACCGTCTGCATGATGAAGTGGGTCATCTTTAGAGCTCAGAGGATTGAGGAAAGAACCAGAAGACGTCTTGTGCTCAGTTGTTCCATAAAATCTCTTTAAGTGTGCTGGAGGCCAGTGCTGGGTTATGCTTATTATCCTTATGAGCGCAACAAAGACCTCTTTTGTTTGCTCAGATGTATATCACATACTGTGTCTAAGACTCATTGAATTTAGTAATATCTGTGTGTTCAAAATGAGCTTGAAATGAAATGTAGTGATAATAATGTATATATTTGACTGATTATACTTAAACATATTATACTTAGGTCTTTTTACTTGCAACAGAGTATTTTTTACAGTGTGATAGTCTGTTGCTACTTTATTAAAATGTGTGAATACTGGGGCGGGCCCCTAATTTTAGCTAATTAAGTGAAATGATGCATCTCACAGCTGCCTTCCAGTATTTATTTTTGTATTACTAATTAAAGAAAAAGAGCATTTGGTCCCATGGTAGGTTGGGGCTGTGACATTCATGACGTTGCTTTATTATAAATCATAATAAACAGTATTTTTCGCGAACAAAATTGTCAGATGGTCCCTTACTCGAGCAAGGCTAAGTAGTTGATAATAAAATAAAATAAATAAAATAAATAAAATTAAAAATTAAAAAATAAACAAAAAAATAAACACAATGACGTCAGTATCTTTGTTGATTGCTCACGATCAACAAAGATACTTTGACATTTATAACGTTGCTTTATTATAAATCATAATAAATAGTAATTTCTTTTTTTTCTCCCATAACGAAATTGTCAGACGGTCCCTAACTAGGCTGAAGTAGTCGATGCTGGCTCTCTCGAGCAGCAGCAGCAGCAGCAGTCTGCAGTCAGCCGCCGGAGCTGTAACGCTATGTGGCTCTGAGAGAGACGGAGAAAACTGTTTTTTTCGCACCGGAGCAGGTTAACGACGGGACGGGGCTTTTGGACATGAGGACGCCCGCTGCAGCGACTTCTTCCAAAAGGGAGGACCAGGAATCCTGACTGGGATCGTGTCGTTCTTTCACCGAGCAAATGAGAAAAGGTGGTGATGCAGAGACCGCGTCTGTCAGTGGACAACCAGCTAGCTAGGTAGCTAGGCAGCTAGCTAGCGTTAGCAACCTAGCAAATAGCTAGCACTTATTTATCCACATATAATTAAGGCTTTAAGTCTTTACCACCCACATGTTAGCTAAAATAAAAAAAATATATATATTTTTGATTCCACATTTCTTTCCTCCGCATTGCTTTTTGTCTGTTTATTTTATTGATTTTTAAAATTGTTTTAATATTTTACTGCTAGCCACAACGTTAGCTGCTTGTTAGCCACATAGCATTTCTGCGTATCGAGCTAAATAATCACCTCACAACAGACTGGCTCTGTGAGGAGGATGAACTTGGTATTCTGTGTGGAGACGTCGGGACATCGTAGCTCCAGACAGACCCGATGGAAAACTACCAGATAAAAAAAAAAAAAAAAGATATATATATATATAATTTATGTTGTCATTAGGTGGCTCGACCCTTAATACGACCGTTTATATTTTAGCGTTTAAAGCTGCTATTCGCTTCATTTCCATCCATCCACATGAGCACTTAGAAGCAGTTGCCTTAGAGCGTCTTCTTTCTGCATATGCAGTATAAAGCCTGCGCCTTTTGGAATAACAGCGCATGAGTTGAGATGCAATCCTGCACAAGATAGCGTTACGTGCTGTGCAGTGTATTTAATTTAGCTTGCATGTCCTGCACAAAAAAAAAACAGGGTTGCCACACAACTGAGAATTGTCATTCTAGTCCACGAAGAGGATTTGTGATGTTTTCACTTGATCTCTGTCGTTCTTCGTCATTTATTTTATGTATTTATTCATCACGACCTGTTTTCTGATGGACAAGCTATACCACACGACACTGTAAATGTGATGAAACAGTAAGAATAGAAAGCTGGGTTCATTCCGGTTACAGGTATGTTAGTTTTTTGCAGAGATGACAGTATGTGCAGTAGTTTGGTGGCGATGGTTTCATAGATATTGCACATCATCTCTGATCTTCTGGAGAATATGTTTATTTTTTTTATCATCATGGCCAAAGGATTAACTGTTTTGTGATTCTGAAGTATTTCTTTTTGACACGTGATTAAATTCACCAAAGCATGAGAGCGGATTGTTTTATGACTCTTAATATTTCAGCTCTCCCTTTTGATATGTGACCTGTTTCTAGATTTGTCCCCACGCGCGCATGATCGTATTTTCAGCGCTGTTAGCCTGTCGGGAGTGTTTGGTGAGAGGATACCGGTGTTTACAAGGGACACGCTGCCAAAAGGGGGAGGAAGGAGGACTTAAGGACGAGCATGTAAAGACCGTTCGCTCTGCAGAATCCTGACTGCGTTGAGGGAAAGAGATGGCTAGAATGAAGAGAGGAACAGATGGCGGCATGTGTCTTGTAAACACTATAGATGTGTTTCTGTGACTTCATTTTAACACTAACTCTTTTTTTTCCCCCTTTTTGTTTTCCAGAATCGTCATGAGCGTTTTCCTGCCAACCAGTCACTCCTTCACTGAGGGACCTCGGCCTCTTTTGCTTTCTGGACGTATATCGATGCAGGGATGAGATAATAAAGTCGACCAGCTTGTGCATGCCGCTACGACAACACCTGTAGCACACCTGTAAACCCCTCCCCCCCCCACCCCCACCCCCACCCCCATCCCCCCCCTCCCAAAGATAACTTCAAGTCAACGGTGAAAACATGACGACGCCGGCTCTCCTGCCGCTGTCGGGCCGCAGGATACCCACTCTGTCGCCGGGCGCCTCCTCCTTCCCGCACCACAGGGCCACGTTGAGGCTCTCCGAGAAGTTCATCCTCCTCCTCATCCTCAGTGCCTTCATCACCTTATGCTTCGGGGCCTTCTTCTTCCTCCCGGACAACTCCAAGCACAAGCGCTTCGACCTGGGCTTGGAGGATGTGCTCATCCCCCACATTGACTCCCCCAAAGAGGGGAAGCACGCCTCTGGACAGGTGGTCATACACGGACAGGGAGGACATGACGAGCACAGGCACAGGTAAGGACCAAAGTGGTCTTTCTTTTAGTTTTTGCATCATCTGTGTATGTGACACTACCTGCCCTGTCACATGTTAAGGAGATTATTTTTTTTCCTATGAAGGATTAAGAGGAGAAACCGTTTTATTCCTTGGTTTATTTTGGGTTACATCACACTCAGACGTTTCCTCTTGAACACACGTGTGCTGACGTCACTTCTTCAGCTTCTGTCCTGACTGGTTAGACACACGTCAGCGCAGGTGTTCCTTCTTCTGACGTAGACGTTCCTTTTTTTTGCAGCTCTGAATACCTCCACCCTCTCTGTGTCTCCATCAAGTGTTTTAAATTATCGTACAAGAGACATTTCATCACCGTGGTCGTCTGTATCCTCTGAATGTCTCTCTGGCGGAAGTGGTTGACCGCGATGAGCTGGACTGTTTGAAAAGCTTACGTTACTGCTCGCCACGAGCCACATGCGGGTACGTTTTGGCTGCAGCTTTTCCGTGAGTTGTTTGGTTTGTGGCCGGTAGCCAGTCGTCTCTTTGAGGCTCCTCTCTCCTGAATCTAATTCATATTTCGTGAGGTGGCTGAAGTGTCTCGTGCGATTTGGAATCCACTGTGCTGGACAGGTTCCATGCCCTGCAAGCTAATGTTTCTCTCAGTGGACTGGAGTTATTTTAAAGTGCATTCTATCATATTTACATTTCAATACATTTTTTTAAATTACTTACTGTAAGCCATTAAATCAGCACTGGGGGCTGTGTTATGTAGAAGCCACATAGCTTCAATGTGTGGGGTTATCTTAACAAACATATCCGGCTCAGTGAGTGTTTTTTATTATTATTATTTTCTTATTACATATGCCATTTGATTGGCATACTTATAGGAATCATACGGCACTTACGTTTGTATTATTTTGTGATGACAAACGCGCCTATGAGCAGAAACAAAATGCCAACCAGTGGGTGGAAAGGATCATTTTATAGGGCAGGGCTCTGGTAGGAGGTCATTAGTTTTACTGAGGACTGTGAAAGGTGTTAAAAGCGTTCCTCAGTGGGTACCGCTGAGGGTTGCCTCCTCGTCCCCTGTGGGCCTCTCATTTTTCCACCCCGAAAGCCTTTCTCGAACTCCGGATTCTGCCGGCTTCAAATAACGTAATTATTTCAGTGAAGCGACGGGGAAGCAGCAGACATGGCCTCAAGTGGTGCTGTGAGTCACAGTAGTAACCTCAAGGGTTTCTTTTTTTATATAAAGGTGGGATGGTTCAAGATGTTCATGCTTGTCCAGAGGTGGCAGTTTATAGCCGTGATGGAATACGGGAGCGTTGGGAGCGAAATGTTGCATTTATGGCTGCACACATTTTTGTATGATACTTGTCTGTTGTCATTGAATCCCAGACAGATCCTTTTGCACACTTAAAGGTGCCAAATTAAAAATTCAGAGCATATCGGTTGCCTTCACACAGCTCTCAACATGCCGTCTGCAAGCAGCTAACAGTTTTTAACAGCGCTAACGGCGCTAACGGTGTTTACCTGAGGGGAACAGGTAGGCAGGTGCTACGCTTCCGCAAACCAGCTAACCAGTGGGGCACGCTCACGTGCACTGAAAGGCACGCTCACGTGCACTGAAAGGCAGGCTGTCCCGCCCTATGTCAACAAAGAAGCTTGGATTACATCACACACAGAGAGGGAGAGCGACCTCATTCTCTTTATATCCTTACATTGCAGATAGTATTTTGCTGCTATAGTGATGCTCTGAATATCGTACAGAGAACCTTTAGGTGAGCTGCCGTTGTTCTTGCCTTCAGCGTCCATATTTGTTGCCGTGATGAAGCTGTAGGTTTTGGCATAGAGGTGTTTCTCAGGTGGGCAGCAACAGATGGCTAAATGTATTTCTTCCTGTAAATAGACTGGATCTAATTCATTTCATAGCGTGTGTTATGATGTGTTATGAAATACATTAATATGGCTTTATAAAAATCTCTCAGTACATGTGTGTTGTGCTCCAGAGTGTCTTGTTAAAGTGAGATAGAAGAAGAAGCCGACATGTCTCTGGGATCATGACAACTCAAGGGTTTGAGGAGTGAGAATAAAACCTGCAGAGATCTCTTTTAAATTAGTTTTATGCAAATGTAATCCTAAAATGCTCCCTGTGCATTTAACCTCACACAAGCATTCATGTTTTTATTTTTTTATTTTTTTTTCTCATAGCGGCTTATGGAAATGTCTTCAGTGTGCTTGTTGATCTGGCTGCCTCAGCTGTTCCTAAAGTCCTCATTGTGTGCTCTAAAGGGCCGGGGTTCAAACTGAGGCACGCTAGCATTTAAAGAGGCCCTCGGGAGCACAGGCAGGCTCGTAATAACTTCACCTTTTACTTTATTTGGCTACAGAAAACCCTGCAGAACCAGCTCTCTGTTCACAGGTTCACCCTGTTTAATAGTCCTGTGGAAGCCTTTGAGGGAGCGCAGGTTATTATTCTATTTGCCGTGAGCTAATCCATCTGTTTTAGGTAATTCTTCAAAATGTCTAAGGTTATTGTTAAAGGGCCCTGCACACATCTGGCCTGTGCTGTTTGGCAGTCCTGTACTATGTTTTCATTTTGTAGATAACCATCTTTTTATATCTGTGGTGAAGATCTCTGAAGATACTCTCTGGGAGTTGATTGGTTGTGGGTTGAACTGGTTTTACTGGACACTTTTTGGGGCCGACAACCTTGCTAGCCTTTTAAAATGAATACTACATAATACAAAAAGTTGTCTAAAAATACACGAGCTGATCCTTAAACTCTGCTGGTGAGAATTCATATTTGTCTAGTCCTCAAATATCAAACTTTCTCCGATATCTCAAAGCTCATTTCTAGTAAAAACAGTATTTGGGCCAATTCAAACGGGTTCTGCCCTTTTTATGACCTAAAATATCATCTCTTTCAACTTGCAGAAGAAGTATATTTCCCAGTAGCTCTCAGTGCCATCTAAAAGTTTTCTTTGGGAGGTTTTCAGATGTTCGATGCTGAGCTTTCCAATCCAATAAAACAAAGTTTGATGTTATTTGATTTGCACATTTGGAATAAACTCCATTTCTACAGGATATTCCTCAGACCTTCATGCCAACCGTCCTTATTGGGAACAATTTTCTACTTTATTATAACTGCCAACTGATTATTGCTGCACAGCAGGAGGTATGGGAGGAGTATGGTGAGGGATCAGTGCCAGAGAGTGATCTTCTGTGCACAGATTATTGCTGCTGGCTAGCCCACTCGTTGCAATGAATCTCCTTCTTTTGAGACGGTGACGGAAGCCTCAGAGATCTCAAAACCTCATTAAACCAAGCTGGAACTAATCTGCATGGCTTAATAACACAAGGAGCAAGTGAGGAAGTTTACCAGAAGATTGATATGAATCACCAGATTGCAATACAGCACCCCTGGAATGATGCTGTCTCTGATCTGAACACGAGGAGCATCCTTTGTTGAACCTTAACTGGCAAGATTATGATAGCGATATAGTATTAGGAACCAATTAAAGTTACAGATTAGATAGACAGATACACTTAGAATAGCTATTACAGGCCTGTTACTTGATGCATATTGATGCATATGTCACAAAAAAATTAAATTGTGTCTCTTTTTATGTGATGGAACATGTTAGAATGTGTTTGGTAGGAACTAGTTGCTTAAACGTGACCATTTGGGTGATTGGATTGGTGCAACCATCAAGCAAATGCTTTGCATTCACACTGTGTGTTTAATGAATGTGTACAGAGGGACGTCTCCCGTGGCTGCATCGGATTATTAGAAGGATGTGGAGCCGGGATCCTGCAGTGGACCCGGGATCCTGCAGTGGACCCGGGATCCTGCAGTGGAGCCGGGATCCTCTAGTGGAGCCGGGATCCTGTAGTGGAGCCGGGATCCTCTAGTGGAGCCGGGATCCTGTAGTTGATCCATTTACAAGGTGAACTGAACTGAAACACCTTTCTGTCCGGAGTGCTAGAGGTCTCTGGAGTGTGACGCTCTGTCGAGCTCAACATAAGCGAGAGGCCGTTAATGATTGTGTTTTGGTCCGACTCAAACAATAAAGGAGTAGCCGGGAGCTGCTCTTCATCTGAGAGGCGGTGACATTTCAGTAACGGAATAGCTGAAGGCGGAGTAGTCGCAATAAGGAATGCTTGTCTTATTTACCTGCAGCTGAGACGATTGGCTCATTAATCCAGGAGTTACTTGACAGACAAAGAATCAACAATTATTTAGACATTTGATTGAGAACATTCACCAGCTGCTCCATATATGACGGTTTTCTACGTTTCTTTGTTTAACATCATTGCACATTAAACATTTGGACTAAAAAGCTATTTGCAGACGTCACCTTGGGCTTTTAATAGACTAAAAGATTAATGGGAAAAAGTAATTATCAAATGAATTGAAGATAATTGTTAGTTGTAGCCCCACATTTGACAAATCGTACGTCTACATTTGGAAACACGTTCATTAATAAATTTACGTCAATTCCGACCAAATCCCCCATTCTTACTCTGCAGCTACATCCTGTTAAATGGCAGATAAATCCTAAATAAAGCATTGTTTCTTGTGCTCTCTGACAGCAGTTCCTTGTCCTTTTCAGATCAAATGAAGATGTCTGAATTGTTATTCTGTCCAGGTTTTTAAATCACAACATGAGCATTCACGCCGGGTTCTTGCCAGAGCGCTCACTGGGTTCGACGGGCTCGCCATCTGCCACCAAAAATGAATCACAATTTGGCAGTTTGGTTGTGCTTTTTAGCGAATCACTCGGTGCCGCTGCGTAATCTTGAGGAAAATATAAATGACGTGTCCGTGTTTTCTGTCACAAGCACGAGAAATATATGCAATTTCTTTTGTGCAAAAACCAGCCTCTTACAGTTCAGAGATGGCTGAAGTCAATTCTACAATATCCTGTTTTCTGAATGATTATTTGGCCCCATGGTCCAGTAAATATCACAACATCCCACCAATGGCTCTTCAAGTGAACTTGAGTATGAATTGCTCATGCACGACGTTCGGCTCCTTTCTATCTGAATAGTAATAAGACGCTGATGGAGACTCTCGCGTCTGGAAGGTTTCAGAGTCAAATTTGACGAAAAATAAGACTTTTTTTTTTTCCCCATCTGCCCTGAAGCTTTAAATTTTCCCACAAAAAAAAATAAAAACCCGCTTTGTAGAAAGGAGTCACTCTGTCTTTACCCACGTGTCTTCACCCCTCACATCATATGACACCCAACTCTTAGCTACTGGCAAAGAGCGACATCACGCTATTAGATGAGCAATTTAAAAGAAAGTGTCTTTGAGCAGTGTGACATTTCATACCGGAGAAGAAGATAAAAGAGCTTCTTCTTCTTTTTTAAATAAAAGCTGACGGCACTTTTCGCTTCAGTAGACGTTTTGACATCACCGTGTCAGTGAGCCTTATTGAGAGCGAGACAAGTGGAACCATTGCTGATGACACTCACAGCCATTATATTAATGTGCGTCCTAGTTAGTGGCACATTATGTGGTATCGTACAAGCACCACACCATCAGTGTTATGGGCTCAGTTTTCTGCTGGTTTAAGTGCTTTTGCTTGTTTTTTTTGTTTTGTTTTTTGACTGCGAGTCATGTTCGGTTTGAACGCAGTGAAAAAGGTGAAGGAATAAATGTACAAGCACGACCTTGTCACACCGCGTCGCTGCCATGATGTAGTTTAGTAACCTGGTCTCGCTGCTTATTGCCTTGCCAGTTATTGTTAGTGTTGCGGGGGCCATATACCTTTTGCTTTTTTGCGCTCTGATATGGACCATAAATCAGCATCAAAGCCCCACAGATTGTATTATAAAAAGCCCGGGCCAACATCAAAGCGCGCTTATTCATCATATTTAGTGTGATCTTAGATATCATCTCTGTGTCTTCACGCTTCGTTCGCCTGTCAGCTGCAAAGTAAATCTAGGTTGGGCTGTGTTTGTGTTTGTATATTTCTCTAATGTGCTAATAAAGGAGCACCAAGGACTGTATGTATGTGCATCACACACACACACACAAGTACACACACACTCTCAAGCTAGCTCAACCTGGAAAGAACAACAGGGCGTTGGAACCGGTGTACGGAAAGCCAAAAGGGACATTAAACGCCTCTATTTCCAATCGGTCTGGAGTAAAGCCACACCAAAGGGAGATGCTGCAGTGTTTCTGAATAAAGCCTTCCACTTTGAACCTCTTTGTTGTATTGGTTTGATATGTTTGGGTCTTGTTATGTTATAGCATGATGGATACTTCTCTCATGCTGATACAGTTCATTGCTGTGAAATGGAAAGGCAGAAGACATTCTAGTACCTTTAAAACCTTGAGAACACAAAGCTGTTGCCAAGAAGCAGGTGAAACGAAGGTGCAGCAGTACTTACAATGAGTTGTATTGAATACATCGTTGGTGTTATATACATGGAGTGGTTACAACAGTAGCCTGACCCTTTCCACTAAATAGCACGTTGGTTGGATTTGTCGGATGAGAAGTTGTGTGTTGCCTGATTATAGAACTGTAGGCACAGGTGAATGTTAGAAACTACAGCTTAGCAGCTAAGACAAAGACTGGATGGGATTTAAACAATTCAAGAATTGCTTTAGAGCACAGCTTGGGTTTACTGGCTATGCGAAACAGAAGGAGGCGCTCGTCCCCATATGGAAAAACGACATAAAAAAATGGCGGTTTTGACTGCTTTTAAACGGTGTAAGCAGTTAGGTTTATAACATAAGTTGGGTGAAAATAGAGGCGTGTAATGGCCGCAGTTTAAGCTTATTCCCATCACCACCATTGCTTTGAAATAGTCTCATACTTCTGCCTTGACGCATCATGTTGACCTGTATCCTATTAAACAGCATGTAAATGCTGCTACGTCTACATCCCCACATCTGTGGTGCTCTAGTTCATCCATGAAACAAACCTATTCTCCCCACTTGGCTGGTGAACTATGAAAGCCATTGCCCCATTTGTTGCTGTTTTACCTGCGAGCTACAGCTTTAGAGGAGAATAGACCCTCCACATGATGTCTGCTTGTGGCTGGAACATTGTGTATTTTTTATTTTCCTGGTGTTATCCCATCGCAACGATGGTCGTACTCCATTTTTCAACAGTAGTGTTCACTGTAGTAGTTTCTGGCTTGCGGCCAGTGTGTCGATTTCCAATAACTCAAACTCTGCCCACATTTTCACTTGTTAAGAGTCCAAAAATGTGAATTATCGAAGCAATGTTTCATTTTAGCGACTTCACATATGACCGTCTGCTGAGTTCATAACTTAGAGCTTCATGTGTACCTTAAAGCGTATAAAAAGTAATTATAAAAAGAAGAAAAACATCACAATTACCCCGAGACCTTTTCTGTAATCTGGTAGGAACCAGTCTCTACTACTTACTACTGGCTTCAGAATAGATATCACTACATGCAGAATAAGATATCAATACAAATAAATCCCTCGGATCCGTGTTCATAGTCATTTCACCAAGACTCGTCCTAATTAATTTGTCTGTTGTCAGGAGATTTCATCTCGTACAGTCGGTATTAGAGCGAACAGCCGGCAGAATGAGGAGCGGACTTCATCGAGCATAATCTCCTCATTAACACGGCTGCTTATTTTTATTTAATTCATTTTGATCAGATCTGCTGTCTGTGTGTCTCTTGTTTTTGTTTCCATCATTTTCATGTGATCATGATGTTTTCTCTCAGCTGTGTGTGTGTGTGTGTGTGTGTTAGAGGTCTTGGTATTATTTCATGAGATCTCACACAGTCTAAATCATAATGTTTGTTAAACACTAGCAATGTTTTCATATTTATGCACATGTTGAAGTATCTCATTTAAAAGATCTGTATGGAAACGGCAAAATTCGATCCAGATGTTTTTGTATGTTTACTTGAGGTGGTGTTTTGCCTTTGTTGAGAAAGAGTTGGATGGATAATAGAGACGCTTTTTGCTGAATTAAGTTCTTGTGTAGCGAACCTTTTAACCCATCAGCTGTTTCCGCTGTCGTCTCATAACTTGTGAACGCTCGTCTTTGTCTCCATTTTTCCTCTCGGGGATGGTCACATGGTCAAGGCCACTTTGTTTTGTTTCCTGTTCACGACCTCTACTTCTTCTTCTACTCTTGTTTACTGGTGGATTATAACTACACGTAGATTTTAGCACCAACTTCTGACCAAACTACACCGTAGCCCAGTTTACTCGCTCCACACCAGCTGATGGAAACGCTCCTAATTCTTCATATTTTAATAATACAGTAAGTGTTTTTGAAGCAGCTTGAATCAAGACAACTTTTAACATTGTTACTTTAGTGGCTGTGCAGGTAAATGAGTGTTGTTCTCTGCATTAGAACCAGGAGAACACGTGTGATGAAGAGTATGACGACAGAGCTCTACTGTAGAAAGCAACGTATTTGGGCTGCAGTAGAATTTGTCACTTTGGCAAACAACTAACCGTCATTGGGAGGTCCTCACATTTAGATTTATCAAACAGCTGTAGCAGATGGTCTTTTTTTTGGGGTTGATATTCTACTCCGGCTGCTCTAATGTGGGGCATTAACGTTGTTGTGTTAATACTGTTCTGGCTTAATTCTGACCCGTGATGAGTGGATCACGCTCCTCTCTGAAACGCACCAATATAATCCCATTTAATAACTACAAAACTATAATTATGTTTATGTGCTGAAAAACCCCTGATTACTGTGTGTGTGTTCAGTGAATGGCATGTTTTCTTTAATGAACTGATATAAGTACATCAAAATGAAGATGCAGTACAACAACAATGACTTGTGTACTTTAGTTTAGTTTGATGTGTATTTACAAGCGGAGCCCGTGTGTTGGTTTTTTGCTGGTTTGCGTTACATTTAGAGGAATAATGAGGCAGAAAGTGACCCGGAACGGAGCGGAGCGAGCGGGGAAAAGGTCAGCTCTGCCTCGTTATAGCTCCATAAGGAACCTTCGCTGTATGTGCTGCTCTGTGGACACGTCACAAGTCATTACCCACACTCGGTCACGTTCACCACACACTGGAGACGAGATCACATGAAGATAACTCAAAAAGTCATGTCACAACAGGATACTGAGATGCAGACACATGATATACACAACAAACTACTCTAGAGTCCCAGTCAAAGACCATGTGTCGTAATAATCAATAATCAATCTCTGTAGTAACGCCATCTGTAATCTTAGGGGTTGTGTTTCAAAATAACATCTATTTATTTATATATGTGTAAAACCTAGTCTCAAGAAGGTTAATGGCACATTTTACTTGTTCTAAAATATAATAGAGACCTAAAACCTTTTACTTAAACTAGATAATCTCTCATTTTTAATGCAGTTTGAACCTTTGGGATTGTTTCTGGTGCCAATGATCTTTTTAAAACACAGGCAGACCTTTTAAAGTCTTTATTCTCTGCTTGGTATTTATATAATGTTGAATGACGAGCTGTGGTTTATTCCTCTAAATAAAGACTTTCATATAACTTAAACCACAACCTGAAGCATCTCTTCCCAAAAGACATACGTTTGGGACATTTTGCAAAACAGGTTTTCAGGGTTAAAGCTCATTAAAATGTGTCCTAATGAATGCAAGAACGAGACTCACATGACCCGTATGAAGACAGAGGACAGCGCTGTGAGTGATTTTAGCCTAATATCCGGACCTAATGAGATGCTAATCAAGAAATCGGCTTCGACCACCACGACTGTTGGCATGTCGAAGCTTTTTTCCACGCGTGGACCGAACGTACGTTTCCGTCGTGACACCGGCAGCCGTGCTGTGATCTCCTGGTCTGCGTCACAGACGTAGATGAAGCTGTTTGCGGTATCATTCGATCTTTTTTTGAAGCCGCTCTGTGATCACTCACGGAGACACGAAGCGAGGAGGAAGAGACGGATCCAGAATTTCGGAGAGTAATTGGAGATTTCGCAAAGCGTAACGGGGACGGAGCACGATGTAATGAATCACTGCTCCCGGTGGAATTACTTTTATAATGAGGAACGCTCTAGTGTAGAGGAAGGGAACTGCATGGGTAGCACCTCGGGGGTAGTCTTTGTAGTATGTGAGAGATATATATGAAGAACAAAATGCAGGTTAGTGATTGGTATGGAGCCTAAAACCACCATTTCTAAAAGAGGATAAATCACTGCAGCTCTGGAGAGTTCATGCACCATTTCTCTTTCCTCTGAAAACCTGGTTCTAAATGAGTAAAAAAACCCAAAGTACTCTTTGCACAAGTAGGAGAGGAAACAGCAGCAGCAGTGTATCACAACATGTGAGCAACAAGCAGAACATCGGTGTGTCCGTGGAGCAAAAATCCTAAAAATAACCCCTGGAAATACGTGAAAAGAGGCGGATGAATGGACAATAACACAGAAGAGACAAAGGACCACAGGACGTTTTGTGTGGATATTTGGTATCATTTTTGATATTACTAATAAAATCAATCTGGTGTCGTCTTTGGTTGTAGCTTTTTCTTAATGTGCATTAGAGAGAGAGTGAGTCAAACACTCCAGCAGTGCCCATCGGGAGTGTGTGCCTCTAGCTGAAGTGCTTGTTTGAATGGTCACGAGGGCCACGGGGGCCACGGGGTCGGGTTTTAGTGAAAGAGGGACAAGAACTGACCCCGAAAAAAGAAAGAGACAAAAAATCCAGCAAGTGAAGAGGGAACGGTGGAGAGGTGAAGAGAGTGAGAGAGGCTCTCGGTCCTCGGGGACGATGGGACCGTGGTTAACTACAAAGCTCCATCTCTGCCAAAACACTGCAGCTCCAACAATGGCGGCCTGTCGGTCAAAGCAATGGGATCAAAGTGAGATCGCTCAACGGCAAGTTTAAGAATTGGCCCTTCAGGTTTCCCAGGCTTGAATATCAAATAACCCCTCCTCCCCCCACACACTCATCCATAACCGGCACCGCCACACAAGCTGTATGAGCGCCGCCATACGGGGCCTCATAATAAATGTGCCGTGTACCAGAGCTGCAACACGCCGGCTGGTAGATTTATGGTTGGCCTGGGGATGGGGAAATAGGATCTCTGTTATCTTCTGAGGATTCTTCCTCTCACGGACATTTTTTTTTGAGAGCAATGAAGATTGAGTGCCAGGATTTGGTCTGATCCTTGTGTCCGTTAACTTAGCGGAGTAACGGACCATTGTTGATCCCAGATCCCCGCTGATCCTCGGCACACGTGTGAACCCGCGGATCAATTACACCGTTTGACCGTCGTAGCGTGAAATGAGGTTTTACTGACGATCGTTATCGGACGATATTCAGTGAAAATATGCCATCGAGACGTCTGCATTTGTGCTTTTCAATCCGTCGATCCCTGATATTGTTACATCTTTAAAAAACAATCAGGGTTTAATTTGCCAGGAGGAGAGCTAGTAACGTTAGCAGCATCGCTAACGGCTAATATACCGAGGTTCCATTTAGGTCCATTATGATGCGTCCAGTGAAAATGATTATTGAGTTAATGTAAATTAAAACGTGATGTGTTCAATTGCAATCTTAAAATGTAGTTCTGGTGATAAACTAATAAATCCAGATGTTTGAAGGAGATGTTTTCACATGAATATAAAATAGATATTTGAGCTGAATTATGAGCACCAGCTCTAAGCAGCTTAAAATTCATCATTACACTAATGATATAGCTGCTATAAACAAAACATGATCTGTATCTGTTAATATGGGTCATCAATGATCGGCTAGAGAAGAAGATCACGCTGATGGTCGTTTCCAGCACGGAGTCAGGAAAACAAATGTCTTTGGGACTTTTACGGTTGACAAAACTGCTCCTTGCTCCTTGTTTTTTTGTCGCGGTTAAAAATGGATGTTTCTCTCTGAAGGTTTCTGGTGATTGAACCTCTCAATCATCAGACTCTTCTCCACATTCAGAAGAAACCTTATCTAGCCTGGGAAGCAACCAGCTGCTCGTTTGTTTCACGGTCGTCCTGTGCTAGCTGCGGGAGATGGACTCATGTGGTTCGTATGGAGGCATTAGTCAGCCAGCCGTGATGTAGGTCAGGAGCGAGGGGCTCAGGTGTGCACCTGGAACATGCAGCGAGAACCATGTATGTCTGTATATGTGAGGGAGAGGTTCACAGAGTATTATCTACTGTAGTATACGTGTGTTTTCTGCTTGCCATCGTTACGTGTTGGGGGTTTGATGAGTGATACACACAACACTTGACAAGTGGGTAGAAGGAGTTTTTTGGATCAATAATTAGATAAAGAGAAAGGTGGAGGGGTGCTGGGGTAATGCAAAGATGCAGGAGACGGGGAAAGGTGGTGAATACACTTCAGAGAAAGGGTCGTGTGTGTTACAGAGAGGTTGTAGCTCGCGGGAGGAGGTGGAATAAGAGAGAGAGAGAGACAGGATGCTAACACACACCCACAGCTAAGCTTGGGAGAGCTGTTACACATACCCAGCTTCCATCTGAGCCAAGTGGGTCATGGAGGGAAAAATGAAGAAGAAGCAGGACATGGAAGCTGTCTGATGGTTGAAGGGAAAACCCGGGAGCTAAAGCTCACAAGAAACAGAAATCCTGCCGCCTTAACAACCTCCAGCACGGCCCTCTTCTCTCTATTTATGGTGTTTTACGGGCGAGCAGGAGACAGAAACTCAGAGCGACTGGTACCGCGTTAGCATCTCTGGCTTCGAGACGCAAACGATGTGAGCTCTGGTGTCAGAGGTGGACTGAGGGGACCCTGTAGGTGAGAGGAAGATGAGGTGGACTGAGGGGACCCTGTAGGTGAGAGGAAGATGAGGTGGACTGAGGGGGACCCTGTAGGTGAGAGGAAGATGAGGTTGTCAGTTAGGTGTCCGTTCACATGTTGCGTTTTATAATCCATTGTTGTCGGTGTAGATGCAAGCGTTTCCCAAGCGTCTTCTTTTTCAGGGCGCGACGGCTGAAACCCGAGATAAAAAATAGGTAAACTTTTGGAACTCTGCAGTCATGTGACGAGGAACAACCAATCACAGCTGGCAGACATCTTTTCTTTTCTTCCTTTTTTAATAGCGGGATGGAGGAGAAGTTAAATTATTTTAGTTCAGGAACACCTGGAGCTTTACTTTCCGTCCCGCGTCGAAGGTTTTTTTACAACATCTGCGTTGAGAGGTCCGCCAAATTGTCACAAACAAAGTGAGGGATTTACGGTGCTGGAGATCCATTTATCTTTGTTTAGCTTACTGCTAAATTAGCATCATTCATTATCATGATCCTCATCACAGCGTGCAGGTTTTGGTTGCGTGACAGTAGCACAACCAACCCAAACACGGTGGATGAGTTGATGGAAGCGGCA